>NC_080634.1:81236077-81551077 GCF_027579445.1 Ammospiza nelsoni
AGCCTACTGGAAATGCTCAACAATGTTTTGTCAGCTTAGCCTGGCTAAATTCTTTTGTGGATGGTAAAAAAGGTAACATCTGTAAAGCCATTGAAGAATTTTTTGTCTATCTCACTACTTATATGCTGCTTGAGTTTACAAGAGTAGATTTATTGGCACAACACTTACAGTACAACTGCCCACTCTGAACACAGATGCACTTTTCCAAATAGCACTTAAATGGTGAGGAATGTCAGAGAGGATATTTTAATTTGGGATTCCTGTGGTTTTTTAAATAATACTTACAGATCTCTGAATACCAAGCTCTCTCTAATCTGTTCACATAATTGTCTTAGATCAATCCATAAGACAGCTGTGAGAAAAAGGCAGACTTATAGGTGAAGAGAATGTTTGTGTGACCCTTTTCTCACAGAAAGCATTATGGCCATGTATCCATTTAGTTTGGAGTAGTTTGAAGTCTGAATCACCAGCACTTCTTGTCTTCAGGTTGAGTTTATGTGCTGTGTTGACAAGCAAATCAGATTCTTCTGGGAGGAAACAAACTGCAGGCTCCACCTTAGTTACCCAAAAATGCAGTCTGAGCTTAGGGATCCCAAGCAATGGCTGGTCCTTAGACAGCTTTGAACCCCACATGTGATGGGACAGGCAGTCCAGTGTGAGACTGAATCTGTTGTGAAGAGAATCCTTCTGACCTGGACATACTGTGAATGGGGTGGCAGCAGACACTGCTATATTGTACCAATTCTCTCCAATGGCACAGGTGTTATGTGGTGTAGTCTTACTTATTGCAGGTGTAAATTTAGTTTTGACTTCAAGGCTTCCTTACTAAAATGTGATTGCCAAAATCACCTTTGGTATAATTAACATCCGGGCCCTTAGAAATGAAGAGAACCTGTAAGTGGTTGTCCAAAATACACACAGTAAAAGGAGTGGTGGTGAAAGTGGAAGATTGAGAAAGGCAGGACACAATAAAGGAGACAGCAGGTAATGACTGTGCATGAAAAAAGAAGGTCATCCAGACAGTAATCACTGCAAATGTGGTCAGAGTGAAAGTAGTGAGTTCTTTTAAAGTACATACTGCAACTCCTTTAATAGCAGAGCTGCTGAAAAAATCTCTAGAGAATTAGAATGAGACAATCATCAGGAGCTGATTAGGAGAGCTGCATTTCCATAATCTCCCTCTGTGTTTGGCAGAAGAAACATGCCACAGTGCATTTCAGATATTCAGGTGAATGCAAGGCAGTGTCACACCTGCCCTCCAGCTGACATCCACTCGTGTGGAAGCAGGATGTGAGAGGTGTCTGCACATGCAGAACTCTCCTGATTTTCCCAGGTGGAATGGACTGAAAGGTGGAAGTGCTCCAGGGTCTAGTAATATGAACAGTTCAAAGGACAAACTAACATGAGTATCTCTTAATATCACTGATTTGCATTTAGGGACAGAAACAACCTCAAATGTATTAATCTTGCCCAAACAAATCAAAAGCTCAAATTTAACAAAGTCAATGAGTTTTAAAGATATTGACACTTGGGAAAGAACATGCTAAAGGAGATAAAGAATTAACCATATCTAAAGGGAAAGACCTACACATTATGACTTTTTGTTTTGTTCTCTATTCATTTAGTTCTCATCATGGAAGAGGAGCCAGTAATGTGCAAAACTGAAAGAGTGAAAGATGCTGTTTTCATATGGTATATGAGGAAAGCATACATGAAATTCACTTAAACGCTAAGTAAGTATTTCAATGAAATCAAATTATTTTAAAAAAATACAGCAATGCTCTCTTTTATTTTACTTGACAGGCTGAAATGAATAATTCCAAGCAAAAAGTTTAGCCACTGATGTCCACACACATATTTAGGAACTGGCCAGCTGCCCAGAATAATTTCATGGGGACTGAAAAGTTCAAACCTTTTGCCTAAGTTCAGAAGGTCTCACTAGTGGATAATTTTAAATGAATATTGTTTGGTACATTACAGGGCACTGCTAAATATCAACATTTTTCCCTGCAAATCTTCTTTAGGGGCTGTATTTGAAGAATAAAATGACAATGCAGAATCTGTATTGCATGCTTACCATATCATGTGCTCCAACACCAAACACTGAGCACAAGAGTGCACACAGATAAAAAACATTACTAACTGATACCAGCACCCAACCAACAGCTTTGCAAAATTTTTTATTCATTCAAGTCCTCAGATTTACCATCACCTTTGCTCATCAAAAGGAGCTTTGAATGAAACCCAAGTTATTAGCATTAAATGACATTAACTAAAAAACTAAAAATCAGAAAGGCAGATCAAATGAGATTCTTTTTTCCTTTCTGTTATTCTGAAATCCTATTGACCTGGCAGACTTTTGGGTGTGAATGAGCTATAAGATATGCATATGGGTAAGCTGTCACATCACACACTCAGATTTGCCATCAAAATGTAACAACATTTTTTTACCTGCATTTGATTTAAAATTCAACACAAATCAGACATTCAGTAATACTATTTACACCTGCAATTTCATATACAATGAAGAAAAATGTTGATTCTCTTAGAGCACCCTGCACTATGAAATAAAAGGAAGGTAAAATCAACTCAGAAATTAGGGTAAAAAATTGGATAAATAGAATTTGGGTAAAACTAACACTCACAGCGTTAAAAAGAAGTATTTATGAAGTGTAGATCTTATTAGTATGTCTACAGTGCTATATAGAAGACTGACAAAAGTCTTTGCCTAATATTACATTGTTATTATGTTACATTATTATTGACCTCAAGCCATAATATTTGCCTCTTGGTTCTTCTAGGCCCTGAGACATTATAACACCAGTAATTTTTCTTCAGCTTTTCCAATTCTTCACAGCATCTAAAACAACATGTGAGCTTTTGTGTGCAGTTCTCCTGCACAGAACCTCTGTAGGATGACATTTGGGTTGTGCACTGCCTAACTGAGAGGCAGTTTGGACTCTAAGATACAGTTCTGTAGTGCTCTCCCACCTGCCACCAATCTGGTGGAGCTCTGTCTCTTCTTTCTTTGAAAGCAGTCTCTCAATTAAAATATTACTTGAACTATATCAAATTATTGTCTGGAATAAAGTACCAGGAGCTACAGGAGAGGGCCAGCAGTGAGGCAAAAGTCTTGCAGCATGCACAGACAAGGGTTCAATGTTGGAGCTTGCTCTCTTGTCCTCTTTTACTGTTTAGATGTACCAGAAGTGAATTTCACCCTTTGGGTTGACCTAAACAAAGGGGACGTCACAAGCAGTAAAAAATTCTCCCATGTAGGCATGGTTAAACAGAACCTAAACCGATTTTAACTGTGTTCAGCACCGCCATGGGGAATTTTCAGAGAAATATACCAGAAGCTATGATCACAGTGGTGCTGGCGTTCAGCCGAGAGACTGCACTGTTGATAATGTAAGAGTAAAATAAACTAAAAAAGTTCCTGACAGATGGAGGAACCAGACTACATTCATTTCCCATAGGCACAAGATCTGTTTCTTTAATAAACAACTCTCTGTAACAGGGTTTATATGCTGTGTTAGTATGATTTGGTACTGTGACTGCTGTATCCTAATTGATCACTTAGATAACTTTTTCTAAGTTTTGCATTAGGTCTTCCAAATTTAACAGATATTGAGTAAGATTTCACAAATATGGGATTTTTAATAATTGCCTTCTAGTAATTGTAGCTCCTATCAGTTCTTCAGAAACAAATACTGCTGACAAGATATGATTCCAATTCAAATAGTGGAAAACTTATCTAGCAGAATTTGGCTAAGATATGGTCTGTTTATCTAAAAGATGACAGGAATCCAAATTTTCATAGTTTCTCTGTGATCAACTGAGATAAATAAGATTAATTTTTCAGAGCTATTACTTCATACAGAGTACAGCCTGACAAATATTGCTACATGGTTTACACTTTAGCCTTATTTCCAAATATTTTTGCCTCTGCAGGGGCAAGTATCATGCACTGAAAAGAAAATGGGCAATCCAAAATTCTGTGTAGGGAGAGGTTGTAATCAGGCCCTAGGAATGTGCTTACCAGACTAGGTTCAACCTTCTTGCCCCTAAACTGAAGGAGCCACATAAATTAATTTAGTTACATCTTTTTATAGCCAAAAGTTATGAAGAGACTTGTAGAGGTCAGTTCAGATCTTGGGTTGGCTATTTATTTCACACATTTAGTTTTACTTCACCGACTAAATAGGGAACTTGAATCCAGTATGTGCTTTAAATCAGATGCCTGACTCCCAGTGATAGCCAGGATGAATTCAGGCCACAACATCTATGATGGCATTCATCTCAGCTAATGACAGTTCTCCAAATGGGAACTAAATCATACAATCTTCTAGGCACTTCTTCTATTCAACTGGAAAAGGTATCTCCAGATATTGGCTCATCCCATAGTAACACATAAGTGAGAGAAGCCAGATGGACTGTCACCTCAGAGTGACTGCTTCTCTGGATACAGGGGCAGGGTAAGGCTACACCTGTGCCAGCAGTGGGCTATGGGCCTAAGAACTGGAGTGAGATCCCTCAATGTGTTACACTGTTAGCAAGACCAATAGCATGTTTTCTGACCAGCTAGCACCCTCCCTGATCATGCCTGAGCACAGTTTGGTACTTATCCCAACTGGACATGTTCCCTGGAGGCAGTATGGGCACTTCCCTATAAATGGTAGCTAGTTTTGGGAGAGGAAAATAACTTTGCTGTACGTACAAGCCAGGCTGTGCCATCTGGCCAGCTTTAAGGACAGAGAGCCTGTCCTGGACAGCTTTCTCTCTTGATGTAGATTGGTTAAATTACTATCTTTGAGAAGATGCTCTAGTGTAAGGAAGATAAAACAGTTTATAGATTCATAGAATCATTTAGGTTAAAAAAAAGCCCTCTAAGAGCATAGAGTCAAACCATTGACCTAATGCTTTCAATATTTACCTTAGATAAGGTAAATCACGCCTTTATTTAAAAACTGTTCAGGGGTACATATTTTGATGGATAGTTTAAAATAGATAATGAAAATGAAACAAATTTAATGCTAACAATGCCTAACTATTCCTTTAATAGCTATTTCACATATAAATACTATAATGAATATGAAAAATACCATTTTCATATTCATTATTTTTCTCTTGGCATGAGTAGCAGATACATTTTTGTTCCTATACAAAGGTTAGTGAGCTACAAAAAAAAAAAAAAGCATTATAACAGAAAATGCATTACATGCTCCATTTCACCAGGGGATACTTGAGACTCCATGTAAACTAGGTATCATTATTTGTTATGAACTATATACATGATGAACAACAAGCAACTAAAATATTTTCAAGTCAACAAAAGCACAAGATGTATGAAGTCTGCTCTTGTACAAAGGTAAACATTCAATATTTGTTGTCATTACATTGCAAAGGTTCCATATTGTCACCTCCTTATTACAAGAGTTTTATACCTCCTTGCTGTTTCTCGTAGGCAGCTCCTCAGAGCACTGACTCTTCCATCTTATCACAGAAGCCCAATAACTCCAGTTCCCCTTTCAACCAACCAATCCACTCTTTTATAACTCTTCTTCTTATTGGCTACAGCTGTGGCCTGTTAAAGTCAGCCCTGCTCCTAATCTCTAATAATTGGCTCAACTGTAATTCCTTAGGGGTAAGATTACTTTCTATACTACCTTTATTTCTGTATATTCTATCCCCCTATGAATATTGACTAGTTACAATGTGTTCATCTTCAAGATTCAGGGTAAAATTCATTTCAGCCTTAAAGGGTGCTTCTGCATGGGAAGCAAACAAATTACCACTGCAAGAGGACCTAGAGACTCTTGATATTTGCTTTCCTATCCTAGTTTCTACACAAAGGAAGATTCCTGGAGGTAGCTTTGCAAATGGTCCTTGCCTAAATGTAGCTCAGACAGACATCTTCATATGCCCTGACAGGTTTGCAGGAAAACAGAGCCAATCTGGGAAATTTTAATTTTGTGGGCAGACTTCCAAAGGTTGTCACCACAGGCAGCTCCCATTTACGTAAAAAAAGAGCTGAAGACAGCTAGTGAATCAGGCTGTGATTGACTGAGGAAGTCATCATCTTGACTTTCTATCAGGATACAGACAGCCAGAGGTATTTAAAATGCTGAAGAGCAGAGAGGTCATAAGGATAAATGACTCAACTGAAGAGAATGTGTACGTCCTCGCCCACAGTTTAACAAAGGAAGATAACTTTTACCTAGGTCCTCTTCAGACCTAAATATAGAAAGCCTGAAACTATTCCCCATTCATGCAAAACTGTTATTCCACGTGATTAGTATAGGCTGCTCTATGCATTGTGTGGGGTATTCCATGAGATAGATCACCACTAAACTGGAAGGGACAGAAGGCATATCCAACTTGGCTCACTACTTAGTTTCATCTGCATGGTAGGAAACACACCCTGCCAGGTTTGGCTGGAGTAGAGGCAATTTCCTTCATAGTGGTTGACATGGGGCTGTGTTTTGCATTCTCACTGCAAGCTGACAACATAGGGATGCTTTCCTTATCTCTGTGCAGCACTTGAACAGAATCAAGGCTTCTTCTGCCTCTCACCCCACTCCACCAGCAAGGAGGCTGGGGATACACAAGAGGTTGGGAGCTGACCCCAGCTGACCAAAGGGATATTTCAGACCATATGCCATCATGCTCAGTATAAAAAACTGGGGAAAGAAGGAGAATGGGGGGATGTTTGGAATGATAGTGTCTCTTTTCCCATGTCACCAATACATATGATGGAAGATGGCTTTCCTAGGGACGGCTGTACACCTGCCTGCCCATGGGAAATAGTGAATGAATCCTTATTTTGCTTTGCTTGCATGTTTGGGTTTTTATTTACCTATTAAACTGTCTATCTCAACCCATGAGTTTTCTTACTTTAACTCTTCTAATTCTTAGAGTGAGGGGGGAACTGTGTGGCTGGGGTTAAACCTTGGTACATACCTTTGGAATGTGAACATAATTCCAATTTTCAAATCCAACCTACGTGATCCATATGAATTTGTGAGTGCTGCTTGGGGTGGAAGCACTTTTGTGTAGGTGCTGAATAATATTTGTCACAGACTGTGATGTAGGTGCTTGTGCAGAAGATGGCATTTTGTTTCTGTTGGCTGTGTCAATGCAAATTTGTGTTTCCTTCTTTTAAGGCATGCTATAGTGAGTTTGGGTGTTCTTGTAAATGGATGCTTTGCTGGCACAGGCCAATATTACAAAATCTTCTAACACACAAATGATCTCTACAAAGACCAAAAAGATGAGACACCAGATAAATATTCCTAAAAACCCACTTACATAAGTACCAAATGTGGTAATAAGTTCATTGCTCTTATTCACAGGAGTAAGCAAACATTAACCACAGTGCACAGTACTTTTTCTAAACATTTTTTCCAAGTGTTTTTATTATAAACACCATTATCATGTGCATTTGTTCCTTAAATGTATTCAGCTAAATATGCATGTGGCTGTACACTTGATCTGATGTCCATGTAATTTGATTTGTTTGGGATTGCCACATTGGAGAGGGTCTGTGGAGGAGCCCCAAAAATTTCTTCTGTAATGAAATTAGTTCTCTTCACAAAGAGACCTAATCACAGGACAGGAAGCAATGAATAAGACATTTGCTCAATGATAAAGAGTCTCTCCAGACAGAACAAAGAAATTCTTCACTATGAAGACAACCACTGGAATAAGTTGCCAAGACAAGCCAAGGAAATTTTATCACTGGAGATGTCCAGGAGCTGACCTGATAGGACTCAGGGTAACCTCATCTAATGGCCTGCTCTTAATACAGGTTAGACAGGTGCTCTTCAGAATTCCTTTCCAGCATAGACTGTAATGTGATTCTAGGATTTGCTGATAGCTGTGAACTGCAGGACAACAGATAATCATGCTCTTCAGTTTTACTGTTGTGCATAGGCATACATCCTCTCTTAAGAACTTCTACATTTTCCAAATCATTACTGGGCTCTATTAGATTCTCTAAGAAGATAATGAATACAACTTAGATCTGAGTATTTGCCATCCACACAGTGAAGTAATTTTTACAATCAAATACCTTTACTTAGAAAATGTAACTGAAGTTGAGACAAAATTCACAGATGTAGCTGAGGCCAAAATCCAGGATATTTCTTTAAACAGGGGAGACTTTGAACAAATTAGCTGCTCCTTGCCTTTTTGTGGATGGTTGGTTTGCTCATTTTGAACTAGAGGCAGAACATTTAATTTGACATAAGTGGCCTGAGTCTTAGATTCATTACAGTTACACAGTATTTTTCCAGTACAGAAATTCAGATAGAAGATTTATTTTACTAAAGGACACACAGAGACAAACCTATACAAGTGGTAATTGGGAGGTCACAAAGGCTGATCCAAACTACTTCAGAAACTTTCATGGCTGGGCTAGATGAAAACAGAAATAATTTGATGTTACTGGCTGCCCTTTCTCCCACACAAGTTTGCTGATGAAATTTTAGCCAGGGCTAGATTCCTGAGTGCTGTTAGTCCCTTTCACAAGAGATGGAGATTGTTTCCTTTGTATTCTTGTGGTTATGGACTGCTTCTTTAAACAGAAAGATATGTGTAAGAATCCTCCCTTCATTCCAAAATAGTGCTCCCACTCGTTGGATATTACGCAGGAAAACCCTGCAGGCTTCCTCATATTCTGTCACAGTTTTAAAAGAGTGCCTGGTCCATTCTTGAGGAACTATAGAAGGAGAAGCCCTCTGAATTCTAAGTGGAAAAGAAGTGCCTGTCTTAGGCTCCAAAAAATGCAGTAAAAATATAATTAATCAGTTCTTCTAAGCTGCTAGCTCTTTTTAATGAAGGAGGAATTAAATCTCATGCAGAGGCCAGGCCTCTACTTTTTTTTCAAGAATGCAGAAGTTAATTACAATGTGTACACAAGTGCATATATTCACAGGCTCCTATGGGCCTAAAGAACAGTTCAGAAAGGGCAATGAAGACCTCTGTGTCACAGAAGGGCACAAAGGCAAACTCAGCATGGGTTTTCATGAATCCAAATGCTGTAGAAATAACCAGCAATGCTACATAAACCCTTCATTCCAAACTGCTGCAGGACTGCCCCTTAATTCAGAGGATGGAGCATCTAGAATCACCTATGTGCCCTGACAAGCACTTGCCTTTTACCTTTGCTATCAACCAAATAAAACAAAAAGATTAAATGAGTTCCTGGTGATATAAAAGCTAGGTAAGCATTTTATCCCCTGGTGATATACATGAAGCAGCAGACGCCTACATTTACATTTTTGTTACTGCTATTTTCACCTTCATAGCAAACCCAACTCCCATCCCTCTTCCTTGAACAAAGTGTATGCTTTGAATATGATTCTTGGCTAGAATATTGAAAGGTCTCTATTTTATACCATTTTATACCATAAAAACTTCCTCCAGGATGAAACTCTCTTGAATTTTTTGAGTTTTTTTTGGCAGATTGCACATACCAGGAATTGGGGACTTGTGAATAAATACTTAGGTGTTTATTTCACCATTACAAATAAAACATATCACCCAGAATTTGTGATCCATTGATGCTGTTTTTAAAAAAGGTGACAGATGAGGTAAGAGATAGAAAAAAAAAATTCAAACAACACTAGTGTCCTGAAGTAACAGCCATGAATGGCCTTTCAAAAATTTTTTAGTTATTAAAGAAGAAATAGTCTAGCATGAGTAATTGTCATGATGACCTTATTTTCCAGTCTCAAAAGGTTGCCTTGTCTTCTAAAAATGGGCACAGTCTCTGTAAAGCATACTACTTTTGAAATAATGCCTATTTAAATGTTCTGCATATGTCCCAGGAAATGGGGACCAACTTGAATTTTGTGAAAATTCTGTCTTCCCTCTATGATGAAAAGAAGAATTTTATGCATTTTATGTAGTCCATAAAATTCAGTGTGGAACCATTTCTGTACTTTTCCTTGGTTAATAAAATGTGCTTGACACTTATCTTCCCTGCAACTTGTTAAAAATCCATTCACATGGAATCAGATATAATGAAAAGGTAATTTTTCATTTTTATTCTATTTTATAGTTATTTCCCATTTAGAATTACCTCAAGCACTGCTCTCAGAATAAAAATACTCTAGAGACAAGTAACTCTAACTAGGCTTTAAAAAGCTCCTTGATTTTCACACACAAATTCACATATATAAAATTTTATGCCAAACGTGTTTAAATTAGATATACCAATTATAACACCTTGTTCACACAATATGTTCATGAAAAATCACTATGCTGAAACTCCCACTTTAATGCTGAAGCCTCAGCACACAAAATTTGGAAGTGATGCAACTGCTGAAATTGTCAGTGGTGTCTTCCTGGATCTTCTGAATGCCTGGAGGTGCTGGGTGAAAGGAACAGGGCTCCAGCAATGTATTCTGACCAAACGTGTTCAGCATCCAAAATCCTGTCTTTTCCAACTCCTTCTCTACTGACAGACAAAATGTCACTTCTGAGGTACCACTCAACATAGCTTTTGAAGCCATGTACTTGAAAAGCCAATTACTACTGTTTGACTTGTCATTGTGGTATCAATTAAAAGCAGTAATGAACTATTAATAAGAATCAGGGGAGAAGGGAGCAGAAGGGGAAGAAAAGCTCCTTCACACTGAAAAGTAAAACTGGGTCATAAAGTGTGAGCACAGTTTTGCTCCTCACTGAATAAAGGAGTTGTTAATAGGTGTGTCAAAATGATATTTGCATTACCAGGATAGTGAGACTCATTGGTATTAACCAGAGTAACATCAGAACTGAATAAGGACACTATCTGGATGGCCTAGACTTCCCCTATTAACACCCTGCTTTCCAATACTAAGCTGCCTCACCAGAAAAGAGATCTAAGGAGAGCAAGTGAAGACAAAAGGAAAGCAAAATATTAAATCCATGAAAAGCAGGACCAATGAAACACCAGCAAGCTAGCTGCATGCAGGGAGACAGGACTTCCTGATACTTTTCTATTATGGACTAGGTATTTTGAATTCTTGTTAAAAATAAAACAAGAAAACTTTCAAGAAAAGACATCACAGAAATTCTATCCTAGTAATTTCACATGCTGACTTATTTACTTTGAAAAAACAACAATAAGAGAGGAAGTTTGTAAAAAATATGAAGCGTAACACATCTTTTTCCAAGATGTGTTAGTTTAACTGCCAAATTTTCTTGCAAAAGGAGATCACTTAAAATACAGTTACCCAGTGAAAAGAAACTTTGGTCTGATTCTAAAGTTAAATGTACAGGTGCACAATAATGTGGGAATTAATAACAGGCACCATAGGAAAGATAGAGCATTGAAGAAGCATTTGAGTGAAATGACTGAACATCACAGGCTAGAGGGCATCAAATGAAAAATCAAGTGGAAGGCTCATTAGTTTAAAAAAAAGTATCTTTTCACAAGGTGCATTGTTAAATTTATCTTTGCTACTGAAGGCAGTAAATGCTAGAATATATACATTTTGGAAAACAGATTTAACAGGCAAGAAAAAAAAAATTCCATCAAGAACCACTAGACAAACATACATCATGTAGGACACTGGAAGTTCCTGTGTCCCTGGAAGGTGACTATCACTCAAGTATGGAATATCACCAGAGAAAGAAATATCACTTTGTGATTTCCCTTTTCTTGTGTTAGATCTTAAACACATTTTTCTGGCTACTGTCAAGGAACTATACATTGATCCAGGAAGACCTTTGCTTTTGTCCAGCAGATGTGTTGGTTTATTCGAAGCCTAGAGATTCTTCCTCACTAAGCTTATTAATAAATTTTTGTATTGGTATTTGGCACTGTTTTTTTTTTAACCAGAAAGGTATATGGTGAAATTCTTCCAATCACTGGTCACAAGGAACTGCTAATCAATTGTGAATGCCTTGGTTCCACTTTCAGCTGACACTTGTAGTGATAGAGCACAGTGCAATAATGCTAAGGCTGCAGGGTCAATCCCCATATGGGCTATTCTCTGTTGGACTTGATGATCCTTGTGAATCCCTTCCAGCTCAGAAGAGGCTGTGGTTTAGTGATATAATTGGAACTATTAGGGAGGCATGAAGCTATGGGTTGCTAGGATGTGAGGCTTTCCTCCAATGTCAGTGACCATCATGTTGAAAACCAAGCAACACCATACTTAAAAAGAAGAAATTTTAGGGTAAAGGTCTGAAAGGATTTACATTCAAACAATACATTTGAGTTTCCAAAAATAAGTCTTTAGTAGGACAATCTGCTGCCAATACAAACAAGATTTGTAGTTACTCAATATCTTTTCATTACTGAAAATGGATGAAATAATATAGGGGATTTAAGACAGGCTCAATGGGAGGAGAAAAAGTGCTAAACAGAAGCAAGTTTATTAGAGGCACTATTGGAGATGTTAAGGATTTAAGGATTTTGTTTTAAAGAAGAATATAAGGCATACATGTACATTTTTAAGATTTGGGAATATATTCAGCACTTTCATAAAATTGGCATGATTTTGAAAGGAATCTCTTGTTGTTCCGCAAACCATAAAAGTTGATAATTTTGAAAAACGCTGTATTTTTGACAGTTTGTAATGTGTAGGTGCTTGTGTGCACACCTGCACTGACATATGCAAAAAGGTATTGTCAGGACGTGAAATGGAGAAAACCTTTAATGGTTCTCAGTTGGCACACGTGTATGTCTGTGTAGTTCCAAAATCACAGGCTGCTTGTATTAGAGAGCAAAAATATATTCTATGTTTTTATGGTAAACAGAGCCAAAATACACATTTAGGATATGATAATCAGATGCACAGAATAGAAAAACAAACATTTGCAAGTACACTCAGGAGGTCTAAAATTTCTTATACTCTTTTCAAAGAACATGGAAACAAGTGCAGAGGGAAGAGTTTGTCCTGACATTTTGATCAGTGCTTTTTTGCCCTGAACATAATTGCTTATACTACTGCCTAGAGGGTACCTCATCCTCCCTGAATTCACATTATTTTTAGCGCAGAATGGACTGTAGCACATTGCAAGCTTTTTAACTACCCCAAGGCACTGACTGTATAACCAAAATGCATCTGATTCAGAGGGGTTTTTTGTATGTTTTAGAAGATAAATATTAAGACTGTACTTTTTTACCCTGGCAAGAGGCTTGGACAAGATGATCTTCCAACCCTAATGATCCCCTGTTCTTACTGTGAAAGGTCTTATGACTTTCTCCTGCCCCTGCTCATGCTTAGTCAAAATTGCCCCATTACTGTAAGCTTAGGGAGAGCCAGGGAAATTCCCACACATATGCATAAAAATATGCACTCTCAGTCACACCTTAAAGATAAAAAGTATCTGTTGAAATTCTTACCATCTCTTACAAATTGCAACTTTCAACAAGTTTCCACAAGTATTTCTTTCCACTTATCTTCACTAATACTTAAATGCATTACAGGCTTTCAAGTCAGTTTTTTAGCGCAAACACATTTGAAAGAGAAGGTATGAGTAGTGCCAAATATAAATGTAAATCCCATCGTAGCTCTCATGGAGAAAATCTGTTACAACTCTTGAACTCTTATACAAGCTGCAGCTTCAGGAAATGAGCTCTGAAAATTTGATCTCTTAGAACTGAACCAGAAAATAATTTTCTTCTGACATCAAGAAGGCTTTTTAGAGAAGCTTGATGCAGATCTTTTGATACCACAATTCAAAGATTAAAAATAACAGACGCCACTAACAGTTTCAGTTCCTAGAGCCATTGCAAACAGCTTGATTATATTTTCTTAAATCCACATTAAGAAAAAGTGGGTTTTATTGTACTGCTTCTGGCATCCCATGATGCCATAATTATACATTCAATTATCCTTCATAGCAGACAAGCTTTCCTCTCTTACCAGAACCAAGGCTAGGTAGAACTTGGCCTTACTCATAGTACTGGAGAACATGGACTTCAGTTTGGCTGACAGTCAGATTTTTAACCTATCTTCTTTCTATGACAAGTTCTGCTGAAGACACCTTTCTGTTAGCCCTCACCTCTGTAAGGGTCTCACAGGGGCTTAATTGTGACTTATTGGCAAAAACTAATGGATGAATGCAGAAATATTTATTCTTAGAAGCTCACAGCTAAAGAAAAATGAGCAGTGTACTTACTTCGGGTTGCTCCCTTTATTTGTTCTACAGACAATAATATAAAAAGGCAGCAACAGGAGCATCTCGCAGAAGGCATAAAAATAGCATGTATTTTCACTAGAGAAAAAACCACACACTTATTTTCACTGTTTCAGTTGTTAGAACTGCTTTACATGAGGACATTATGAATATCTGAAGGGCAAGAGTGTATAGAAACCAAATTTCACAGCTTAGTATCTAGAAATAGTGAAAAAAGCAAACAAAAATGAAAATACATAAATATACATGATGACTGCTTCACCAGTCATTCTGAATGTATAGTCAAGAGGTCAGTAGTAAAACCTTGGCCTTCTCTTCCTGGTATTTAATTTCAACAAAACAACAACAAGAACAAAAATCCCCCAAACCTAAAAATGACTTAAAATCTGCAGCCACCCCAAGCACTGAGAGTAGAAAGATGGTATGTGTGCAAGCGACAAAATAGCTAATGGAAGATTAGGCTGCAGACCTGACTTCTGTATTTCATTCTAGAAAGCATTATTAAAACATTTTTATCTCTTTGTCAGCATGACTCTCATGTTGGAAACCTAGTTGGTGTGAAAGCTTTGTCTCACATCATGAATTTCAGCAATTGGTATGTGTCTGGGACACAGAAACATTTATAAAAGATTATTAGAAGGATGTTTTAGTTTAAAAAAGAGAGGAGTGAACACTCCCAGAGCAAGACCCAACTTGAAAAATGAGAAATACCCTTAAAAATGAGAGATTCAAAGACACCAGTACTGCATCTGTTTTTATGGATCTTTGGAAGCTCTCCTAATAAACAGATTATTGTTTAGCAAATTTCAAACAGTGGATGGATAAGTAAACTCCTTTGATAATGACCATGGAGAAGTGATCATTGGCACTAAGAAATGTATGGCCTAATGTAAAGGAAAGACAGAACTAACTGTTTCTGGATGTGAAAGAAAAAAAACCAGTAGCTGAGAAATGGGAATCATAATGGTGGTGAGTAGAGAAAGGTGATAAGCACATTGGCAAGAGTAATACTGGAACAACATAGTAAAATCAAAAAAAGGAATACCAGTATCTCGGTATTGATGCAGCAACCCTTGTTAACATATCATTACAGAGAATATAAGATGGATATCCTCAACATCATTGGCACAGCAATGAGAGCCTCATTCTCTGGGGAAGCAATTATTTGTGTCTTTGTCTTTTAAGACCAAACATAACTACAAAGTCTTAGTAGAAGACGTTAAAATGTGTGACAGCAACATTTCTGACCTATTCCCATAGCAAATCATGAATGTCTGGTTTCACACAGACCGTACTGCTTTTGTCTCTCAGCATACCTTTTGCTCCACAAGTGACACAGGGCCCGTACTGCCTTCTGAACCAGCTCAGGTGGAGGTCAGGAACCTCTACAAAGATCCTGTTAAATTTGTGCCACGTTCCCTTAAAAAACTAACTGAAGTGCCAATGCCAGGGACCTGCTATTTTATGAACCTAAACTCACAAATGCAGGCTTTGTTTTCTGCTGTGAGTGAAGAGAGATGACCAGCTTTGAATGTTGACTTTTATGCGTTGTTTTCATTATCATCCAAGTCCCTAACCTAAATTAGGATCCCAGCCTAGGCACTTCAGTAAGGTGCCTGCTGCTACACACTATGGTTTTTGGCTTCATTAATGTGTGTGAAAGCACCCATGTGATTAAATGCCAATGAAACACAGGTTCCTAATTCATTAAACTTGGGTATTTATGTCGTTTAATGTTATCCACTGAAAATCAGGCATTTTGCCTAATTAACTGTCTAGACTTCCCCTGTAACAGAAAAAAGAGAGCACCCTACTTGGATGGGATGAATCATTCCCTGGAGGGTAACTATGACTACAGGCAAGTGCAGATGACTAGCTTAGATGACATACCTAACTTTTTGCACAGTTAAGAAAGTGATATGAATCCTGTCCTTTGACACTTTATAAAACTCCAACCTTTGTCTAAAGGAATGAGAATTTTTTTCCTTGAATATAAGTGTTCAAAAACTTGAAAATAGTTGCTTCTAAACTCCTGAGAGCTGGATTAAATATAAAAACACTAAAACTTTTGTTATGAGGCTTACTGCATAAGCATACAGTATTATCATGATTTATTTTTTTCAGTGTATGTCAGAAGATAATCTTATGTCTTTCTTATAAATAATAGCATTTAGGTGCATAATATTTTTTACTCTTGGGAGATTTATTTACATGGATTAAAATGTGAATCCAATTGCTCTGAGTTAGCAATGAAAAGTAATAATTGCAAAATCAACAAATGATTACACATGAATTTAGGATCAAAAGTACAAATTGTGCTTCTTCTCTCTGGCTTAGAGACAAACAAAGCTGAATACTATAGGAATCACAGTAAGAAACTTTAATGTTTGCTCTGGGGATGTAAGTTTGAATTGTTTGGCATATAAATACTGCTTTAGTTAATAAAAATTCCAAATCTATAAGCAAATAAGTATATATAAGTTTTCAAAAATCAACAGGATACTGTGGTGATCAGTCATGCAACAATAAAAAAATATTTTATTCTACTTTATATAAATATTTGATTTGAAACTTCTATTCAAATGTACTTTAGAGAAAAATGTAGACGGACTCAGCACTATCTCTTTAGAGACTGACTTGCTTTGTCTTGACTAAAATTAACCAAAATTCCACTTAAGTATTCTTGCATAAAAGGGAAGTAGTGTCAAATTCATATTTAGAATACGTGTGCCAGAATTATCTTTACCAAAGTTCAGACATCAGATACTCTCTCTTTAGATAGTAGGCTGCTGAAAGTCTTTTTATAAATCAGGGATTTTTTAATTTGAGTAGTGAAGAAGGAAAAGTAACTTTGTAGTGATAACAAAAAAAGATTAATTGCTATGTTTCCCTGACAATGAGAACAGAAAAAATAGAAAAGATAAGAGGGATTAACACATAAATATTTATTAGGTTTTTAAAATTATTTTCAAAGATGTCTATACTGTGGTATATTCTGGACAATTAGGTGGCAGTAGATTCCAGTAGACTTCCACATTGCCTCCATCACCATCACCACCACCACTACCACCACCAAAAACCTCTAAGCATTATAGAATGAGACTCCATGATAGCTCTGCCATTTTTGACAGCACTCAGATCCTAATTTACTTTATTCTACTGCAATTGCTCCATCTTATGAGATAGATTGCCTAATGGATTCCTTCTATTTCTTTTATGCTTTTGCCGTAAAAGCTCTGCAAAGACCTCTAAAGTTTGCTTAACTGCCTCTTTTTTCCAAAGCTTCTAAGCATTTCAAAATGTGACTCTGAACCACTGGCATCAAATTGAAGTGTTCAGACATTAAACACTCTTGAAAACAAGAATCTATCTCAGCAGACAAAAGCAGAAAAGAATCTGTGTATGTATAAAATGATCTATAGGTACATATACATATATATATATATCTCAAAGCACTTGCTGCTTTGATATGGATTTAAGAGAAAATAAATATGATATGTATTTTATGGTGTGAAGCAGAATTGGAGGGAATCTGTACATTTGACAAGTACCCTCATTGGTGAGTGTGTGAATTGAATCAAATTAGAAGAAAAATGTCCCTGCTGCATACTGTTGTTTACTCCTCCAAGAATTTCTGTTGCCAGGTAGTAAGGAATGGGGAAAATATTTTTAGTAATGGATGCCATCTGTACTAATGTTGTGAGTGAGCACTAGAGAGCACATGTGTGATATGACAGAAATCTCATCTTCCTTAAGGGATTTTCTCTTTCAAGCAGAAAACTACACTTGTGTGAGATTTCAACAATTTAAGAGTGGATGTATGTTCCTGATTGATTCAAGAGGTCTAAGACCTAAACCTGACTTTTTTTGATTCTTCATCATATTGGGAATTTGTGTATGAACCAGGCGATGTCAGCTTTGATTTTCCAGTAGGAAAAAAGGGACACAATAATCTTGTCTGACACAAACTCTAAGATAAGCCCTCTGAAGTTAGTGAGGTAAGCTGGGTTTGTTATCACAAGCATAAGGTAAACAAAGAAAAATTTATATTTTATATTGTTAGAATTATATACAGATATAAAAATACATATATTTTATGGTGGAATTCCAGGAAATAGGATTACAGAGGTAAGATTTCATGATCAAGGAAGTCAGACCATAGCTTATTCTCAGAGATGCTTGAGATGCTTGTTCTTTCCCTTGTGGAATTATAAAACAGTTAAATGACCATGCACATGGTTTTAGCCACCAACGAGTTCATCTTTAAGAATATTTTCTGAAATCCAGTTCAGATTCTGAAACACTAAGGGTGTAAGAATAAGTGCACTAGGTTAGCTCAAAGGTCCATCTGTCCAGTACCCTTTTTTCTGTCAAGGACCAGCCAAAGGGTTCTGAGATATAAGAACAGATAAAAAACAGACTAGTTTTATTTCCTCTCTGCTTTCCCAGGAAAAGTGGGATACACACTTGAGAAGCAATGCTATAAAGGTTTCATTGTCATAAGCCACAGATTATGCTGCAGGTGAAGGAAAGATTGTTCATACAGTGAGGGTGGCTTGGGGCTGGCTTCAAATTTTCCTGTAGCTGCCCTAGAAAAAAAAAAAGTATGTCTCTCAAAATTGCCCTCCAAAAGTATCTGCTACTCTTCAGTGACTAGAGAAGGAAATCCACATGAATATTTCAAACTGCACATACAATGTTATAATATATTGGTGAAGTGAGGTGAATTCTACCCAGATGTTCAAACTTTCATAAAAGTTTAAGGAACTTCACTGGCTGCAAAATCTGTTAAAGGAGCAGGTACTAAAACTGTAAACTCAGAATAGAGTAGTCAACAAGGCAAACATGAGTTTCTCCATATAGAATGAATCTATGGGAAACCTGAAGGTTTATAAAATTCTGATAGGAAACAAAAACCCATAAAAATAAAGGCTTATAAGCAGAGAGCATAAAACTAGACAAGAATAATACATATACAGGCTTTTATATTTATAATAAAACTTAAAGAACCCTCTAGTTGCATTAGAATTTCTGTTATTAAAACCCTACAATGTTGACCCAAAACACATCTCAGGAACTTGGTAGAAGTAACAGGCAGCAGAATCCTACAGAAACAGACTATGCAGAACAGGCAATGTATTATCCAGGTGGAGAGAATGTGACACCAGTGAAAAACTGGTGCTATGTGTTACAGAAATTCTTCAATCAATGCAGTGAATAAGGTAAATGCATACAAAACCAGCACAGGACCCACATGCATTGAAACTGTGTCTCAAACTGGAAGAAATATTCTGCACATGTGTAAATTAGGATTATAAAGTAATTTTGAAATGCAAAATAGTATTTAAAGCAAAAGACAAGCAGTAATAACACTGGGAAGCCTTTATTTACCCTCATGTGTGTTTAGGGAAGGGAAGAAGAAAGACATTAACTTTTTACGCATAAGTGACTCCTTGCTGACTTATATAGCCAGAGAACAACTAAGTGAAGAAGTATCTCATGGTTTAGTACTGGGCAAGATCCATTATATGGCATAAATACCAAAAAGCTTTTCTGTAATAGTGATTAAAAATGGTGTATATTCAGATCTTACTTAACAAGTAGAAGGTCAAATCTATCTATTACACTGAATTTAAATGAAAAAATTACTTAAAATCATAAAGCTTTTGAAAAGAAATTTAAAGGAATGGACAAATGACAGAATCTGGGAAGGGGAGGTGTATGGAGTAGCTTTAAATATCCTGTTTTATTAGCAGAGATACCCTGTTTTATCTACCAGCTACAGAAAAAACTCCAAGAAGATCAACAAGACCAGCAATGTAAAAATGAGTGCAAAGAAGACTTAAAAGTAAATGGATATGTTTCAGAAAAGAAAGCCATCTGCTAAGCAAAGGATAGATAAAACAAAACCCCAACATGAATTTTAGAGCTTTTTTGGTATAAAAATAATGGCATATCATTAAAGACCTTGAGGGAATAGTTTCTAAAGAAATCAACTCTAATAAGACAGCTTTTAAGAAGACAAGGAAAGCAGAAAGTCTAAAAGAGCAACAGACTATTAATTAAGTGTGTTCTAAAAAATAAAACCAAAGCAAGAAATTACAATAAAGGGTGTTGGCCACAGACAGGGTCAAAGAAGGCCCTAAACTCTGCCAAAGACTGATCTACAAAAATGCCAGGAGAAAAGTTTTTGGAAGATAACTGACACAATTTGTTACTCCCTAACACCTGACAGCACTCTCTCAAGACTTCTAAAGGATCTCAGAGATAGCAAGGCTGACATACAGCAGTGGTAGATAATTTATAACCTAAATAAGCTCTGGAGTGAGAGGAAAGGAAAGTGGTAAATGTGACTAACTTTAAAAGAGGGATTCAGAGTAGAGCATGAGAGGTGAGAACCTAATCAGTCTGACTTGATATCTAGGCAAATTGATAAAAATATGTAGCAGTGGAATCAGTAAATATGTGGAAAATATTACGGGAAAAGTTAAAAGAGCTGCTGCAAGAGAAAGTCATGCTTCAAAATCTGTTAAGGGTGGTGAATTTCTAAAAAGGAAGTCAACGCTTTATCACAAAAGGCAGAAGACATCAAAGAAATCCTCTCAGTTTCTTTTTTAACTTTGCAACCAGAGTTTAGGGAGAGTGTGAAGAAGACAGGCATAGATGAAGGAAGTCAGGATTGTAGTTTTGTAGTTGATAGATTTCTTGTGCCTAAGCTTGATATCATCTGTATAACTGATGAACTGAAGGCTCGAGGGAAGGGCCTCATGGCAAGACGAGCAGGATCAGTGTCATACTTGGAGACTCAGCAGTGTTAGGGTCAGCCTGGGTCACTGCAGAGGGTCAAATTTATTGCACAGCTAGATGGTGACTATGAGCTACAGCACAAACACTTTTCACTTGAGTATGATGGCAGACATAGAGAAGAGGATGAGATGTGGCAGAGGTTGGGAGATGCATTGCAAATAATTAGAGCTATAAGGATAGAGAAAATGATTTTCTTCTTAAACCAGCTGAATGGTGTCTTAGAAAAGCAGATTCAATTCGTATGTGTTCCTGTGCTGCTAAGTAAATCACTTAAATTAATCTTTCCCAAGCTTTATGTTTGTTCTCCATACTTATGAGGGGTACCATAAAAAACAGAAAGAAGATTAATAGTTTTGTCTTCATAGTAAAGCCTGAATACTGTGCAATAAATAATGCACAGGATCACATACTGTACAATAAATGGACTAGTGGCTTGTTAAAATGAGCTCTATTTACTCTTTGCACTGAGGCAGACTTTTGGAATTAACATTATGTAATGGGGTAATTAAAAACTGAATAATGATGTATATCCTTAAATAAATTTGTACTGGCATATTTAATTCTAAAGGTTTACTTTCTCTTAAATAAATTATATTATAATCTTAGAATCTCCTAGGCTTTTAATGCATATTTGCTTTTATTTATTCATATTTAAGTACATTTACTGAAACAACATGAATACCAAGTGTTTACATACTATTTTACATTCTAGAGTACATTGCAAACATTAACTAATTAGTCCTTTGCCAATAATCTGAAAGCTAAGTAATAACATTTTTCTTATCAAGTTCCAGAAAAGAAATTAAGTCATAACTAAGAAGAACACAGGTCAAAAGGGATTATTAGGCAGGTGTGATTTCTGCCACAGATATATTCTCCTTCCTTCCTAGAAAATCATTCAGTGTTTCATCATCTGAAAATGCCCTGGGGCTTGAGATTTACAGCCCGTAAATGCAGGGAAAAACATACATCCCAAAGGATGGAGAGCATTACAATTTCATAATTTTCAACCAATGAATATCTTTTACATTAACAGCTTGCATTATTTGACTTCTCTCTTAGAATGCCACTCATCTTTTAATTATAGATGTCAAAAATTTTTCTGTGCAGCAATACAGATTTTTTTAAAAATAGAAATGGTCTTGATTAGAACATCACAATTACCTTACAATCCTGCTTATTCTTAAAGTCCATTTTTAAACTGAAAATTCAAAATACCATTCAATTAAGAAAACTCTTTCTTGCTTTATCTTCTCAGATAAGACAAGCAATATTTCAGCACAGCAGAGCACAGTCACCGTCAGCACTGAATCTGTGATACCATCATATTTACCCCTCAGGAAACCTTTTCTGTTCTAGACACTTGAGCAGCTGTACATTCATTCCAGTAACCTCATATCACTGAGCTCCAGGAACTGACGCCTTGCCTGTTTTCACCTTAGGCATTTTTTAAATATTCAACACTTTGTACAACATCCATTGGTTTGCATAAAATACCAGAAGGGAATGCATTCAGCAGAACTGAGTAATACTCTATGAGGAGCCACTCAAGAAAACTTTTCAAAAACATAAGTACAAATGAACCAGCATCAGCCACCTTAGACATTTTTATGCATCAGAATGGTGTATGATATGCATTATAATGCATGTAGAACCCATATACCATTATGGCATTCAACCCAGCTGGTATTTCCAATGGCAGAGTGCTGTGCTCTGGTTAGATGTCTTCTTGGGTCGGAGTGGGATGGTAGCCAAAAGGTCTGGTGGCTGGGGCAGAACTTTTGTTTGGCCCAGAACCACTCTGATGTAGTTATACTGCTACAGTCTCAAAGCTACGAAGTTGAGAGATCTTAAAAAAATTATATTTACGTCTTGCATTTAAGTGTTCTCTGTTGCGATTACAGAGACAGAATTCCTGCCAGGCAAATAAAATTTCAGACTGAAATGTGGCAAGCATTGCTAGTGGTGGTCTCTCATTATTGCTTTTTGTTCACCACTTCCAAAGCCGGCGGCTAAAGCACAAAGCCATGCTGCTGCCATTTAATAGGCAAAGGTGTGGACTTTTAAAGTGGTTTATGAATCAAAGATGTTTCACACAAAAGCCACTGGATTTCACATCTCAAGCTCTTCACTTCGGAAAATTGATTTGTGCTCCTAACTCACGCAGACAATATGAAAAATTTCCTGTAAGATTATCAGTATGATATGACATTGCTTACCACGCATCTGAGCCATTTTCATTTCAGATCATTTTACCTCTTGAGACTGGTAAAGAGAAAAATGAATGCCTTTGATTTGGCCTACTCAGTTTGCATACTCATGACTGACCCACCATCCCAAAATCATCTGTAATACCTCTCACTTATGTAAACTTGTGAACTGAAATCCAGTATTTGCGTTTCACTGTCACAGAAAATACTTCTCCTTTTAACTTATTTCAGGTTTACAATACATATGGATATTTAATACTGCGACAGCAAAAGTAGCATTGATTTCTGCATTGAATTCTCTAAAGAAAAAATAAAAGTATAAAATATTGTCATGTAGAACTTCAGCATAAAATATCTCAGTTTTCTGGGTGATTATTTTTCAAGAATTGAATGAACATAATTCGATGGCAATTGCTAATGCACATGAAAGATGAACAAAAGCTGTTAAAATGATGGCCATAAGACAAATATTACAGGAGAATGTCCCATGTGTTAGCCCATGCTATTTTATGCATGAAATAGGGAAATGTTGATGACTTTGCTTCTCTTTGTACAGATTAGAGCACAACTATATATTTATTTAAAAACTGTAGATACCTTCTGGTGGTTTGTGCACAAGGGCAGAAAGGCCAATCTGAATTCTCTATTTACATTTGTTTTATGTGATTGACATTTGGGGTTTCAGGTATGAGAGAATGTCTTCTTGGTCCCCAAATGAAGAGAATCAATCAAGCAAGTTAACTCTTCCAAGCATCTTTAGCCTTCCCCTAATACATTGACCAGAGTGTGCTGTACTGCTTCCTAACTGTGGACTCTCTTCCCATTACCCTTCCCTGGAGCTGTGCCATGCTCATAAAGCATGGGCAGGGATATTTTTCACTAGGTTATAAGCAAAAACATGGCCTAGCTGTGATTTTATTTTTTTTTAATTACAAGAGTATCTAAATTAAATTTGATTGAATACTAAGCCAAATTTCTACATCTCTTTTACAATATCTTAATTTTTCCTTAAGGTTGGTGGGATAGTACACTATCTAAGAAAATACTGCTATTCACTTCCACATGTAATGTTTTGTTCATTGTGATGAAAATGTTTCCCAGCTTTTGCCACACAAAATACCAGTAAAGTAAAATGCCTTATTGAAACTAATTTAAAGCACAATAAAAATATATTCTTACTTGTTTAAGTTTCTTTAGATCTTCATCAAGTTCCAAGTTGTCCAAAATAACAGCAACAAACAAGCTGAGTAGAATCTACAAAACAATTGTAACTGATTTGTTAAAGGTTATCTTTTTTTTCTAAAGAAGTATTATTCAATAACATGGAAAAATGACAGCCCTGCTGATGTAAATGGGATTCTTGCCTTTGACATCTATTGAACTAATACCATTTGCTACTATATATCTGCTAGCCCATTTGCAAGTAGTGAACTGTTTTTCATCTTACCATACAATTATTATGAGTTTAAAATTGCTAAATTCTAGGTTTTATGACCAATGAATTATATATGTTTAACAATATACCCATTAAAATGTACTTTGTATGAAGAGAAAATTAAATAATCAGAAATAGTAACAACAAACAACAACAATAACAACAACAATGACAATAACATCAACAATAATAAAAGAAATGCAAAGCAAAATCCTAAAACATCTTGTAAAGCTAAGGTGGTTCTCAATTAAGGTGTGACTTTTTAGTCACCTGACAGTCATTTACTTTATCACCTTCCTTTATGCTCAGAGTGCCTCTGTGAAAAGTAGCTAACTCCACTCTGGATGAAAAGTAAGCTGGTTCATTATTTGCATGCATCACATGTACAGGAAACTCCTGGCACAGAAGAGGAAAATCAAGTGTCTCAATTTACTTAATGTTAAATGTTGTTAAGATATATTTCTAGGAGGAAAAATCCCAGGGAGAAAAAAGTGTGCATCACTATCAGACTATTACATTTCCCTTGCATACAGATGCTGACCAGAGGGCAAAGGAGCTGGAAATGTGATTGATATAGGTGAGAAGCAGACAGAATTAGGAGTATGGTAGGTGAGGGAGGATACCACTGTTCAGCATATATTATCAGACAACTTCTATCTAAGGCAGTAAATATATGTACACATGTATAAGTCAACAGCTGCCAGCAACTGCCAAGGTTTTAGTCTCTGAAGTTTGATGCTTCTACTGGCAAGTACCAATTTCAGATATATCAGAGGGGTACCAGAAGGTATCCTAACCCTTTTTTTAAAGAGTTACAGAACTACAATTTTTCTGTGGTCTTGGACCATTGAGCGACAGCCAGAGCAAACATATCCTTCCACCACTACTTGTAAATGAAGTGTAAGTTTGCCTGTCACACTGGAAATTTATTCCCTACCTATACAGAAGATGAAATTTAAGTGGCTTAATATACCAGACAAAGAGTTTGGAACTTAAACTGCATCTAAGTTGAGTGGATGTTATTCCAAGGCAGGATTTTCTTTTCTTCCATAATCTATAAAAGTACAGAAGACATAGGAAGGACTCTGGCCCATAAATTTAAAAAATGTCAGTGCTCAGAAAAAAAAAAAAAGTTCTTTTAACAAGAAGCTGGCTTTAGCTGGGATTAGAAAAATCCCAGGTAGCACCCTCCAGTACCCTGAACATCCCAGTGGCCATACTGACACAGATGGATCAACACTCACTGGGTAATCACTCCCTGGGCATCTCATGATTTAGACTGATGCTGCTGGAACAATGCTGAAACCAGGCTCAGCATCCCCCCAGCTGGATGAACATTGGAAGCAGCACTAGTCATCACTTTTGCTCTCTTTTTCTGTCTCTCTTTCTGTCTTTAATTCATCTATACCTCTTTAATGTCTCTTTTACCTTTCACCTTACTCCATTACCCAAAACCCACTGCCATGTGCTTATACAGTAGGTCACAGACTAACATACTAATTTCCATGCCAAGTGGAACTTTCTGATTGTTTGTGGACCCTTTGACTTTTGTCATACCTTTTGATCAACAAGTTATGAAAACTACTTTGATCCCTAGTTGCTAATGAAGAATTTTGCTATAATTCTGTTAGGGTTTTACAGTATGGTAGTTTGCTTATCTAAATATCCTGTTCATTATATGATACTCAGTACATGCTGCTCAAAGCATAACAGTTAAGGAAGTTCAGTTCCATGCAAAAAAGAAGTACAGCACTCATTAAATATATCATCCCTAACAGTCTTGCTGATTCATGCACTGATATGCATGTATCAAGGCAAGACTTTCATTAACTCCCTTTTTGCATTTTCCAACAAGAACCAAAGAAAACGTACCACAAAAGAAAACTTAAATGCAAACTTGTTATTTGTTTAACTTCCTCTGCCACCATCTCAACTAATTACAGTCCTTGTTTCCAAGAGAATGGGTCTTTTTTGGGCTTTAATTTTTCTTTGCCTTCTTATGTGAAACCGATTTATTTCTTTCCAAGTCTCTACAGTCTGCTATGCCAAATGCCTGCAATTACCATTCTCAATTCTAATTGTCCCCCCTTTTCTGGTTAGTGAAAGTAATTTTTTCATTTGACTTTATGCTTGCTATTCTCTGATGGCTGTTTATTCTTAGAATGCTTCCTTTTGGTTTTAGTAGCAGCCCAACCATTTTCATGCTCCCTTACCAGTTCCATGTTATTTTGTTTTAAATTTCTTTTGCCTACAGACAACTCTGTCCTACATAGTTTTCCCTTCCAAGGTCTAAGGAAGATATTAGTATTGAACCGAAAATTTCATAAATCCAGATAATTCTCCAAAGTTGTCTTTGTAGAGTTTTTATGTTAATGTAGAATTTGCATAGGTGCATGAGAACAAAAGTGTACCCTTATGGAGCAAAGCAAGGACTTTGTATTTAAATGCAAATTCCCTACAAAAGAACTGAGGATGGTGTACAGAAAAGTGACTTCACTCCTAGGAAAATCTGTGCTTTCAGTAAACAAAGAGAGAAGTCCCAGATGATTCTTTCAAATTAAGGAACATAAAACAGAATACTAAAATTGCTCTTACAGCTAAATTACTTCTCAATTAAGATGTGAAATTTTAGCAGAGAGGTCACTTGACACAATTTTACTTTATGGGCTTGCTTAATATTCATCTAAGAAGTAAAAATGAATTACTGATTAGAAAATATTCTTGATGAAGAATCAAAAAAACAATAAGATTCTCTTACCAGTAACTGCTTTCAAATCTATGAACAAAAACTCACTTTCTTTTTGCTTTATAACCTCAATTCCCAAGTCTAACTGATTACTCCTGCATGAAAAGTTGCATTTTCTGATCCTTGTGAGCAAATTACATGTCCTATATATCTTCTGATACCTACATTTGTTTGGTAATACTCTGATGTGATTAAGCAGCTCTAAGAGCAAGAAATGCACTTTATTGCCATTTATAAAGTGGTCAAGTTTTCAATCCATATGAAGGAACCCATTGCACCCACAACTGTAGTCCTACTATTCAGTCTTTAGAAGTGAAATGGGATATAATGTAAAGTAAAAGAAGTAAATAGAAGCTGGTGGAGATTGCAGAAATACAGTTAGTACCTTTTGTAAGTGGACATCTGAGCAAAGAAAGAAAATGGAAAATAAGTGAAAATAACACTAATTGAATGGAAAATAAAAAATGAGCATAGTAGGAGTGAATTAAGGGTGCATAAAATGATTATTTTCCTGATTGTGGTATTTTATCTGTGTTATACTAAAATAAAGTAACAAGCCCTTATTGATAGAGGATAATCAAAGGGAGTTTTCCTTCCAATTTTTTCTATGAAAGAATGTAATAATCACACATGAAATACATACAGAAAAAAAAATTTGGTTTTTTGTTTTTTTATACAATCCACATTTCTGTTTGCATGCAGGAACTGCTGTATTAGTTCTTATCATTTATTGCTTGATACACTAGATACAATACATTTTCCATGCATTGATTTTGTATCAGGCAACAGGACAGTAGGGATGACTAGTTAAGGGTTTATATCGTAAGGTTTTACACTTCTCACTTTAATTGCTGTTGCCAAGAGAATGCAGTGAAAGCTGAGGGGACTGGTTCTACATGACAAATAAAATCACTTAGCTCTGAAATCATTAGAGCTGTGAAGGTACAAGGCAGATAACAATTATATTGTTAGTCTGGCAGTGTGACTTGGATCTAAGAAGAACAACACCTCACACCAGAACAAAGGCCACCACCTTGTGTCACAAGGCTGAAGGGTAAATTTATTCTACCACATCCATGAACTAAAAGCTGCCTATGCCAAAAATGAGCATCACAATTAGTTTTAACTAGCTGAGAATAATTAGTATAAGAGCTATGAGAGCAATTCAAAATGAAATTAAGCACAACACATTTGCGAGTGAAAACTTACCAGAGTAGCAAAAAGATGATATAGTATAAAATAAATAGCAACTACTGGTGCCCACATATGTCCTACAGCATTCAGTGTCTGATCCATGACATCCACCCATCCTTCCTGTGTGAGAATCTGAAACATTGACATGAATGCCTGCAAGAAATAGAATTGCAAACATATTAATGAATTATACTAATATGGTTTTATTGACACATTCCTAAAACTGATTTAACAGAGATGCATACCTCTTTTGGTTTTCTTTTTTAAACCTTAGAAATGTGTTTAACTTTTAAAGCCAAGTAGAAGGCTACTCGTGAGCTAAAGGAGAAATAAATAGCTTGATTTTGACAGAACTGTAACCTTCAAGTGTTAACACAGTCCTAGCTTCATTAGCACATACAAAGAACCTTTTGGTTTCCTTTCGGGCTGGAAAAATAGAATAAATATCCTGAGCATCAGAGATTATTGTTTTGAATATGATACTGTATTGGGATTTTTTCATTATGCTTTCTCTTCTATGTTTCCTCTCTCTAAATATACCTATAATAAAGTATTATAATTAAATGCGATCACAAATTATGTTATCTTAATAGCAGAAGCCTTTGAGGACTCCACAGGCAAGACTAACCAACACATGGCAAGCTCTCTGCACCTGCACTTGATTCAGCCGGTCAGAATTTTCCTCTATATTTTTTAAATAGTATTTTTTGTGGAACTACCCCTGCAACATTTTCAAACTCCTTGAGACTAGGTATTTATGTCAAAAATAGAGGAAATAATGGGAATGTTTCAAACAATTTATTTATTTAGTGACAGGAACATATGTAATTAGATAAGCCTAGAACCCAGACACCTTTGAAACCGCAGCTGGAGCCTACAAAACCAACCACAATTGAACTCAGCATGAGCAATGTGCAACTGCAAGATGTACATCCTACACAGACATTGAGGAATGCACACCGCCTAGGAAACAGAAGTTTGAGTTTGGTATCAAAGTGAAATATCTTGACAGTCTCAACTGTCTAAATGAGGCCAAACTACTGCATAAGTTTCTTTTGCTTTTGCCTGGCATTGAAAGTACTCCCTTTCCAGACAGTAAGGATCAAAGCTGGTATCTTACCGAAGTTTATGCAAAACAAAAAAGTGTTACAAACTGAAAACAACAATGCAGCTTACAGCTAAAAGGATTCCTAGAATTCAAAATGTTAACACAGTTACAAGGATGTATTAGATCTGTGCTCAGTGTGCCCAGCAGCAGCAGATTAACACATTAATGTGATGGCACAAAGAGAAAAGGATTCTTCTTGTGAAACCTATGAGGAAATAGTATCCAGACAACCCTTCACTGCAACTTACCCTGGGCCAAAACCTGTGCTGGAAAAGCTGGAAACATGTAGCTATACAAACTTATGTGCTTGGGAAACAATGAAATGGTGCTAATTTTTAAAGTTGCTGGCAAAAATAACTGTGTGGGAGACCTCAAATTTATCTTGCTATTATAAACCACAGGAAAATACTTTCCTTGGGCTTTTTATCAAGTTTATCAAGATTTTCAAACAAAACATTGATTTCTCTAAGATGTTTCTTCCAATGTTTCTTCTAAACCAAACCATTAAGGTTATATTCCCACCCTTAGGGGAGTCCACTCAAGATTGTGACTTCTCACCTGCAGTAAAAGCAAATTTACTCTAGAGAAGTCTGTCCATGTGCATGCACACAGCACTTTTGGCTCTATATGTGATCCCTATGGCTAACAATCATCAATATTTGGTGTCAAGAAGCTGGCTCCAACTCTATAAAGGAGGATGTGGCGTGATGTGTATCATGAAATCCAGTGTATTTCAAGGACTGTATGTTTAAAATTTGAAAGGAGGACCTGCAGTTACAAAACATGCTGAGATGGGGTTGGGTAAGGCAGGGATAATCCAGTACATCTTGTTATACAGGCACTGCATAAAAGACACTGCCTTTTTGGAGTGCCCAGTGTAACAGGACAATTTCCATGTCTGTACCCAGGGATTACCTTGGAGAAAGTTTGCTGGAAGAATGGAAGAAGAAAAGAAGTGGCAGAAGGTACTAAGCAGTATCAGAAGACCTCCGATACTGCCTGTCCATTGTTTCACTGACCACGGATAAGGATCCTAGCAGTAAAGCTTTTTCTCCTCTGTTGGTTTGAATAATACATATTTTGAAGTGCAGAAACTGAATCATGTTGCCTCTCTATATTTGGAGGAAGAACTATGAATTTTTGCTCTGTTACAGGGTTCACAAACATTTAGCTGCTGAGGGTTTTGTAAGTCATTTGCCTGCTGACTCACACAAAAAAGCCCCTCATCAAAGTCCAACTTGTTTTCTTATTGCTGCTGTGTTCTGTGGCACTCTGAAGCAGATAGAAGCACAAACACCCTGCTAGGTTAAGACCAAGAAGTTTGAATGTTGTTTTTTACAGTTGCTTTTCAGAATGAATTCACACTAATCAAATTTTCAGAGATGCTTAAACCTACAAGTCCAAATTAAGAGAAATGAAGCTGAGATGAACATGGAGCAGACCAAGGCATCCAAATGAGAAATCACACATGTTCAGAGAGAAGTTAAACATCAGACTTTAATTTCTACACCAGAACCATCCTGACCAAATGTAAAGTCCTAGGCTTTCTTTTGAGATGCAGATCCCACAGAGGAAAAAGGCTACCATGAACTAGAAGTAGCAGAGAAAAATGCTGGCAACTTACTTTTCTGTAAATTCTTTAGGGGGGTTAAAGTGTTTAGTATGTCAAGTATTTGGAGAGGCCAAGCACAAGGCCTGAAATTTGCACAGTGCCCTCTGCTTTATGTTTCTGCCAGTGATCTTGTCCTTAACCAGCACATTGCCAATCTGCAGACACATCCACCCTTCAAATGAGTGTCCCCTCCCAGCCATGTGCACAGAATCTACGCTGTGCAAAATTACAAACTCTTAGTACTCTTTTCCTTATTAGAGAATCATTTGCTCCCCATGCAAGACATACAGAGAACTAGGAAAGGCCTTTTGTAGCCAGCTGAGCATGCATGAAACAAGCAGAAAATTCAGCCTCCATTAGATCTGCCATGGGTGCTTTAGGGTGAAGAAGACAAGGACCCCATCAGTGTTCAGCGCTGCTTCTCATGTCCCAGGTCTCTATGTGATGGGGAGCTGAAGCTAAACCAGGCAGCTGTCACTGCCAGTGGCCATCATACCTGGTTAGTGTGGCACTCCTTGCTGAAGCTTAAGGTGGGCACTACATTAAATAATACACCCCAATGCTGGCTTTAAAAACACCTGAGGGACTGGACAACTGAACTAGTGCAGCATCCTTTCTTCTGAATCACACTTAATTACCACAGCTTACTGCTTTTTAAAAAAACATATATTTTACTCAGTTGTTGAAGTTTATATTTCTTAATTCTTTAAGTTATAAAAATAGCTTCAGTCTACGTTGTGGACTCGTCATTAATACATTAATAATAGATTAATGGAGAAGATATTAATTAAATATAAAAATCTAATCTTCCATCAAAACCAGTTGTCAGTAAAGCATATAGTTTTATAAAATGGCCTTTCAATATAATTTAAGCATTTTATTATGATGTTAAATTCCAGTAGAATTCAAAACATTAGTTTAAGTAAATAAGGCAGCGCACAATGAATATGTGCTTTGCACTAAGCAATCTTCTTTGGAGCAAGTTATTTTTAGCTGAAAGGTGTACCTCCCACTGTTTATTTTAAAATTAATTTGAAATGCAACTAGCTGACAGAATCAACATCTGTGAAGACGAGACAGAAATTTATGCAAATGGTGATTTTCTGAATTAATTTGTGTTATAGAAAAGACTGCCAATTTCTTTGGGTATTTATGCCCTATTACTTAATGAGCTGTTTTGATGATGGAAGTCAAACTACCTTTTTATTTATAGTGTAAGATTGGCAAAGGTTTAGTAGAATATATGAGCCAAAGTGCCATTTCTGACATCTTGTCCAACTGTTACAGAGGTGGTGCCACACAAATTACTACTTACAGTTATAATGCACTTGTCTTGTAACTGGCGCTTGCCCACAAAATTTTAGGGACCAAATTCCACTGGCCTAATTCATGGAAGCAGTTCTACAATCATAGGGATTGCTTCTGCAAATTAAGTTAATGGGATTTAGGACATTGCTGCAACATCCTCCTACCAGCAGAAACTTAGGTTTTCCTCCTGACACAGTCACAAGGACTGAGTAACACCCTAAAGAAGAGTAGCCATCCTTTAAAAATGTGGCAGTGATACTGAGATTTTAACTGAATCAGAGAGTTAAGACTGCATTGTTCATCTTTTTTTCATGGGTGTTGCTAAGGTTGAACTAATATCTCACATCATGAACTTTTTTCAAGGTCAAGACTAGGAGCCACTAGCTTTTGTGAAAACTGGGGAATTGTTGTTGGGATTAGTTGAGCCTGGCTTTCATCTTGTATTGACCCATTTAAAAGAAGGGCCGCATTCCCAACTTTGCAAATTGAGACAGAGCAGTCAGCACAAGGCTGCAAACTTCAAAAGAAACAAGGGCATGGAAGTCAGAGACACTAACAGTGTGTTTCATTCTCCATACAGTGAATTTTCTTAGCAGCCACCCTACACCTATGTGTTCTTCAGGGGGCCCCACCACCCCATCCTTCCTCATGGCTCAATATGTGGAGCCCAAGAAGACATGCAAAAATAAGAGATAGCAGATGGTTAAAAACAGTAAAGCAAACATCTATATTTTTGTACTTAGCATTAGAGAGAAAGCCAGTCCATTTGGCAAGTTGTAATGGCCAAAAGAAGGGTGAAATTAGTAGCTATGGCAACAGTGACCTTGTGCCTATTGATTTTCATCAGGAAACCATGTGAAAACATGCAATTTAGAGGCATTAGCAAAAGGAGGAGGTCTATTTGTTCCAAAACCCATACTGCGCCTTCTTATAAAGCACTTAGTTTCAAAATGATTTTAGGTTTTGTCTGTTTCAATGTAGAAAGCACTTTAATGTAGAAACTCAAAATTTAGCCTTTAGTGTCACCATTTTTGTTATCATGCTTGTCCTCCCTGTATTTTTAACTGAAAAACTCACAGCAACAGTCCTGGCTATTTAAGGTTTGCTCTTTGAGGGTAAGCTCCTTATCATTTATCTTAGCAAATTCTGGTATTGCAGACTTAACATCATCTCACATTTTATATAGCATGTCTTCAGTTATGTTTTGAAAATAATGAGAATTGTCTTATTGCAAACTGATTCAGTGATCTTTCTTCAGGGAAGAAAACTGGAGAAGTCCCAGACTTTGCTAGGAAGACAAACTCCTTCAGAGGTATGCCACCATTTCACACCATCAATCACAATTTTGAGTACAAAATGTTCACTGACTTTTAACCTAATAAGAGATGCTTTACTATAAAACTACAAAAAGAAACCACATACTGTAAATTTTACGCTTCTGAAACAAATATAACAAGGTGAATTGAATACATGAAAAAATAAAAAAGAGGGACTCATGCTTCTGGCTATCATATGAAAAAAAATATTGAAAACATTTCAATTCAGTATAGCTGTAACACTCTTCTATGGTTGTTAACAGCTCTTCTCTTTTTACAGTACTTAAGTCATAAAATAGACGGAGAAAGACGTGTCCTGTTTGTAAAAACACTGTATAATTTGTTGGCAAAAATATTTTCTCACTCTTTAATCATGTATTTAGTATTTACATATTCCTGTTAAAATTCAATATGCTAGAGGCCTTTATTGAAGCTTAAATGGCAGCAGACTAAAATGCTCAAAATAATCCAAAACTTTACTAATATATTGATATAAATTGGCCATTTTGCATTGCAAGTGGATCTTTCTCAGGTACTTATATCAATTTATCTAGTCAAAATGTAAAGATGATGGCAATCCTGTCTTATTTTGATCATACTGCAATTATTCTTTCAGGACTTTCACTGACATTTTGCATAAATAATAAAATAATTCAAGAACAAAATTCCATGGTAATTTGAAACCTGCAGTTTTTTTCAGAAGTTGTACATGGGAACTGAGAATAGAATATGGTGGTAATATCACCTGAGTTAGAGACCTGACTTAATTAGGAAAGCTTAAGTTTTATTTTATTTTATTTTTCTTCAGCATTTAATGAATGATACTGAATATCTAATTCTAGTGGCTGCTTTTCTAAGCATGTTTTCCAAAATAGAAAGCATGGTGTTGCATTATTCCCTGTGGGTAGGCATTTTTTGTTCCACATTGGATGGCCAGCTTCCCATAGATCAAGTTCAGCTTGATAATTACAAATTGTTGTTTAGCCATTTTGTTCACTAAATACATAACCCTTGAGGCTGCCTTCTTCATTGTTATTTAATTGTTCCAAGCAATGCACTTCCACTAAAATAGATACATTGGATAACCAAACTGGAATGACAGAAACAAATAAATTGTTACTGGAATCAATCCATGTACACCCAGTCTAATCCAGTATTAAAGAAATTGCACTATTTTCATTCAGAACAGTGTGCTTCAACAAATACATTAGCTTCAATTTCCACTGATTTTCAATGTTCTGTTCTGAATTAATGTAATGCCCATAAATATCCATTATTTATACCCAAAAGGCAAACACTTACTTTGTCAATGCAGGCAGGTTTTATAACCCTGTGTAAAACAAGCATTCTTGTACAAATCAAGAACGACCACTTTAATAATAGGAAGATATAAATCATGTGTATGCATGTTTTATATAAATTCTTGGCTATATTCATGCCTGTGGACATCAATTCTCTTCCTGTTACATGACAGAGTCCTGTTAAGCTCTATGCTGTGCTGTGTCATAATCACAGTGCATGGGCAAAATTTCTCTGTGTTCCCTTGACAGCAGAAATAGAATACACATCGCAAGGAAACATGGTTTTCACTACAGAAGGACTACAGGGCGACTATTACACCTAGAAAATACAATTTTTAAAAACCTATATGTATGGAGATAAACTGCTTCATGTTTCTCAGAAGGAAAGGAAGACTGCTAATATAATAAGAAATATGATAGAGTCTGTCCAGGTTTGGGCAGAGATAGAACTAATTTTCTTCCTGGTAGCTGGCACAGTGCTATATTTTGGATTTAAGATGAGAATGATGCTGATAACACCCTGATGTTTTAGCTGGTGCTGCGCAGTGCTTGCACAGTGTCAGGGCCTTTCCTGCCTCTCACCTTGCCAGTGAACCAGCTGAGGTTGTTATGAGGGGTAGGACAGGTGACTCCAAATGACCAAAGGGATATCCCATCACATATGGCACCATGGTCACCATATAAACTAGGGGAAAGCTGGTTATGGGCTGCAGACTGGAAGCTGGCTGAGCATCAGCCAACATATACTGAGCAACGGCACTGTGAGCCACTGATTTTGTATATTCGTGTATCATTATTGTCTCCCCTTCCATTTCTGTCCTACCAAAATTTCTTTATCTCAGCCCACAAATTTTACTTTTCCCCCCCCCGCAATTCTCTCCTCTATCCCACTGCAGGGGGATGATTGAACAAGTGGCTATGGAATGTTTAACTCTACTGGCCAGGTTAAACTCAACAGAATCACAGAATCATTAGGATGGAAAGGACCTTTAAGATCACTGAGTCCAATCATTTACCAAACACTGCCAAGTCTGCCATCAATTGGTAAAAAAATATCTTACAATATTTTTCTTATCGAAAATATGATAAGAAAATAGTGACATCCAATGAGTAATCAGTGCTTTTTATACTTGCCCTTGGGAAGGTTGTAAATCTATCCAGTTCTTCCACAAAGCAAAACATCTGTAAACTGATTGCTGACATTACAATTAAAAGGCTGGCAGTAAATACCACCAAACTTCCAAGTTTTTTTCCTGGTCCAAAGATCTTATACACAAAATCCTCCAAAGCAGGAGAAATCTTTATAAGCCGAACTACTCTAAGAACCTGCAAAAAAAGAGAAAAATGCAACTGTATCAATTATTTATCACATTAATCAAAAAATTTCAAAATATTAGACATTCATGGCCAAAAAGGGACCTGAAGCCTCGTAGACCAATAAAATCAAGTTGCCACCACTTGCAATAGAAGACAAATTGTGTGTTAGGTTAAAACCACAAAACCAGGAACATAAGCAGCATTGAGGCATACAGGCATGGGATGATTGTACAGGCATGGGAGGAGCCCAGGGGTCTCCAAGGCTGCAGTCAACTCAGTGATCATGAAGTCATTACAGACATGCAATTGGGTGAAGCTGGTTTTGGGGGTAACAATGGGAACAAAGACATAGACAAAACACACCACAAGTATTAAATATGAATGTAATGTGAAATTAGAGACCAAAGGAGGTTTACAGTGTGTTACCAAACATAAGAATGCCTCCAGGTAGGAGTCAAAGTGCATCAGTCTAGATTTAACAACTAAGAATCTACTGAAGTGCAAGGTAAATGGCTCCAGTTTGATTATCATCACTGTTAAAATTTCATTCTTATATGAAAAGGATAGGGTCTTGAACAGTCTTTGACAAAAGCTCTACTTTGAGCAGTGGGCTCAATGAAATGGCTTTGAAAGGCCGCTTCTAACTTAGATTTCTCTGATTTTATGATGTTTGCTATATCAGGTTACATATTCACATAAAGAACTGCCAAGTCTTCTTCCCCACATCATGTTTCCGTTTCACTGACCTGAAGCAAAATTGTTTCGCATTACGTACTATATAACCTAGTAAACTTGGTAATGAGCATATTTTGCTATTTCATATTATACATAACATGGGAAATTTTGGGTCGTGTTTCTCAGTATGAAAGAAAGTCAGCCTCTCAGAACAGCATTGTTTGCCCCTGACATATCTGACACTTCTCAGTGCTGGCAGCAAAACTTTGATCTTGTGTGGAACTCCTGACCCATTCACTGCTGAGTCTACTTTGAAAGAGCTGCTGACAACTCTGATTCTCCTGTTTCTGCCATTGATGTTGACTTGTGACAAGAACATCAGTATCAACAACAGGCAGTGGCAGCAACGTTAGTTGCTCAAGACAACATATGGGGCAACTGAGATTCTGCAGTTCTTAGGAAGAAAAAGGGTCTCTATTTCAAGGTATCACAAGAATCATATTGAAATGAAAAGTAGGAATTACAGTGTAATTAGTGTCTGACCTTAAGTACAAATCAAATACAATTACCATGCTGTTTTTGGAAAGAAAATAAGTGTGACAGAAGTTGTTCATACAGTGAGCTCACTGTAGTCCTGTAGCTTGCTAATAGTGCACACCTTTGGATTTCACATGAAGCTTATCTCCCTACCTATTTGTAAGGTATGCACAATATGCTTGTCATCTAGATTTAACTACCAAAGAAAGGGGTGGGGGGAGACAAAGAGAGAGTCAACTCAAGAGACACACTTATTCCAAACATACCAGAGCCCTCATGTGAGATGGGATAAGCATCCACTGTCTTCAGTGGCAAAAAAGACTCCTAGATTCAGAGGTTACACTAGACAGCTTAACTTTCACAACATCAGCACAAGGTGAGATAAAGTCCTTTCTTTCATATTGGTACCACGACTATATTGCATATAATCTGAGTACATGAAACTGACTACCAAGACAGATAGTGAGATGAGTGAGTTTCCAGGTACTATTAAAATGCAAACGTGGTGCCTTCTTACTTACAAGCTGTAAATGTTAGCTCTGTTCCCATCAATACTAGTTTCAACATAGACCCCAGTGGGAAGAAGATTTCATACTAGTTGGCATTCTGAGTGGTGTTTTAGATAAACTCAATTATTTGCCTTACTTTTTTCCCTTTTCTTTGGGGAACTTCAATTGACCTTTAAGCCACACACTAATCTTATTGATACTATTTGGTTTCTTCATTTATTTTCATTAGGCAACAAACTGAATCTAGCAAAAGTACATTCTAATGAATTTATGCATTTTGTGTAATTGGATTGCAAATTGTATTATATTTAGGAGCCGTAGAAGATGCATTATTTGGATTAAATATAAAAAATATATTAAAAACAAATCAAAATTAATAATACAAAGAAGGAACCACAGCTCTCTTACAAATAATGTCTGCATCTCCTGCAAAGGATGACAGTTATTCAGAAAATGACTCAGCAGTATTTTCCCCAAGCACAAATACAATACCATCTCTTTAGTCCAGTATAGGTTAAATTCTGTTTAAACATATCCCTTTTATGCTGGTTCATTACAGATATCTGCAACAATATGCAAAATCTGTTATTTCTTCACTAATTTTATGTCCTACAGATATAGCTAGATAACAGTCCTTTGCTGTAGTCTTTCACAGAGGGCTCTGCAAAGCATCTTGAATGAATGCACAGTGAATGCAAGGAAGACAGGTGGGAGGGTGGACAGTAGCCAATGTAGTAAAGACTGAGTGATGTGTTGGCAAAAGGTAATGATATAGACCAATGAATAATGCAAACTGAAATGTATGGAAGACAACCCAAACAATAATTCTTGCTTGCTATCCTGGAATGTGTCAAGAAGGACTTCTGTTTTCAGTAATCTGTTTTGTTGGCTGACAAGGAACACATTTACGCTGTCATCACAAATACCTAAATGCCTGGAAATCTGCCTAACATTAAGATGTATTCATGTGAAAAAGGCATTTTGACCTTGGTTGATTTGAAAATGTGCTATCTAACTTGCCCAGAACTTAACTGTGGAGGAGTATGGCATGTACCTTACACGACTGACTTCAAAGGTATTCTGCAACCTTCTAATTATTCACCTCCTAGGTGATTGGACTGCAAATACAACCCAAATCTTTCAGTGTACCAGGTGTTTCTGTTTGTAAAATGTATGTCTTTCATATATTTTGGAAAAAAAAAAATCACATCCTGAAATTATCTGTCATAAAAGCTAGCACGGTTTAATTAAAAAAAACAAACATCACCACCATCACTTCTCCACTAAACTAATTCAATCCATTAAAAAGAAAATACTTATTATTTTATTAGCAGCATCTGCCTACATTTTAATCATACTTTCAATCCCATGAGTTAGTGATGATGTCATCCATTTAGTCCAATATTCATAATATATGCTGAAAACTCTTACAAAGAAACGACCAGTCATAAGCAGACTACATCCTATTAAATATGAACCAATTATTAACTAAATTGCTGACTGGTTTAACTGAGAGCTCCCAGCTACGCTCCCTGTGCTGTGCAAGTGCTTACTCCTGACATATCATCCTTCCTTGCACTTTAGATGCATCATGCTGCATAGAGTAACAACATTCTACATATTTGGACAGCAAAATCAAAGCTATAATGGCTTAAAAGGCTTCAAATTATATCAGGTGAAAACAAAATAGATTTTTTCATCCTGAAAGCTTTCTTGAGAAGGTTTGCAGAACCATTTAGAAAAAATAGAGGATGACATTTGCAGAAATCTGAAAAGGCCTTTATGTTTCAACCCACACTTGGGGAGACTGCTTCCCCCATGCTGTATTCATGTTGACAATATGTGTCACTATAACATTTATTGACAGAACACTGTCTGATGATTTATTATTTTCCCCTATTGAGTATTATTCACCATGCCAACCCATTGCTGAATAACGGGCAGATATAAATCCTTTAATATTTATATCCTTAAAAAACCCCTTTCTTTTGCACTCTGGAACATAACTCATAATGAATCCCAGTGCTTTCTCTCAAAACTGGATCAACCCTAAGCACTTGAAGAAGGATGAATGGGGAATTGGTTGGGCTGGCTGACAAGAAGAATCAGTCAGAATGATAAGTCAGAATTAATCAGTCTTTTTTTGTCTCTCTTTCCTGCTCTTCCCCCAAGTGAAAATGCAAGAAGAGCCTCACACTCCATCTAGATACGGAATGGCTGGAGAGCTAAAAAACCCAAGTCTAGGATGATTCTGAAGAAATTTTCTCAGAAGACTCACAGTAATTTATCTTAGCATGTGACTGCCACAGAGATGAAGATTTGGAGAAACAACAGCAAGTGAATTGAGGCCGCAGGGAGAGCAGCCAGGAAAGTAGTGGTGGACACAATAGGAGTGTGATGTTGTAAACAGCTGTGTCCTAGGTCAAGGCTCAGTGAATAACAACTCAGAAACAAACCAGAACTTATGAACAGTGCAGCTCAGATAAGAAATGGGAGTTACTGATAACAGAAAGGAATTCTCAGCAAAGTTAGAAAAAATGCTATTTTTCTAAATCCACCCAATGAACATAGTTAAAACCAGAGATTTTTTTTATTTTAAAGTCATTCTCAAAATGATTCAATACTGTGAGGAAATTTAAATTTGTGTGAAATGTGGATGGGTAACATTTTAATTTGGTATATAGGATAAAAAGTAAAAGTAGCTGATCATACCTGAAAATATGTAAATTGAGAGTGATAGAGGTCTGGATAAATATGGAGAGTGGTTCCAATTACAAGCAGCAACTCAAACTTGTGAAGAGATGAGCTGATGTATCCTGTGAAGCCCAAACACCAGATCTTCAGAAGAGCTTCTAAATCAAACAGAACTGTAAAAGCAACCTAGATGGATATATAAAATAAGAAAGATGCAATAAAAAAACTGAGTTAAATTAGAAGTTTCTATGTCATGATGTCTATCAGGGCTTTGTATGGCAAAAATAAAGATCATAATATTTAATAAAACCAACCATATTCTAAACAGAATAAACAATAATAGATTTCACTTCATAGAATTTTATACACTCAACACAGACAGGTAGATTTCATGATTTGGAAAGCATGAAGATCATCCAGATGATCTTTCACTTTATATATACAAAAAAAGAAAATATGATAACATGAATTTTTCAAAATATGAATCAATACGTATGAGATTTCAGAAGAATTTCAAGAGATCTAAGAGAGACACCAAAGTTTGGAAATTGCTACTGCAATTTTCTGAAACATCCATAGTAATATGACAACCAAAACAGGTAGAAAAGAGGTAATGGTTTTTAAGGATCCAAAACAAATTTTGGAGAGGAAATTCAAAGTCAGTCCAGAATTAGTTAATTTTCATAATGATGTTAAAGAACTTGGACATGGTGGCAAGTTACAGGGGAAGAAATCTACTTGTAGGGAATGACTTTGGGATTCTTCCAGAGGCCTTTCTTGAAATATTTGCACAGTAAAATGCATAATGTTCAGTTTGAACAAAAGCATAGGTGTACATTTTCAAGATTTATTTTCTCTTACTTCTCTCACAACCAAAAATCCTTCTGGCTAGGCACACTTCCTCATCTGCCTTCTTATTTTACCACTGTATATACTCTGAGATGCTCTCTTCCACAATTTCCAACAGCCAGAATATGCAATGGAAATGCTTTTCCGTGACTCAGAAATGTTCCTCTCTGACCCTTTACACACATTGAGGTTTAAAAGAGACCCTAAAATAACACTAGCTCATATCTAATTGCCACTAATACTTCCAAAGTGCAGTAGAAATAAAGAAAATATAACTTAAATTTCCTTTGAGGACAAGCATTATAAGTCTGTTAAGATGAACGACAAATTGACTGTGGGGCATGAGCTCTACTGAATTTGGCAAGGGATAAAAACGTTAGAGACTAAGATTTTAATCCTGACCCTGACAATGAAAATCTCTGGGATGCTGCCTTAAAAATTTAAATTGTGCAGTCCATCAAAAATATATTTATCAACACGAAAGTGGGAGGTTGTGAGATAGCTAAATAAAATTTCATGTATTTTATGTGCACAGGACTGTCACCAGCAGGAGTGGAGATGGAAATTAAACACTGAAGTTTATGCCAGAGAGTGTAGGGACACATTTATGCGTTTATCCTCAAATGGATCTTGCCAGTTTTACAGCCTGTGTTCTGGGATCTCAAAGAGCTCTAGGAGAGCAATGAGCCAGGTTTGGAGAGACTATTCCTTTACATGAAAATCTCTAAGACACAAGAAAAATGTTTTAGCAAAAAAAAACTTAAAAGTAAAGCTCACTTTTAATGACACAACATCTAACTGAGTCCTAAAATAAGAAGGCGGCCATTGAATTAGGCAAAATGGAACAGTGGTTAGAAAACAGCTGGGATTCAACTCAGAGCAGGTGGAATAACAATGTCATTTAAATACACACATGCAAACTTCAGAGCACATAGGCTTCCTATTAGAACAAGACTTACAAATATGATGTTAAGTGTATTTTAATTTATTCTAAAAATGTGTGGGCAGGATAATTTGCATTTCACATACTTGTCAAATGAATTCAAACCACTGGCATTTAAAAATGTATCAAATGGTTTGCATAACATCTGATTACATTTATACACCTGTCTTCCTGCTGACAGAGCTTGTATTTTTTTCCTTCCTTATAATTAATTACAGGAGAAGATTCAGAATATCTGAGTAGAACTTTTTGTTAGGTGTGAAATGAAATACAATTTTATAGTATTTTAAAAGCTGGAATAATTCCTTTCATTGCTGTGGAGAGAAGGCAAAAGCAAACTCAGAAGCCAGAGCAGAAAACACAGGTGTAACACATAAGCAGTTACCAAGCAGTCACCCTCCATTCACTATGTTGCCAATTCTGCTTTGGGGAGGCCAAAGAGGAGCTAACAGAAATGAGCCATTTCCCTGATAGTCATGTCCCTTTTGGTCACCTGGAAGCTTTATGGTATTAATTCCACTGTCACCAACATTACCTTTTGCTAGTAGCCACTCAACACCTTTTTTTGGCAGAGGCAGAGCTCACTATCAGTCAGCATCCAACCGCGACAAACTCATTTACTGCGTCTTACTTGAAAGGTTATCAAGCTGCCAGGAAAGATAAGAATTCTTCCAAGAAGGATCAGTGGGATTAAGGGCACAGACCTCTAACGCTTCCCTCACGACTAGATCAGACAGAGCATTCAATCCTTCCTTCATCTAGGACAGGGCAAAGGCTCCCAAAGGCAGCAGTGCAAGGGGACAGGTTACAAAAGGAATCTAGGAGAAACTATAAAGGAGCACCTGATTTTGAATTCTGGTATTCAGACAGTATTTGTAGAAATTGTATGCAACTCAAATTAGACAGCTAGTATGTAACATGATAATGGAAGAACCATATAAAAACCAATATACATCACTCTTCTGTCTATGTATTTTGCACCTAAATTCAGCATTCTCATTAAAAATTAGTGTGTTTGAAGCTCTACTCTTTCCAGGATACTGCACTGGGGTTTTGAGTCATCCTGTTAAAATTTTGATTAATCTGCAGGACTGGTGCATACAAGTTGAAATGCCTGCCAGAACCTCTTATTTGCTACTGGGTATACAAAATTATGCAAACAATGGGACCTGGGTATAGATTAACTCCTTTTATCTTCTTGTTTAGCCTTTCCTTCATAAGTTTGTTTTTCCTTTCCAACAATGAAAATAGGTTTCCTTTATTGGTATGGGGCATCTCAATACATTAATTTAGATTTGCCCACTGAGTTTAAGTGGATGAACTTCTGCAATTCTAGGCCACTACAACCTGTGATACACAGGATGAACCAAGTGAGATATTTTATTAGACATGTCTTCTCCTAAAGCCAGCAGCTTCCAAGACAACTTCTGGAAAACGTATCAGAAAGCCAGATATGCTTGCTGTAGTCTATCTGGCTATTTCCTTTAGCAAAGTGAATCCTCACTGCTGTTGGCTGCTCAAGTCAGCTCCCACTGAAGGGAAAGCTTTCTGTAGACTACTCTAATGGAAAAGGCAGAGCAACAGCAGTGTATCCTGCTCCAACTAGTCTTCACCAAGAAAACAAACACTGTAGAATAATCTGCATTGCCTGAGTATTCAGCTTCCTCAAGGCTCTTAAAAATATTTCCTTTGTACACTCTTTGTGCTACAAAAAACAAGTTTCACAACAACCAAATAGGAAACGACACCAGCTTATTGATTTTTTCTCTCTCTTGGGATTTTTTATTCTTCTGCTCTTCTGATACTTTGTTCCTCCTTCCATAACATACTAGGGTTTTGTTAGTTTGATTTTTATAGTGCCTCTAGTAAAAGCATCGTGGGATTTAAAAAATGAAAAATAAAACCAGGAAATCCAATAAATGGACATAAGAAATGCTTTACAAATAAAAAAAAATCCCACCTTTCTCTATCTCAGAATATTTTACCTCATATACCTGGAAATGTAAAAAGCCAAACAAATGATTTTTCTGACAACCTTTTCACTAAGAAATCAATTATCTAAGCTATGCAGAAAGAGAAAAATGTATTGTTAGAGAAAACTGGGCATTGCTTATAGGACAGACACAGACAATCTACACTATAGACTCACCTTGAATAAACCCTGGTAAGTATTTCTACTGAAAAAAAAAAAAACCTGAAAACTTTATACTTGAAATGTTGAAGAGATTGTTTCTAGCACTGATTAATAAAAGCATAATTATACTATATATTCAGAGCCAAAATAGAAATATGACATGCAATGTTCCCTATTTTGAATATAAATAGAATTAATGTTATTTTGTTAAGAATCCAGGCTCTACTTGCTGTATCCTGGGCACAAAGCAAAAATGCCTGCTGTAAAGAGTTCATGGTCTCAGGCTTTAATGTTGACTTAATTATTTGTTTCCAGCCAAGGATATTGTTCCAGATTTGCCTGTGTTAGAGTTAATTTTCCCCATCATAGTTTGCATGGTGCTATTTTGGATTTGTGCCCGACACAGTGCTGGTAACACAGGGATGTTTCAGCTGTTGCTGAGCAGTGCTCGCGTGAAGTCAAGGCTTTCTCTGCCTCTCACCCCACCAGTGATCAGGCTGGGCATGCACAAGGAGCTGGGAGGTGGGGACACAGCCAGGACAGATGATCCCAACTGAACACAGGGATATCCTATGCCACAGGGCATCGTGCCCAGCATATAAGGCTGGAGGAAGCAGAAGGAAGGAGGGGCATATTTAAAGTGATGCTGTTTGTCTTCCCAAGGTACTGTTATGGCCGATGCAGTCTGGCTTTCCTGGAGATGGTTTCGCTGCTTATGGGAAGTGGTGAATGAATCCCTTGCTTGTATTTGCTTGTGCGTATGACTTTTGCTTTACCTATTAAACTGTTTTTTATCTCAACCCATGAGTTGTCTCACCTTTACTATGACCATTCTCTGCCCCGTCCCACTGCGGCAGAGTGAACAAGAGGATGCATGGGGCCGAGCTGCTGGCTGGGGTTAAACTATGATGGAGATGAAAATGAGTTTCCCTCAGTTCTACTCTAAGATTGTGGAGTGTTTTACAACAACTCAGCATTTGCTGGTTTTATTCCAATGTCTTATGTTCAAGATAATTTTCATGTTCATGTTGTTTTTCAAATAGTCTTAGAACCTGAGATAAAGACAATACATTTCACAATTATTCTTGTAATTGTTGTCCGTGTCAACATTGACTCAATATTCATACAAAATCCAGCAATCCCCAGCATCATGAGAGACAATGAAGAATGATGCAGCACTGCTGTCTTTATAATCTGCACTTTTTAAAATGTTTGTACTCTGCTGCTGTTTCTAACAGGTTTTTTTGCTCTCATTTCTGTCCTAGAACTGGTGAACTCTCAGCTTCATACAATTTTAAGAGATCAAATACAAATTCTAAAACTAAGATAAAAATATGTATCAATTCAATCTTCCTTAAAAAAGGAGATTCATAAAGCATTGTACTGTTATGGACTAAAGGGCTTAAAGCTGGGCATGTGAGTCGGAATATAAAAAATATTTAGACATAGAAAACTACACAACAACCACAACCAGAGAAACAAAAAAGAATATTCTGCTATCATTCACTCTAGCCTAAGAGTGACCCCTCTGGCTCCAAAGGACTGTGTAACTATTGAAGCCAGGGAAAGTGCAGTAAGCATGAAGGAGAAATGTGCCCAATCCAGGCAAGGTTCTAGGATGTCTAGTGCATGCTCTACAGTGAGATCCTTGATCAGCTAATGACTCAAGCAGGCTCCCTGTCAGAATGTCACTTGTAGCTAAACTTAACTGGTTCAGGAGCACTTAACAGACTCCTCCTTTGCAAAATTCATGACTGCATAAATGGGTATTTTGGTGGTGTACTCTTGTGATGGCTGAAGCCAGACTATTTGTAACACTATTTTGGTTATGCTAAGGGACTTTCTGGCAGCTAAGTATATAATCTTTATATAAATAAAGATTATTTAGGAAGAAGTTCTATATTATATTTTTAAATACAATGTTTTGTGATCTTTTTAAAGTTAAATTCTTCTGACTGTTACACTCCTGCAAGAAAAAGACAGCAACTCAGCAGCCATGCATTGCCAGCAGATGTTACCCTTAAGCCTCAGCTCACTACCACTAACATTTTGTTTGAGGAAATTACCTTTCAAAAGGTTGTAAGATAGGGCTGTCAGCCACTGTCAGACAGAGGAAGTTGAAAAACTGAGCAAAGTATTCTTGGAATGCTTGAGGGAATAAAAAATTACACACTAAAATGTTCTTGACAATCACATTTTTTACTTTAGCTTATCTTGAAAATTACCCAGATAGTCGTTTTACCATACTCACCTCAGCAAGGTAAAATTCATCATATTGTCTCTTGAAATTTTCTCCTTTATAGTAGTTGCTAGCAGCAACAATCACATCGACAGCAACCATGCTTAGTATGAACATATGAAACACAGATGACCTCATCATTTTCTACAAAAGAAAAAGTAAATGTTATCATCAAAAGGAGTCAAACCAGGTGCATTTTAAAGTTATATTAGATTGTCAAAACATAGTCAGCTAAAATAATATCTTATTCCAAAGCTTCTTTATATGATTTTAATGTTTTAAGCTTTAAAATATGTTTTAATATATTGCTTCAACTGGTTTACATGTGTAGGTTTTGAGACTTTTTGGTACTTCTTAATTTCTCTTTGCCAACTGACTTCTTACTGAAGGTTTATAATTTAATATGATATTCATTACTTCAGTATGTTCTAAAGCATTAAGAGCACATCTATCTAGTCATTTGGCCTTGTTCAATACTCCTGCATTATGATTTATTCATGTAAATCTCAATGACTTATTGTTCAGGAAAAAGTTACATCAATTTCTATCTTGTGCACTGCTTTTGCTCAAGAAACATGTTTTATGGGATTCACCTGATGTCAAACTATTGCCTAAATGAATAAAACACATCTACATACAGTAGATATACACATCCGAGCCTATGAGCTATGAAGTACTCACAGATAATTCACATATATGTGTACTTAATGCTTCGTGTCACTGCTGCTGCAGGCACAGAGGAGAGAAGAGAGAGAGGCACAGAGCAGTGTCCAGGAGTTTACATCTGTGAGATGCTAAAACATTACTGATATGCAGAAGTTCAAAGAAGTAACTTCTAAGCACTGATCACAAAGACCATGAATTTATGATTTACCCTAAAAGCCTAACCACTTCCCTCACTGGGTCAGCCACAGTAGAAGCTAGAGTCAAACACAGAATATACTGTTATTAAACATACTGTTCTGTTCAAAACAGAACATACTGTTATTTTACATTAAAAAATATTCACTAATATTGATATTGTTTTAAACATTTCCAATAATAATACAGTTCAGGTTTTCAATACGAGTAAGTTATGTACCATTATGGTTCCTTATATTTGTGTGTAACTGGTACTTACAGTGGAAAAGGCCATTTTAATTTGTTCCTAAGTTTATATATAGAATGCCTAACAAAATTTCAGGGAAAAGAGAACTAAAAATTTAGAAGAACTCTGCCTCCTTTCATCTTTTCCCTAAAAAGGTACTGATTTATGTACACATAATCACATAATTATTTATGTTGGAAGAGACTCGAGATCTAGTCTGGTGCTGCCTGCTTAAGCCCAGTCAGCTAGAACAGGTATTCCAGAACTTTGTTTAGTTAGTGTTTGAGTATCTTGCAGGATGAAGGCTCTGCAACCCATCTGTGCAATCTGTTCCACTGTTTGACCACCTTCACAATGGAAGAGTATTTTGTTTTGTTCAGCTGTTCCTGATGGCTCCAGACTTTCTCCCAAAACTCAGGGGCTTGAGATTCCTGAGGGTAAGTCTAACCTATCAAGATGGGTGAAAAAGGCCTCAACCATTTCTATGCCACTGCCTTGCCTTGCAAGGTCTCCTAATCCGTTCAACAGCAGGCTCACATTTTTCTAGTTTTCCTTTTGCTTCTCTTATATGTAGAAGCCCTTCTTGTTGCCTTCCATGTCATGGCAGATTCAATCCTGTAACTCCACTCTCAGACAGGGTATTTGTACTCCTCCTGGGCCACTTGGCCCTGATTCCATCTCATGTATGCTTCCTTTTCAATTCTGAGTTTTGTCCAGAGCTACTGGTTCAATTATGTGGACCTCCTATCTTGTTTGTTTGATTTCCTGCACTTGGAAGGAGAACATTTTTTAACTTGAAGGAGGAAGGTCCTTGAAAATCAACCAATTCTTCTGGAACCTATAATATCTATGACTGTGTCCTATGGGATTCTTCCAAGCAGACACCTGAACATGAACAATCTGAACACCAGGGTTGTGGTCCTATCTTTTGGCTTTGTTCCTTCTTTGCAGGTTCCTGAACTCCACATTCTCATGGTCATTGCAGAAAAGACTGCTCCTGAATCTCACAACCTGACCAATTTCTCCTTCCTGGCTAGTATGATAAGCCTCCAGAACACCTGATCTCATCAGAACACATTTTAAGAAGTTACCACCCCTACAATGCAGAAAGCTAAACTGTTTTCTGCTGTATCGTCCTTCTGGCAGAGTAATTACACTGCCTCAGGAGAACTGAGGCTTGTGAATGTGAAACTCATAGAATCATGGAACACTTTAGGTTGAAAGAAATCTCAAAGATCGTCTACTTCAGAAGGACACAAAATTTAAGAAACACATATTTTTACATTGTAAGATATATTAACACATTAGGAAATTCATATATAGAGTTGTAAAACACTGTCTCAGTCTTTAATGAGCTGAGATTCTTATATTCATGAATAGTCAGCATTAACATTTTGTGTGAAACCTTGCCTGAAGCTCAGTCTTAACCAAGCTACTCTTTATACAGGATTGTTGTGTGCTTCTTTTTTGATGAAACTAGAACATAATTTAGGATGTATGAGAGGCTGCAAGGACTAGTACTTGTTCAGCTTTTAGCAAAGCCTTGTGCCTGTCTACTGAAGAATTCATCCCCTCTTGAATTCCACTAGAGTTTAAGATAGCTTGTTTAAAAAGCTGAATGGAGACCACGCACATATTTGCAAGCACACAAGCTGATAGAATTGCCTCTTGTCTCTTAATATCTCAATTTTTTGTGTGAATTACAGATAGCACTGCAGACAGAAGACAGCTCAAACCTTTCTTATACAAGCTGGCTTCCTTTTGACCCTAGTGACATAAAATGGTTGTATATTCTATTCTAGAAAGGGAGGTTCAGGAGAGAAGCTTTACATTTAGAAATGTAAAGACCTGTGCTTTAGGTCTTTACATTTAGAAATGTAAAGACCTAAAGCACAGGTAAGTCACCAAAATAGTGGCTAAATAAGCTCTTGCTTTTATTTTTAATCCACAAGGCAAGCTATAAGAATACAATAATTAAAGGTAGGGCTGCTGGCATCAATCATGCATTTTTTTCAGGGGTATGATTCAAAACAGGTGTCATTCTACCCTTTACATTTCCATTTCACACAAATTCTAACCAGATAGTTAGTCTCTCTGCATATTTTACACTGTATTTTTAATGGTGTCAAAATTTCCATCATAATAATGAAGTATTCTGTCTCAATTGTGAAAGTACTTGCTAAAAGAAACTAGCAAGTGAGGTTGCAAAAGCCACTTTTATCTCCCTTCACAGGGAAGCAAAATAGTAATACAGGAAAAATAAAAATGCATAAATTGTCTTGATATACATGTACATATACGCACACTTTGTCATGTTCATGTCCTCAAGTGACATAGCCACATGTGTTTTAAAAATTCCAGGGATGGTGACTCCACCACTTCCCTGAGTGGTCTATTCCAATGTTTGACAGCCCTTTCCATTAAGAAATTTCTTCTAATAGCTAATGTAAACCTCCTATGGTGCAACTTGAAGTCATTTCCTTTCATCCTGTCACTTGTTACAAGGAGAAGAGATTGACCCCCACCTTACTAAAACCTCATTACATATAGTTATAGAGAGGAATAAGGTCCTCCCTGAGCCTCCAGGCTAAACATCCCCAGCTCCCTCAGCCACTCCTCATAAGACTTGTGCTCCAGCCCATTCACCAGGATTCTTGCCCTTCTCTGGACTCCCTGCAGCACCTTTTATTTTTCAGTAAGACTCAATAAAGCTTGTTGTCAAGGTTGCCTTCCCAATTAAACTGAAAGGAAACTATTTAGCTAACAGAAAGTATTACACTGGCATAAGATGATTCAACATTAAGATAATAAGGAAAGAGGCTCAGACAGGACTCAAGCCAGGCAAAGGCAATGCAAAGGCAGGAACAGCTGGCTGAGGCAACAAATTAAGAGATAGCTGTGGTGAGGAACAATAAAAGCACCTAGGTGCTGGTAGAGAGACAGAGAGCACACAGAGCCAGCAAAGTGGAGGCATCTGAACAAACACCTCCGCCACACACACAGCAAAAATGCTATGCTGAGGAGATTAAAAAAAAAATCATTATTTTTACATCCCAGGACAAAGCCAGTTCATGGGGTCCAGACTGGTACCTGTGTTTCTTGTTGTTTTCCTACGTCATGTCAGACTCTAGCTGCTCACTTGTCACGAATGCTGTGCACGATAAGCAGCTTTCCTGCTGGCTTCTCACACAGCTTGCTGTATCTTTAGGAGATCAATCACAGTGCTCTAACCCACACACCTACCGTGCCCAGCTTTCCCCCTACTCTAATCTGCCTTAGTTTGTTCTTTCTGCATCACAGAATTTTAATTTGTGTTTGCAGCCTTAAAACACTTCAGATACACCTCTGCTTCTATGTAAGACCATGAGAATCCACCGTCTCTTTACGTATTTCTGTATTTGGAATGAGGCCTAAATAAAAGCTGAATTTAGTCCACAGCTCTTGCCCAAGCCTTGAAAGTCATTCTGGATCATCAGATCAGCAGTGTATCATTTGGATTACAGCCCTTTTCAGAGCACAAAGGCAAGGAAAATTCTCCATGCAAACTTGAAAGAGAAGACATAATGCCAATTTTTGTTCTTGTTTAATTTACTGACCTTTTTTTAGCCCTTCGATGTGTGTTTCTTAAGCGGTGAAGGAATGAGATGAAAGGAATGTTCTGATGTTGCTGTCAGCCTGATACATGGTAAATTGTATCTAATATTAAACTGGATTTAAGATTAGCTGTGTTGAAGAAGTCTCAAGTGAAATGCCCTGCTGCTGTCATCAATCAACTACAACAGTGATGAATTTCTTACATTTACTATGAATTACCTATAATGTTGGCATCTGACTTCATGCAGGATGCTAATTCTCAGTGTCCAGGACACCGAAGAACCTGTATGGCACAGTGCTTTAGAGATGCAGTGGCCATAAAAACCAGTACATAACAAACTTTGTTAATCATGTAAATTCTTTTATTGTTTGGAAATAAGCAAAGGAGCCACAGATTTGTTTGTGCTCAGATGGGAATTTCATGAATGTAAAAAATACTTCTAAAATACTACTCATTTATTTAACACTAGGGACATGCTTGGTACAGCTGAGGAACTCTGAATGAAAAACTGTATTAAGCATCCTGGATTCACCCAAAAAATCAAGTAATGACACTGCAATTACTGACAGGTAGAGACTACCTGGGTCACTTAGTCTTACAGAGCATTACAATGCATGGCCTAAAGCAGTCTTTTGTCACTCCAGAACGGGATACATTGCCTTAATACTCCTCCCATGTTCCTGCATGGCAGAGGAAGGATGAGTGACATAAATTTGCCTTTGCCAGCTCACTGCCCTGGAGAACATCCACAGCAGCTGCCACTTTGTACAGCCAGAGCCACAGATGCTGGCTCAGGAAAGCAGTGGTCCATGTGAAATGCAGTCACTAAGCAAACTGGAATTATTGAATATAAACTACCTTTTCCTGATGCTAGATTCCTCGTGGGGGCTTGATACGTACATCAGGTCACTCTCTGCATCACCATCCTTCATATAGGATTTTTGTTTCAAGTCCACAAAAGATCTTACTTACTAAGCAAGCCAGTAAATGTGGAAAACTTGCAGGGTATGACAGACCTAATAAGGAAAGAACCCATGGGCCATATTACTCTGATATTACTAACTGAAAACTGACCCAGCTGATAATGTTTAATATCATCATGTGAAACCTTGAAAGAGGTGTCTTCAAAGAGCTCAATGGTTTCAGTTTAGACCTACAGAAACTTAGACTTCATCTGATAATACTAACAGCGGTGGTGATCTAAGAAAACAAAAAAACCCTGACAAATAGTCTTGAAGAATAAAAAATTACTTACAAAGCCATCAAACTTATTAGTACTGAGCAAGACATGGTGAGATCTGATATGCAGAAAAGCTTTGCTTATTTTGGCTATTTAGTGTTTGAAAAGCTTCGACTGCATAATTGTCAAACTGGCAGGGTAGCTCTTGAAAGTACCAAAACAATTAATGAACAGTGTAAACATCATTAAAGTAAAAGGCTTTGATAATCACTATATGGGTAAGCAGCTTTTTTTCAGATTTTGATACTCTTGAATTGTGCATTCATCAGTGGTGGAAACACAATTGTATCTGTATTTCTTTATATTTTAGATACACTTTAATACTTCATAAACCAATAGCATCTCCTCCTCTGTGTTATAATGGAATAGCTCTGGCAAGCTTCTTACTCCCTTTTAGCCTTCATTGGTTTTTGCTATTTGCACAAGGAAGCTAGATTCTGCTAAAAGATTCCAACCAAGCTTCCAGCTATACCTGTTTAAAGACCTTATACCGGCTACATGATCACTGTGGTTGAGTTTACACCTATCATTATAGTAATGCTGTATGTATGCTGTACTCCTGTCTATACACACCTACTGGAAGACCATACTTTCTGGTAGTTAGAATAGACTTTGATTTTTTAAAGTTGTTTAGATGTGCGCAGAGGAGTTGGGTGGTATTACTGAATAGCAACTGAAAAGCTTACATTTGCGCTAATCCAGCCTTTTTTACTTATGGGCCTGTTGGAGCCTAGATCCTACCACTGCAGTGACATGAAGGCAAATGCAAGTCCCAGCTTATTTCCATGCACAGGATCACCGTGATGTGTGGAGAGGCATTCTGGAACAGAACTGCCAATCTTATGGTACCCATTCACTTCACAAAGCCCAATTAGCTGGAGTTACGTGGGCATCGCAGAATAAGGAAAACTTGTTCAGAAGAGCTAACAAAGCATGACTCAAGTTCATTACAGCAGCTTGGAAAACACTAGATCAAATAATAGTAAAATGAAAGTACTGCAAGTCAATTCTCATTTTTCTGGACATTTCAGAGGTTGGCCCATGACTCCTAAATATATATAAAGGGATTATGGATTTTATAGAGCAGGGGCAGTTTAAGGTGGATGCAAAGAATTTATACCACTAAGAAAGGAATATGATTGCTAGTCATTCTTGATTAAATCAGGACACATCAAAAGCTTCAGAAACTATTATAATGTAGAAGACTAGAAATAGCAAAATCCCCTTGAGTTTAGGATTCTATGACACAAGATTTCTAAGAGTCACTAAGCAAAGATTCAATCCTGGCCTGAGGAAAAGGGCAAGCTTTTTTGTCCTATACATGTTTAGTATACTTATGGTGTTTATTTAGTCTCTTTTTTTTTTTTTTTTTTGCAAAGTGCTTGAAGATACCTTGAATGTGAAAGAAGCTTTAGAAAATCACATTCTATACACTGCTAATCACATATAATTCATAGCGTGAATAGGATAAATTTGATTTTCATCTTGTTGGTTAATGGCCATCTCAGCAAGTACAAAATTGTGAAATTGCAGAAAATTTTCCCTTTTGTTTTCAGGACATTGTAGAGCATTTTACAAGCTATGTAACTAATTTTCTATAAACCATTTTGCTTTCAACTTACTTTATGACTGCCTGACAAAGATATGCTTGTGAGGAGAATTTAGCAATTATTCCCATGCTCTGCAATCTGAACATTTTGGAAAATAATTAAGCATTAACCAGAAATGTTATGGGAACAAGCTTTTTAAAACCTTATATTGATGCAGTTATGTATCAGTATGGGACATTAAGAAACATTGTAAATCTGAGAAACCATCTACCGTATTTAAGAGGAACTTCAATGCTGGGATGAATTCAAATAATGCAACCTCATCTAGTAAACAAGGTGAAGGATGAGTTTAAAAGATGCTGGAAAGGTGGCTTTTGATACTGCAAAGGAAATAAGTAGAAGCCACAACTCAGATGTTTGGTGATGTCAAGGAGGCAGTCTTGGCTTTATAGTACAGACCAATTGTCCCAGTGCAATGGGAGCAGGGTGGTTCTTCAGCAATTTTGTCTACAGACTTGCTTTAACATTTTGATGATGCAGAGAAGAGGTTCTTAGGGTAGTGATGTAGTAGAGATGAGTGTAAAGACCCTTTAAGATCCACAGTCCAATGAAAAATCTGCTTAGAAACTCTGCTACTTTCAGATCACCTCAGCTCAGGGAACCTTTGTTATCAGCCGCAGGAGATAATTTAGGTGGTGTGGGGACAGTCAAGGGAGGAAAATGGTCTCCAAAACACAAACATCCTAACTCTTGCAGTTTTAGAATATGCATTTGTAAACTTTTCTATAAATGTTTTCTGGCTGCAGCAGAGGTGACACTGGCCTGACAGAAAGAGCACTATAGACAGTAAACTGTCCTGGCAAATAAAATATTCTACAAGTTTCACTTTACCGTGCTTCTCTTTCCACCTTCTACTGCAACTGATTAGGATACAAAACTCAAGGTAGCCACTGTATCTGTGTTTTCACAGGGTCTCCCACCATGGAGGCTCAAAACAAGCTGGAAATGGGATGACTACTGAATAATGGTAACATTTCAAGACATGCAAATATGTTCTCCAGTCAGGAAGCATAAGATTCTATGCTACCACAATAAGGTTGTAAGGCAACACATGTAATTTTCTGATGGCAAGGCATAGCTAAAATTATAAAGAAATCAGAAGTAGTTAAGATCTTCCAATAATCTAAATGTCTCTGTAATATTTGAAAATACAGGTGAGTCATTAATTTGCCACATTTACAAACTCTCCTGCCTTTTAGCACAGCTAATTTTGATTTGAAAATTAAAAGCTACTTTAACAAAAGCCAAACTGAATTCTGATCAAAGGAACAAAGTAAAGCCAATAACACAGCAAGAATGAGAAAATACACACTTAGGAAGTAAACAAATGGAAATAATGATAGGAAGCCTAATGAAGAGAAATGAAAAACTTTTATCTTAGAGTTTTTTAAGTAACCAAGCCTTTAAGGCGAAAGTTTCTGTCAGAAATTAGATACTTTTTTCTCCTTACATCCCACATTTGAAACCCAAATTTCTATTTCTGCTATAGGACTAAAGAATGTGTTGCATATGCCTCTTTCAGACTAGCTGCATCCTGTTAATTCACATCCTGCAACAACAGAATAAAGCAGTGGCATAGATACATTTCTGTACGCCTCTTAGAAGAGCAGCCACTTTTCTCCTCCCACAAACTTCTAACAGAACAGTCAAAAAGAAAATGGTGACTCTTCTGCCCTAAAAATACATGAAATAATGGCTTCTTTGAAATGAAACGACCCTCCTCCCCACCAATTTATAAATCAGCTAACACAGTATGTCATTTTCTTTTGCAAGAAGAGAGAGGAAGCAAGCAGCCTTTCAGCAACTGCAATCTGACTTAGAGAAATTGAGAGCAGCTGCTGCAACATAAAAGAAATCTAAAAATACTACTCAAATTGTTCATGATAACAACAATGCATAAAAATTGTTACCTACCTGTCAGATTTTTAGAACTGTTAATAAGTATATCATCACCTCAGCAGTAATTTTCTCTAAAGCTACACATTATGAAATGCAAAACATAACCCAAATAATATGAAGTTTTATTCCTTTTCCTAAATATAGCAATACAGATCAATTCAGAAAATATGAGTCAAAATAATTAATGACAAAAATGTGCAATTAAATAGGCCAAAATAATTTTTGTTTTATATCTAGTGACTTCATCAAAGCTGTAGGGTGGACATTCACTCTATACTTTACCAAGGTGTGATTAATCACACCCCTGTCTTATGGAGATTTATACGCTCCCTAGTTTCAGAGTATTTGCAAAGAGAAAGTGCAAAAGTTCTTTTCCTCTGATAATAAAAAAAACTGAACTAGCTTAAAATCACAACTCTAAATGCATTTAACTTTAGTGCATTTATATGTATTAAAAGGCATTTAAGCTTGATGCATTTTATGTGTTGACCTTAACGCATTTAACCTGTGTGGGTGACCACACACTGAAACAGGTTGCTCAGAGAGGTTGTGGAGTCTCCCTCACAGGAGATATTCAACACTTCTCGACACAATCCTGTGTAACATGCTCTAGTGTGATCCTGCTTAAGCAGGGAGGTTGGACCAGAAGTCCCATTGTGGTGCTTTCCAACCTTAGCCAGCCTGTGAACCTCAGGTACAGGAAGAGGTATAGACACATTCCCAACTGCTCACATTATGGATAACCACCACGTAAACACATAAAAAAAATTTATATAAAAAATATATGTATGCACATATATACATTTATATAAATAGACACTTATAGGGCAGGCCAAATGTATAGCCAATTGCCGATGCTGTCCTCAGTCAATCACCTTATAAAGGATGTACCTGACATTTTTATTCTGTATTTTCTAATTTCTTCTCTGAAAACTCCAGCTGATTCACTACCTGCATTATAGCATTATCTGTGTTTACATACTGTTGCTGACTCCTCTAGATATAGTATTCTACTCTATGTATATCAACAATGTTGACATTTCCGATGTTTTCACGTTTATATTTTGAAAATATGTTGACCACAAAAGAAAAATAAAAAAGTAATCATGTTGGGCTTTGCAGCAAAATAGCTCCATCTCTAATATTAAATCTATTTGCTACTATTTAGAAGTTGTGCCATTTATGAGCTGTGATACATAAGATATTGCTCACTCTTTCAGATGCACACTAAACATAATTTTGACATGAATTGATTATTACAGGGGCTTTAACTTTCCCCCAGGTTTCAGGGAAGATGAGTGGCAATGGAAAGAATCTGGACCCTACCTGTGCTGTAATTTTTTTTCAATGCCTTCAAAATTTCTGTAACTTTTACATTTTAGAACTCTAGGAACTTCACTTCCAACAAATTTCAATTAACACTTGTTCCTTGAATTATATGCCTTTGAAGATTTCACCTGGAAGGCCTCCCTGAAATTTCTTCAATAGATTTCTTACTCTTTCACTTGCATTTCAATTCAAGAATCATGTCTCTGAAATGTCATTTATTAACCAGGTGTGAATCAGCCATTTTCACTGCATCTGTTTCCTTTGGCCTTTTATTTCCCAATTAATTAGAATAATTTTTATGTTTATGTTATTGCAGTACTGTAGATTTACTAGCTGTTTTATAAATGTGAAGGAAAAAGTTGCTGTTATTATAATGATTAACTCATGAGCTGAAAGAGCAGAAGACCATAATGTAAGCATTACACCTCATTCTGCAATTAGTACTTAGGATCATTGTGAAATCCTACAGAATTCTTTATATTATTTTTAGGAAATTACCCATGTGCCAAGACAGGTGCAGCCATGATGGAGAGTGGTGAAATATACTGCCTGCCCTTCTCTTTTTTGTCCCCTCACAGTTTAAACCACATGGTCAGGAATTCAGTGCAGAATGTGTTTCAGAGTGGCCTCGTGGCTGTGTCCGCTCCAGTGAATGAGCTGCTCCTATCAGAGTTGGTAGCTCCTGACTCTGCAGATGCTCTGCAGGGGACAAGGCTCAGTGCTGGCCACATGTGCTGTAACCCAGCTCTCCTCACAACAGGGTTCATCTCATGGATGACTTACGTGGGTGCTCTGCTGATAGTGTAAAGTGACAGGAGGCAGGAGAGAGCTTACAGAACTCAGAATGTGTTGGAGGACTGAAAATGTAAAACCTGCTGTTAGGAAGACTTTAAATCATATATTTTCTCTTGGCCTCATGAAAAAACAAAATAGAGAGCATTTCACGATAAGTAGAGATTGAATTTCTATTTGCCTGCAACCCCTTGTACAGTGATGAAGCACTATTTTAAATTCTCAACTACTGAGAAAGCACTAACTGCACCAATTTAACAGAAAAAAAGAACAGGAAAAGAAAAAAAAGAGAGACGGGAAACAATTTTCTTTATTTTGAAGAAGTGATGGTGAAACAAAATTAAATCCAAATTCTTAAAGGAAGCTTCTGCTTTTATGACATGGAAACAGCAAAAATATGTCCATGTAAATTGCTTTTCTAACTTCAAAATATACATGTGGAAGCATCTAGTTCTGTCATTGGAAAACCTGCTATCAGTGTTTCCATACAGCATGAGAACCTGGAAAATGAGATTCTAAAAATGCAATTATTCAAGGAAGGAAACAATTTTTTCAGCGGTTTTCTTCCTGCTATCATTGAAAGCACACTAAGATAAAACTTCCCTTCAATGAAAAATTTTATATACAGCTAGACCTCCTTATATTCTCCTGATACTTATTCCAGCTTTTTATCTTATTACAATGATTATTATAACATGTGTGCTTTGAAATTCTTTGGATGGCTGAGCTAAATTTCAGTGCTTTTTCACAGCTTTGGTATTGTTGAGCTGTTTAAAACTTAGAGAAGTACTTGATCAGCATTAAAAAATTTAGAATACTTCAGTTTTTCATAATTTCCCTTCTGAACTAAAAACTGCCAAATGTGTGCTTTAGGCAATTAAGGCAACTCTACACAGAATGAATGAAAATATTTTCCTGGGTCATACTGGTCATTTCTATTGATTATTGGTTTCTGATTGCAATGCCTTGCTTCACAGAGTACATTAATCTTCTTAGTTACTGGATGTACTGCATTTGTCTTGGGAACATGGTATACAGTGTAGTTCAGACTGGCAACTTCTACCTCCTTTGGAAGCCTACATAAATAAGTATCAAACATTCTAATAGAATTTCCACCTTTTGATTAGAACAGTTTTTCCTTGCATTTTCCTTGCATAATTTAATTAGCACACTCTCAAACTCGTGATTTACATATAAAAAGCAGAGATTACTTTGAAATAAATCAAATGCTCCATTAAAGAAGTGATCAGATGAATAATTAGAAGCAAAAAAAATTTTTTGCACTTAGGCTCAAAACCTACTTTCTAGTAAAGTGGCTTCCAATCAAACAAAATTTAAGAAACAGAGAAGAACCACAGAAGTATTTCTCCTTACCTGAAATAGCACTGGAAACTGTGCACAATTTAGGCTCTATTGCCTTGGGCAAGGGGATAGCAGAGCTAATCAGAGATTTTGATTGCCATTAATTCAGAGGGCAAGGGACAGTGATTGCTTTATACTTCCATTTTTCTTGCAAAGCATCTGGTCTCCAGCTTCATCTGCCAGACTACCTTTACTGCAGCCAAGCTGGGATATCCCTATTTCCTTCAGTAAGGTAAAACCAGTGGTTAGACCTGTCTAACCAAAAGGATCTGGAAAGACTACTCAGTTTAATGTGGCTTGGATGAAACACAGTAGCACCCCAGAACGAAAACACGTTTATTGCTTTTAATTGCTTCCATCTCACAGGTAGTAGTGGAAGAAATTATTTACCCACTTGCCAAAAAGTCATGATGGTAAGGCTGGATTTGGAATGGACCACATAGGAACTCTGTCTTGTAAATCTCCTGGAGATGCTGGAGTTATAGGACAAAGGAGACTGCAACCTTCTGGTTATATTCTAGAAACATCCACAGCTTCCAATGTTTTTTTTTTTTTTTTTTTTTTTTCTTCAAATAAGATGAAGAGGAGTTCAAAATTTAGATGGAATATAAAAAGAAATAAGCATAATGTGTAGTGCTCATAACTATGGTCATACTTAGAGCATAAAACCAAGCAGGTCCTACAAAAGATAAACCAACAGTTGCACCAAATGCAGGTCTTCTTTCAAAGGCTGGGAGATTGTGTGTAGAGGGGTACAAGGCAATTTTTGGACTCCTTTCACCATTTCAGCTTCACAGAGCTGTGTTAACTTCTGCTCATCTATACCCAGCAAACTAAAGAGCAGTTCAGTTGCATGTAGAGCTGATTTGTAACACTGAAAGCTTTAACATTACCTAAAAAAGAGCTGCTTCACTGAATGCTACTAGAGATGACTGGGATTACACAAAATAAATAGGATTGATCAAGCAGTAAAAACAGCAGAGACACATAAGGTAATGTATGATATTGGATGAAAATTATAAATTCTGGGGCATGCCCTCAATACTGAGAAGAGACATGGATAGAAAGAAGTTGATTAATAAGGGAGAGTAAAGAAAATACATAATTTTCCTTTCTTACAAATTCCTGAACTCTTAAAAAACCCAAAACCTCTTCTCCCTATAACCCATCCTTTCAAAAATTATTCCCACATGTCCTCTAATGAATTCTAGCTTCAGAAATACTTTCTTGATGTGAAAGTGTATGGGCAGGGATTTAAGACCTGTTCACACCAGGGAAGGACAGAAAAGCAGAATAACAGCAAAGGAGGAAAAATGAAAAACAAGTTTAATACCGTGGTGAACTTACTAAGAGTGTTTGACAGAAATGTGGGGGGATCTTGTAGGGAAATTGCTGTTCATGGGCTGTGAAACTCATTCTACAAAAAGGATTTGAATGAGCCTCACTTCTAGCTCCTCTTCTTCAGCTAGTGAGTGCATTGTCTGCCTGAAAACATAGAACATTAAATCAGGCTAAGAATTAATAAGAAAGAAAATTAAATAAAAGAAGAAGGCAGGTTAAAAGTTTGCCATCAGCACATACACCGCTGTTTTTAAAAGTTTAATTAATAAAAATTCTATAATTGTGATTTGATTTTGCTATATGCTAAATCAAAATGAAGCAGCTAATTAGTAAACTAAATCTCATCTGGTCTGTATGGCAAGAGTTTCTATTGAAGTGAACTTCAAAGCATTTCTTTAAAAATATGAGCATCAAACATTTTTTTGAACAACAAAGGAATATCCTTTGATAGAAAAAATGCTGTTGTGCTATATTTGTAACATGTAATTCTTATTTGATAATTCTCAATGGAATTCTAAGGTATCTCATAATACTTTAGAAAAGTAGAAGTATACTCTAATTAAATGATAAAGCAAACTAATAACACGTCTGACAATATTGGTGTAAGTTCTGCAAATTTAAATGTTTTCTTATTTGAAAATCATTCAGCTTATTTTATATTTTTCCAAAGAAGACCTACAGCACTTTTAAAAATTGCCACATTAATATATATCATTTATAGTCATTCCAGAAAAATAAAGAAATTCCAGATTTTTTAAGGTGATAGATTGATATAATTTTTGACTATGTCAAGTATGAAGAAATTTGTCCTTTTTGAAAACCATCTCTTTAATTATGGAACTGAAATACATCCAAAACTGAATGCTTCTCCTTATGACCATGATGACAGTTTAGACCTACAGGAAGAGTAAAGCTTACTGAAAATGCTTTACCACAATATGTTATTCAGTATTTCCACTGTGAATTCAACTGGAATCTTAACATTTAAATGACCAAGGTATTGAGTTATCCTCAATGACTGTCTTAAAAATACACAAACCACCTCTTGTTGATGTCTTTTTCTTTTGATTATGAAGTGCCTTAGGAGATCAACTCCTATCAGTATTTTTAATTGCCAGACTCACAAGACTGCCAAATAGATATCATTCCTTCTACGTCTGTACAGCCATACCTATGCATAGCTATCTATTCTTGCCCTCATTCTCACCCCTAAGGCTTTTAAGTATTTTTAAAATTAATTTCTAGCTAATATTGCTATCCCACCAGTGCAAAGAATAAAATCATTAAAATTAAAATGGTATCTATCACTGCCATACATCCCCTTCTAAGCTGCAGTTTTATTCCATTGTTCACCCTTTACACACTGTTATCTCACTATTCTTTTAAACACCCAGCAGGATTAACCTTACTGGTTGTATATGTAATGATTAATGCTGAATTGACAGTGTGCACAGGTTAAACTCTACACTAATTTACAATGTGGGGGGGAGCTTTATGTCAAAAAGGAACTTTGCCAGCATTACTACATGCAGTTTTCCAAGTGATCTGCAAAAGTAACGACATCAGTTTACCATCCTGTCATTTCAATGATGTCGCAAGTTCATAATGCTTTTTGTTGAACACACTTGCATAATCACAATTAATAAAAATAAATAAGTTTGTTGCATAAAACATGAGTTATACATACACTTACCTGTCTCAATATAAACACCTTACTGGTTTACAAAAACACAGCACACTCACGTGCTGAACAGTTTCTTAGAGGTCAAGAGTTTCAAAGCAGTCAAGTGGATTTAGACATGCAAGTTCCACTTAAGTAACAAAATAATCAAAAAGCAATTCTTGCAATTGCTGAAGCATAGTACATCATTAATTCTGAGTACCAGGCCATATTCTAGAAATGTGTTCAATGTTAGAAATAGGCAGTAAATTTAAGGAACTCCCTTTTTTCATTATATTTTTAGCTGGAACAAATAAACAGCTAGTTTCTCCCACACATCCCTTAATCTTCATGTTTTTAAGGAGGAATACTTAGCAAGTTCATGACTCTTTCACATCATGGGATTTTTTATTGTTTTGGTTTTTTGTTTTTTCTCTTTTTGTTTTTCTTCCAAGACTGTTCAATATGTAGCTTTGTTTCAGTCTGCCATTTTTAATGACTACAAACCAATTGTTCTATATTTAATTGTTCTACATTTAAAATATTAGAAATTAAATTCTTCTGCAGAGCAGTGGTAAAACTCTTGCCGAGTTTGATGGTGCAAGGGTTCTATTTCTTCTTTTCTGTGCGTCCCTTAAACAGAAAGGGAAAAAAAACCCTGTGCTAGTCTCATCTCATGCCCTTCCCTCTTTACCTCTTCTCTGAGGAACAGGTAGAAGATCAAGCATTAGTGTTTGACTCAACTTAGCTCTGCTGTACACTGAGAATCCCCCATCAATTTCCTCTCAGAAACCCAGTAAAAGAGCAGTGAATCATCCTCTTTTGCAGCTCAATGAACAAAAACCTGCCTCAGAATACTCAGCTGGAAGACTGACAAGCCAAAGTTGGTATTTCTGTATCATACACATACATTTGCCCAAGTATTATTGCAGGCAGATCTTTCCTGTATGTTTGGTTTTAGTTTACACAGCGGCAGTCTCAGCTATAACAAACTTCACTCAATTTGCTATATCCCCTAGGAATTTACTCCTATCACTTCTTGAAGGGTGCTATTCCCTGGCACCTCTAAGTCTCCTGACATAAATTGAAAGATGCCAATGCTGTAACTCAGCTATACCTTGCCTGACTTCATCCACATCCTGTGCATCCACATCCTTTGCAATCTTCATGTGAAGCACGTTCAGTAGTATCCTTGAAAAAAAGACATTGCTACCTCTTCCCACGGAAACTCTTCTGGACTGGTAGCAGCACAGGAGCCACTGTGGTTCCACAGAGCATACAAAAGGCATGAATTCAGCAGAAAAGCAAGACCTCCACCAGAAGAAATGGTTCAGATTATCTTCCAGAGACAGAATATGAGATTGCTCACCCATAACAAACTTGCTCAGGGAGCTCTTCCAGTTGTTTGCATGGTTTCTGTCCTGTTTCAGCGACTGATATGCATAAAGTTGTACAAATGTGTACACATGTGAGTGAAGGAGCATGTTTATAAGTTCTGATTTAGTGGCAGCAACTAAAAGGATGGAGAGTAGCTCTAAATAGTGGAGGTTATCAGCCTTGGCTAAGGACAGACATTATAGACCAAAGGTTGCTGAATCCTGGCTAAAGAAGAAAGAAATATGAATTTAAGGGTCTGTGAACAGATCTATTGGTAGTGGCTTCTGTGCTGTGAAGCGTTAGGAAATTTTACTTTGGGCAGAGGATGAAATGGACCTACTAAGTGTAAAAACAGTAAGACCTCTGTTGCAAACAACCATGAATACTCAGTGGCAGGTAGTTTCTCAGTAAAAGAGAAATGGCTTAAAGAATATTGAAGAAAACTGAGATATTAAGGATGATAGTTCTGAGCCAAAAGAATAACAGACTGGATAGCAAAGGTTTATGTAGCTAAAGAGAGGATGAAGGAGGGAATTTGATGTACAGTCTGCTTTCACTAATTAGTGTTTCAGTTCCTCCTCTCAGTTATGTAGGATCAGGGAGTGAAGGCCAGAAATAAAGAAGCACAGCACATGTACTTCCAACTCCACTATTTTAGCAGTGTCTGTAGTAAAACACCTGAAATCAAGCTCACGAGTGAATATATCTGCTTTCCTCAGATCTTCTGAAAAGTTTATGACAGAGAAAAGGAAATTATTTATATACACTCTTGGTAATGGGCAATTAATGAAATGTCACTGCATATAATATATGCACCAGGTGGCATTAAAGGAAAATTATATATGACACTTAAAGTATGATGTTTCAGGCTACTATTCAAAGGATAAGATGAAGATTCAATGAAAATGACTGATAATGGAAATTTATTATGGAAGTTCCTGAAACACTGGAATTTAAATATGTTGTGGGTCTAGGCCTATAAAAATGGAAAACAGTCTGTCACAACTGTTAAGACTGTGTGATTATTAAGAGATGTCTCTGCCAGAATTAAGGTGCAAACAAGACCATATGTCGAAGTCAATAGTACTAATCTTATTTAAAATAAAATTTGAGGTAGAGAGATAGAAAGAAATAGAGGAGAAAGGAGGGTGGGGAGAGGAGAAAAAGAGAGAGAGACATATCAAGAAGAAAGTCACCACTCATGGATCCAGCAGCACCTCACTGATCCTTTCGCCCCAGCTTCTTGGTGGCAGGGGGTCCTGAGGTCATTCAGAACTTTTCACTATTTATCCATTTTACTCAACACTGAGAATGCAGACTGATTCCCACTAGAGGCAAGGGAATATTCCCTTGCCTCTAGTGGGAATCAGTCTGCATTCTCAGTGTTTCTCATCTTCTGGGTTGGTGAGTTTCTGGGGCAGGTGGGCCATGAGTTAATTATGGTGATCTCCCCCCTCTGGAATTACTCTCTCCCCATTCAGAGCTGATTTCAGCACAGTGCTGAGTTGGCTTTCCTCATGGCTGCATTCTTTATGTCCATTATCAGAGATGCATTCTTCTCCCCCAGATTTGTTTACATACCCCAAGGTCTGAGATTGCACTTGAACAGTAGTACCACCTTTCTCTTATCTCAATCAGCTTGAAGATCTGAATCTACTGTATTGCACTGCAGCCTTCAGCTTGTTAAAATGCATAGGGCAGGTAAAGATGTGGGTTTTCAGGTATTACTTTAAAAATTCACAAAGGATAAAGGATGTAGACTTTGACATGATTGTGCAAATACTCTCTGTAAAACAGCTGCATTTATGTGAATCAAATCACTCATAAGAAAATGTGATTCTGAAAACTCTAGGTACCTTCTAATTATTTCAATAGGATTTAATAAATGCAAAATACTTGTGAAAATACAGTATGCATGTTTACTGAAGCAGGATTTTTCTTTACATCTTCACATCAGAAATATATTATTAAGGCCTAGTGAAGACAAAGGAGGTAGACTTTGGCTCTAGTGATTCACATGAAAAACATTGGCACACCTAAAATAGGAAGAAAATAAACACCTGCAGCACAATGCAGTCTGTAGAGGGATGGGCACCACTGTATTCAGACCCTCCACTGCCCTCTGGCAGTGCTTGTTGCTTTCCACTGGCTCTGTGCCACTATGGTCGTACCACTGGCATCTGCCTGGGGCTTAAGGACACATGAGATAAGTCTGGACCACACTGATTCTCAAGAGTCACCTAAGGCACCCCAAGAGTAACAAAAGGATATTACAAAGTGATTTGCTTTAAAAGGTTTCAAAAATCTAAAAATTACTCTAAAAAGAACAAAATAATAACCTACAGAGTTGCAGTACAGGGTATTCTTTGCAGTTCTAGTGAGAAGAGATCTTTATGAAATATTAGAAATATGGAAAATACTGAGGGGTAAAACAACCTGCATGAAGCATACAAATGAAAACCCTGCTAATTTTGTTCTAAGACTCTGAAGTCTTCCACTTTGCTCAAATTTGTTGTCCAAGTTACAGCTCCAAAAGAAGTCATGCTGCTCCTGCTGTTGCTCCTAACACTTTGATTGCTCTAATTGTGCTAAGCACAGAAAAGCCACTTGACAATTTAAATACCTGTTTTCAACTTTATAGGATTTGAAACACTGGACGTATTTAACCCCAGAAGTAAGAAAAATTTTCTAAAGGAAATTCAGCTGAACTTTGATTTCAGTGGCATTAAAGTATAGCTCCTATAATCCACTGATGTTCATGTGTCCCAAAATTTCTAAATATCAATTATGAGTACAATCTGTACCGAAGTCCACTGCTAAAAATAATGCTAGAAAAATTGTATACTTTGTCTGTTTAGGTCAAAGCAAAAAGACTGAATTAAGAAAAAAAAAAAAACCAAAACAACAAGAAAAACACTTAACTGAAGCAAAAACAATCTGCATATTTTTATTGTAGAAGATTTTTGCTTTACTAATTTGACCATGATGTTGTAAGAGCTGAATGTCACTGCCTAATGAGTGGTGGTGGATTGACCCTGCCTGGATACCAGGTTCCTACTGGCCCACTCTATCATTCCCCTCCTCAGCTGGAAAGAGTGGGGGGAGAAAAAGCTCGTCAGGACAAAGGCAACTTAATAAAGTACAAACAAAGGCTGCATGTGAAGCAAAAGGAAAACAAAGGATTTATTCTCTACTTCTTATCAGCAGGTACAGACACTTCCTGGCAAGCAGGGCTTTAGCATGCATAGCATTTTCTCTAGAAGGCACATTTTGTAATAGCAAGCAGGTGTGTGTCCTCTCCTTTCTCTTAAAGGCATTCCTTTATAACTGAACAGACTTCCTATGGTATAGAACATCCCTTTGGTCCTCTGAGCTCAGATGCCCTGGATGTGTACCCTCTCCAGATCTTGCCCAGCCCCAGCCTACTGGCAGGGGGAAAATGTTGGAGAGAGCCTTTATGCTGTGCAAGCACTGCTCAGCATCAGCCAAAACATCTTTTTTAACAAAGCACAGCACTATGAGAGCTTCTGTGGGGAAAACTACCTCCATCTAAGGCAGACACAACATGTCTGTACAGACCTGTACTAAAGAAGGTCAAGAATTATAAAAATTCCTTATGTAAAATTTATTTCTTCTGGAGCAGGTTTTCTGTGGGCCTTTTGGAAAATCAGGGGCTACACAAAAGTTTCTACTTTAAGTTTGTCAAAAACCAAGAAGTTCAGAGACTTTGACTAACTGTGTCAGCCAATCCTTGTGGCAGGATGGCCAAGCCCAGGAAGTGGTGGTGAATGGAGTTACATCCACCTGGCAGCTGGTCACCACTGGGGTTCCCCAGGGCTCAGTGCTGGGGCCAGTCCTGTGTAAATATCTTTATCAATTGACTAGACAAGGGGATTGAGCAAACCCACAGTCAGCTCACAGAGCACACCAAGTATGGAAGTGTAGATCTGCTGGAGGTCAGGAAGGTTCTGCAGAGGGATCTGAACAGGATGGATCAATGGTCCAAGGGCAATGGCATGAGGTTCAACAAGGCCAAGTGCTGGGTCCTGCACCTGGGTCACAACAGCCCCATGTAGCACTGCAGGGCTGGGGGCAAGTGGCTGGAAAACTGCAAGGCAGAAAAGGACCTGGGGTGCTGGTCCAGAGCTGTTGAACATGAACTGGCAGTGAGCCTAGGTGGCCAAGAAGGGCAATGGTATCCTGGCCTGTATCAGCAATAGCGTGGCCAGCAGGACCAGGACAGTGATTGCTCCCCTGCACTCAGCACTGGTGAGGCTGAACCTCAAGTGCTGTGCTCAGTTTTGGGCCCCTCACTACAAAAAAGACACTGAGGTGTGGAAGTGTGTCCAGAGAAGGGCAAGAGAACTGGGGAATGGTTTTATGAGGAATAGCTGAGGGAGCTGGGGTTGTTCAGTCCACCTGAAATAAGGTTGTAGTGAGGTGGGGACCAAAGCGATAAGTCTTCTCCAAAGCGACAAGTGACAAGATGAGAGGAAATGGCCTCAACTTTCACCAGGGGAGGTTTAGATTGGATATTAAGAAAAATTTCTTCACAGAAAGGGTTCTTGGGCATCGGAACAGTCTGCCCAGGGAAGTGATTGAAGTGTTCAAAAAACTTGAGGGAACGAGGGAAATGGTTTAGAGGTGAACATGGCAGTGTTGGGTTAATGGTTGGACCTCTATGATCTAAGAGGTCTTTTCCAACCCTAACAATTCAATTATTATATGATATAATTCTGATATACAAAGTTTTTTGAAAACCTACTGCCTGAGATGAATTCAAAATACTTAATCTTAAATCTCCCTAGAAGATGCCAAGGGCCTGATGTGACCAAGTTTTCTGCTGCAGCAGGCTCTCCTCCAATAAGAACTATTGCTAAGGAAAACCACAAACCACTACTCTTTTATAAGCCTAATCATAGTTAAACACCTATCCATTTTGTCTTTCTGATGTGATTCTAATCTTTTAAGTCTCCAGGAAAATTCCATGTTCAAATGGAGTAAGTCATGCTTTATTTTTTTCAAATGCAAATCAGTGAGAACAATAACACATTTTCTTCCTTTTATTGTTTACTTTCAGGAGGTATATTGCTACAAACTGTGGCTAGTAATTTACTTGTTGCAATGAACAAGAACAGACAGTTCAGCAAGCAAATGGAAAGCTATAGAGAAGAAACTATGAACTGTGTTTAACTCATTGTTGAGGTATGTGATTTGGTGTAATAGCTACAAAGAAAAATACGGGCAGGCAAGAAAGAGAGGAAGGGGAGAGATTGGGAGGTAGGTTGTAAACCTTGCAAACTGGCAATAGGCATGCAGTTCTGTATGCCCTTTTAAAAGAAATTACTTTTCTTTTTGATGCATGTATGCAGTAGCAGAGAAATAAAAGCATAGACAAAATTACAATAGGGATCTAATAACTATTAAGTTAATTAATATTTGTTAATGTCAGAATGTTCCCTACAGGAAAATTTAAAAGTTGTCTTAAAAATTATAGCCCTGCCACCAAATACATAAATGTCTTTTTATAAAACTCCTTACTGATATTCAAAATCTATTTCACTTTCTGATCTTTTCTCAGCTTTGGGAGTTCTATACTTATACACAGGCATAAACAAAAAACAACCACATCCCATGGCTGGCCTTTATAATCCTCAGACATTCCTGCCTGCCCTCCTCATGTTAGTGATTGCATGTTACAACAGCCTGTGTTCCTGACTGTCAAGTTTTGTTGTTTTAATTCTTTGTTTTATTGAAACTGAGCATCCATCTCAAAATTGCAACCAATAATCTTTGCACTGTTTTGTGTTATTTATGCATAATTTCAGGAAAACAATTTCATTAATCTGCAACTGTAATAAATTAAAATGCTGCGTTGTTACTTTATGTAACTTCTTCCTACAAACAAGTTCTGGAGACCAAAATGATAAATGGGTTTAAAAAAAAGGCTAGACAAGTAGATAGGTGATAAATCCATCAACAGATACTAAATATAATGGACTTAATTTAACATCCACTTCAGAAAGTCCCTAAATGACTTACTGCTGGAGTGCAAGACAGGGAATGAGGGCATAATCGGGTATCCAGAAGTTCGGATAAGGATGAGCTATATATGACTATTTCTGGGACTGGACAACTTTAAGATATGGCAAATGCACTGTTTATCTACTAGTTCTATGAGTACTGCAGGGTTTCCAGTAATCTACCACATTCCTGGATATCCATACCAAAAAAGGAATCAAAAGGAAAGCAATGTGTTAAAAGTTTTATTTGAAGGGGGGGGGGGGAATAGCACCCCAAATGGACTTTATTCTTATTAAATATGAATTATTGACCAAAATACAGTGAAAAGAAAGCAAAATCTTAAAATCTGGGTCAACTCAAGATCTAATGCATCTCACCATGCATTATTGTTTCAGTTCTATCAAAGTAACTAAAATGAATGTAGACTTCCTAAAAAAAACATGCATTTAGAGGCTTAGCAATGTATTGAAGGCATTCTTTAGTTGTTAAGACTCTAGTGAGAGATATGTTAACTATTTCCAAAGGGCTTGGGTGAGGTTTTTTTGCTCAGGAACATGATGCATAAATTTGAATCTACAAAAGAGTTAATCAGATTGGGAAATATATATCCTGCCTTTAGGACACATTCAATTGATATACATTCTTCTGACCTTTCTTATCTAAGTATATTGTCACTCAATATCCTGTGAAGGATGGAGTTCTTAGTAAAAGATAGTCAAGACTCTCTAATGCCCTGTATAATTTTAATTAAAATTTGCAGTAAGTTTAGTTTTATTAATTCTTCTCTGGGCTTTGCAAACATTACTGCTCCGAAAATGAAAGGGAATATTATTAAAAGTTCTGTATTAGCAGTTTCATGAGTCTGGGCCTGTCCTTTGGTGAAACTCTACTTATTTAGAGTATTGAGTTATTTGGAATTTAGTTCCTCAACCTACTATATTGTGCATTGGGAGAGGAAATATTCTAATGGCTAAGGTAATGGAGAGAGACTCAGGAGATCTGGGATCAATTTATTGTCTAAGCCCAAATTTCCTGTAGACCTTGAGAAAACTACTTAATAGGTTTCCTGCTGTTCACATTCCTTATTGTGGAAAAATATATTTCTGTGAGATTTGGCTACTGTGGTATTTAAACATACTAAGTAACTGCTTGAGAGACACTTCAACAAAATAGGACTGTTTTGAGTTGGGAAATAGATATATCCAGCTCCCTAAAGCAGGGAGTGATGGAGAAAAGAATAACTTGACTTTTGTGTGGTGTGTTTACAAAAAACCTCCCTAATACATGCTTTGGAAGACACTTAGAATCATAGAATATACTGAATTGGAAGGGGCCCATAAGGATCATCAAGTCAAATTACTTCCAGCTACAACCACTTCCCAAGGACCAGGTAGATCTGCTGCGTTTTACTAGTCTGGTCTTGTATAATGATGCTTACTCCCACAGACCAGGCCAGAGTTTTGCCCTGTCAGGCCTTGCTAGCTGAGGTAGAACATTGTGATGGTGAGTGGAGCACCTCAGGTGCTGTGTCTGAGCAAACAATAATTCAGAGAGAGACACCCTCCAGGCTCTGTGCAGAGCCTCTGTAGCTCCTTGTGCCACACAAATGTGTGGTGGTCACACCAAACTGCTCAATTAAGTAAAACAAATGGGGAGGTAAACCATGTCTTCTGCGGCAGCTGATCTTTCAAAGAGGTTTTACAAAGGAGGTCCAGAATCCCACCTGGTGAGTAGTGTGTGAGCAGTATGTCTATCCTGCTGGGTATGTGAGTGACACTGGGCTTGCCAAGATACCGCTCTTGTCTCTCCCAGAGCCCACCTGCCTGTCCCCAGGGCACACTGCACACGGGCAGAGCAGAGCAAACAGGCACGGGCAGATAGGGGATCTGCAGGGGACTCTTGCACACAGCAGCATAGTAGCTAACAGAAAATCTGACAAGAGGGCAAGAAAAATGGGCACTTTTATGGTGCTTTTGAAGAACTTTAACTCAGTCACCTAAGTTTTCCTTAATTTTACAGAAGGGGCTAGAAGTGGCAAAATGAAAAATTAGTATGGTTTCTGATTATGGCACATCCTAATGCAGGCTGTGGAAGCTTTTATTTTGGTATAATGGTTTTATATTTATTGTATTTTTCTTTTGAGTGTTCCCAAAGGTGGCTTTGTGGTCTTTTGTTACTTGTTCTCACTGTTCCCTATGACTGGCATTGATTTAAAATATTGATTTTCTTTTCTTACTGAAAAATAATCTTTGTGTTTTCCATTTCAACAGGAACCATTTAGCACGAATTCATGCTGAGGCTCCATGCTGCCACATTATTTTGCTGTTGTTGATATTACTTTAACATATTGTAGTGTGTTAGAACTTCCTGCCTACCACAAGTTACTCCTACAAGCTCAGTAGGAAGCTCTCAGTTCACAAATAAAGAGAAACTGAGGACTAGTTTTTAGAAAAAAAGCCTTGAAAAATTCTTTTTACCCTTTAAATTCTATTTACCCTTTAAAGGCACATTGTGTCTCTTATTTTTCTTTTCCTATTAATTTTAGAGGTTGCTAATAATTTTGTCACTACTTTTTTCTTTTTTGTCTTTCTGTCTGCAAAGACTTGTAAAGTACACATACTCATTTAAAGCTGACCTGGAAAGATGCATCTCATATCTTCCATGAAACTGTGGTTGGTATTACTAACACCAAATAATGACATCTTCAGCTTTCTCAATATATATGTTTGTAATGAACAGAAAAATTCTGAACAGTTTCCCACTGTGGCTCCTGTGGGAAACAATGAGCCAGACAGCAATTCCCTGTTCATGTTAATATTAAAATAAAAATGAAATGCATAGCTGAAGATAGAATGATATTTAGAAAAAGCTTGAGGACACTGCGTCTGATGTGTCAGCATGAATGGAAGTGGTCACTTACAAACTCAATGTGCACTCCTACTCTGACAGTAAAATCTTCAACAGATAAAAGATACTATATTTACTTTTAATTATATGTGCTTCACCTAGGAAAGAAATAGAAGCTCACAAAGCTATGATCTGAGCAAGCAAGTGACATTGTTATTACTACAGACCTTTTGAACATATGATTAGTGTTGGAAATTTAAGCACAACTTTTTGCATAAAAAAAGGTCAGTCCTTCATGCTACATATTATCTCACTTTGTTAAAGAATTCTCTAAAATTACAGAACTCTAGAGAAACTTGAAGGAGACTAAAAGATTAAAAGCAATATCCAAAGGCATAAAAAAGGCCATAGAGGGTGGAGGACATGGCCAGAGAAGAAGGAATTGAGTGTTTTAGCAGTTTCATGATGGATATATTGAATATGAGAGAGAGACATGAAACTAAGCAGTACCTAGGGATTTTCACAGCAGGAATAACAGAAGAGAATACAAAAGTGGGTTTAATCTTCTTTTCTTTCACGGGAAGTAATTATTGGTGAACAAGAAAATTTGGAAGTCTATTTATATACTAATTTGATCTTTAGTGTAACTTAGGAATCAACAGCAGAAGGTATTTGTCATATTCAATTCTTATTACAGTGGTGTTCATTAAATTGTATACATGTATTTCTTCCAATTAACTGGGATCCTCTTACAGTGGAAGAAAAATCTTCTCTTTCAGTTTGCCAAAAATAAGTTTTGATTTGAATGAGTTTATTATTTGAGTACATGAGTTTATTTAGAAGAAGATTAACTGATTCTAAATCCTAAATTTCTGAGGCTGCAAATAAAAAAAAACCCCATCTTTATTTTATGTCCTGTTCTCATTTAGAAAGCCTAGAAATTGCATCAGTTGACAGAAGCTTGGGCACTTCAGTGATGCATTTAGGACTGGAACAGTACTGAAAAACAACCACATTAGTTTTACTGAGGAGACTCGGGAGCAGAGTATGGCAAGTGTAATGTAACAGCAAACTGGTAGTTTTGGTGAGGTAAAAACAGAAAATGAGGAGGAATGGAAGGCTCTGCAGAGAAAGTAAACATGTAGTCAACAGAAGAACATACACATTATAGTCCAGCCCCATCTCATCTTGCTATCCTCAGTTGTATATGGGGATATAATAATTAGTGGGCATTATGGAAAAAAACAAAGAATCTTCCATTGTGTTCTACTTGTACATAGAGTATGGGAAGACATGTGAAAGTGTGGTGAATAGTGTAAAGGGGTGGATACCTCAATATCTGACTAACTCTCAGAAACTGGCTGGGGATTCACAAATGAGCTGCTGTTAAATGTGTGCTCAGTTTTAGCTTTATGCTCCTTCAGATGGGGAAGGTAAAGCTGTTACCATCCTCTGCTGTTTGCTTGCCTCATTTTTTCAGAGGCCTTAACTGTAGAAGCAGCTGCAACTGAAGGGACAGTGTGGGGATTGACTGACAAGGACTTTGCTTATACCGGCAAAGCAAAGCCAGTTTATTACACACTTTACCAGTATTTATACGTCAATACGCTCGTACTCAAAATTTTCTACTCTGACCCCTTTGTCCTGGTCTCCTTTAGAAACACAACCTTCTGATTATTGTTCTTATGCTAGTAAAATCCTTTGTTATCTCTTTCACTAGTAAAGTCTTTGCTACATCTTCTTTTGTTAAAGTGGTCAGTGTTAGAGGGTCAGAATGATCAGACATGATGTTTTCACTTCTGTTCTTGCCTTGAGTTTAACTCTCCTTTGGCTTTCACTGTACCAGGGCCAAAAGGTCTGTGGGACTACCCAGTTCAGCTTCTGCAGTTGTCTGATCTCTGACAGGACAGCAAGTTTAGTCCTGGGACACCTCAGTTCCCTCTCTTGTCTGATAATATAAACTGGCATCCACTTCAGTTTATGTTAATAAAAGAAGTTATGAATTCAGATGGCTGAAATGATTGCAGTTTATTCAGCTCAAGGAAGGAGGAGACAAGACAAATACAACGTAAATGTAAGTGGTAAGAACCACTATCCTTTCCTGTTATGAATTAAAAAGATAACCTCATAACACTAGAGTACCAAACACATTTTGCCCTTTTGCCCATATACTTTCTTTTTTTTTTTTTTTGCATACTGTAATTCACCATTTTTTATTGAAAGAGACCAGAAGAACAGTAAGCTTCTCAAAAACCTGGAGCCCCTCTGTTGAACTTGAGTTGGTTTGTCAGTATTCATATTGTACTGGGGCCCAAAACCAGACACAGAATCTGGATTCAGCCTTACCAGTGCTGAGCAACAGGAGATAATTCCTTGCACACAATGACCCAGGATCCTGTCGACCTCCTCTGTTGCCAGGGAAGGATGTTGGTTCTTGTTCAGCATGCTGCCTACTGAGACTTCCAGGGCCTTTTCTGCTGAGGCAAGCCTCAGCTGCTTATGTTGCCACAGCTGGTTCCTCCCGAAGTGCAGCCTGTCCTTAGTGAATTTAAGCTAATGTCCCTGCAGGTCCTTTCCCAGGTCTGCTTACTTGCCCCTGAATAGCAGCTCTGCCCTTACCGGTTTCCTTCCCAATCTTGCAGTATGGACAAACATGCTGCATGTGCCCTCACAGACATTAATTTACCATTTAAAGATGTAAATTTGTGAAGGACTCTTAAATTTTAAATCGATTTGAGGCTTGTCACTTGATACATGTGAAGTAAAGAGCAACTAGAGGTCAGGCAATGTTTTTCTATCCCAACTGAAGTAGGTTCATTCTAACAGAGAGTGGGATTTTGCATTACTCCAAGGTGGGAGGAGAGAGAATGAGACTATCAGAACCTGCCCTTCAGTACTTCAGATTCCCTGTCACAAAAAAAATGTCAACGTGAAACATTTGGGATAGGGATAGGCTGCTGCATGGGGAAGAGTCTGAACATGGTCCTGCACTTGCATGAGCACCAGAAAAAAAAAAGTTCTGCATTATCTTTCCCATAAAATGATTACCTAATATTCACAGATGCCATCTCTAGAAAGGTACTAGTATGTTCTCATAAAATCAATGAATCACAGAATAGTTAGGGTTAGAAGGAGATCATCCAGTCCAATACCCTGCCGAGTCAGGGTCACCTAGAACAGTGACATAGGAATGTGTCCCTTGGGTTCTGAATGTCACCAGAGATGGAGCCTCCATGACCTCCCTGGCAGCCTGTAAAAAATGTGCTTTGCAAGATACCTGTCTTTTGTCTGTGACTTTTGTTCTCAGTCAGGAATGCTACATAACTTATATTAGTGGTCCTGTAGACTTACATTTTGAATTGATTTTAATGCCTTTTAAGAGAAAAGAAGATGAGTCTGTTGGGGATGCAACATAGACTTCAAATAATTAAAAATTTACTTTCAGAATCAGATGTAGGGCAGAACTCTGGGGCCATGTCCCACAGCAGTTCAATGTAGCCATTAAGACTCTGCAACATCAACATGTTTAAGAAAGGCTTAAGGTTTTATTAAACAAAATAAAGCCCCACCATTCTCTGCTGAATTCAGTGTTATGCTTCTTCACCTTCATTTTTCCATGTTCTGTACAGTTGCCTACTGAGACAATATTGCACTTTTTTGTAGCTTGTCAGGATATATACCCTGAAACAATTGAGGAATTAAAGGACACAGGGTTTAGCTGAGTTCTTTCACTCCCAAACTTATTAATAATATGTAATTTCTGCCAGAGTTAGGTTCCAAAGCTAATATCCTGCCAAAATAAGTGTCAGCTTACAACTCTCATAGCTATATCTTTTGTTTTGCAGATACTCTTTGCATATGTTGCCTGGAAGAACGTAATAAGAAGTTTTAAATTTGCTTATAATACAGGATATTTGACAACCAAAAATCAAGTGCATCAAGATTTGTCAGCCAGCCTTTTGTTTTTTTTATCAGAAATTGTTTGGGGTTTTTTCCCAAATAAAATCAGGGTCAGTCCCTAAGATCCAAACACATGGAAGTATCTACTTGTAGGAACTCCTAACAAAGAGAAACAGAACAATGCACATGGCATAGCTGATCACTTTAAACACACAAGTTAAGATCAGATGTGGCATTTGCAATTCTCATTTACAATTTCTCTTAGAAATTCTTTGTTCTTATTTTTTTGTTAAGCAAGAAAACAAGAAATGCTTGTTTTCTAATCAGCAATCTCACCAACGCTTTTAAGTGTAAAGCTTAAAGGCAAGCAGTTACTCATCCAAGTTATTGCAGTGGAGGAGGGAAAGGTGATGGTAGTCAGCCACAGCCGGTACATATGGCTATAAGGTACTGTACTTAATAGGTAGAAGGCTCCCTACATAATGTCCTTTGTCATCCCACAGGGGATATATTTACACTGTGAGTTTGTCTGGTCCTGTTTTATTCCCAAATCATAATTCCTCAGTGTGCTACAACACCTCCCCAACTCTCAGCATCTTCTGGTGGGGAACCCACAAGAATGGAAGAAGACAGGTTGAAAGAACATATTAGGTACAGTCCACATTTATTCTGCCCATCTTGAGGTGAAGTGTGGAACAGTTTTATTCCATGCACCAAAGCCAATCCTCCAATACCGCCTCCAACAGCCCTATGTCTTCCTCATAAATCACACAAACCGGGCTCAGTTCTCCATGCTACCAAAATCACTCAAGCAGGGACACTGAGAGCCAGTTTTCCAGGACAGCTACTAAAATTTACAAAGACAGAAACTCCACCACTTCCCTGGGCAGCCTTGCCAGCACTCAGTCACCATCAGAGTAAAAAACTGCTTCTTGGTGTTCAGAGAGTGCCTCCCATTGTTTAATGCTGTGCCCGTTGCTTCTGGTCCTGTCTGTGAAAGAGGATGTCAATGCTTTTGCAGGGAACCAAGGCAATGGAAGTTACTTTATATCTTACTTTCCAGTGTCTAACTAAACAGGTAGCACAGGACAGCCCCTGCACAATCTCTGTTTCATGTCAGGGAAAATATGAGTATGAACTGCAGGAACTGCAGAGATGTCCCCAGTGCCATCAGCAACTCGTGATTGCGGTGCTTTGCACTAGACAGGTCTTCAATCTCAAATATGTGAAATACTTCCTCCAGTTACCTTGACAAGTATTTTTCTATCAGAATTTAGCCTGCAAACCCACAAATCCCAGAAGCACAAGTCTTTAAAATCAGGCAGGAGATAGGGACTGCTGTTTCTATTTAAAACTTTTCAGAGCTGTTTAAATCGTTGCTACATCTATTTAGTTTCTCTCCACAATATTATCAGCTGTTATTGCTATACCACAACCAACACACACCACCTCTGAACCCCATTAGGTTCCTGCAGGTAGCTGGAACCTATCCATGGCCATGGAGAAACGCATCTTCACACCACCTACAACCTCTATATTCCACACCTCTCCACCTCATCATTGTCCTACAAACAGTTAGAATGTATACATGTATGGGACATGCAGATATCTAAAAATATACATAAATAAAGTGTACCTAAGAATAAATCTGAGAGCTGCACAGAGGAACCTAGGTGGTTGGAAGCCACCAGTGCTGAGTATTTTAGGGGTTCTTAGGAGCTGGCTGCACAGGCTAGCAAACAAGCCACCTCTCTGATACTGGCCCAACACAAAACAAGAAACAAAAAAAATTATATAATTGATTTTTATAGTAATTTCCATATGTCTTTTTAAAAAAAAAACTGGATTGAAATTTATTGTAGTCATGCTTTATAGCTCGCTACTGCTGAAGGAAGCAGTTCTCACATTCCTAGACTGCTCCTACTAATGTTCTGGGCCCTTTCTTGAGTCAGAAAAAACATTTATGCAGCTGCAGGGAGTCTGATCAATAACAAATTCACTCCTCTCCTCCTGCCAACTTTAACTCCATTCCCTGAACAAGTGCATAAATACGGTGCCAGCTCAGGCACACAGAGAGGGAAGTATAGCAATGAAGAAGGGTATGACTACCTTGTTTCTGCAATTCTTACATTATGACCTCATGCAGAACAAAAAATCCATTTCTCAGAGCATTTAAAAATTATTAGATCACACTAATATGTAGACCAGCAATTGAAAAACCACAAAAAGTATTATATCACACAGAATACTTATATTAATGAATGCAGAGGTATCTAATGCATGGAAGTTCCAAATTATACAAAGCAAGTCTTAGAGCTCAACTCTTTTTTCTGATATCTAAAAGTTAGAGTGTGCATGAGACACATAAAACACAGAACAACAATCCTGTTCACTGCCTCCGTGATGACAACACCAACTCAATACAGCTTATTTGTTGATAGGGACAGTAATGCCATGAAGAATAAACTTCCTAATGGAAATTAGGACATGGACTTCATATAGTTAATGGACTATTGTAGTAATGGACGCCTAGTGGAGTTCATGCAGTTTAATGTCTTAAAAAGGGTGCTAAAGCACTGTTTCAGAGATTCCCCTATTTCATGAAAGGATGAAGAACAAGAGGGAAACCGATGGTTGAGTGGCAAATATAAGAAGTTGAATGCATGAGGTTTATGTCCACTGGAAAACAATTAACTGTGTTCACATGATTCCCAAACTGGGCAAAAATGCAAGGCCACAAAGGCAGACCAGGTAACTCAGCTGGTATCTTAATTTTCATCTGAAGTTTTCACAGTGAGTTCACCTATATTTTATCCACATACCAGAGACTGTTACTTGAGAACACTACAAATGATGTTCCTGTTGCTGTCAAAATCAAGAATTAAATTTGGGAATATGAATAATCTATTAAGACATATGCTAAAATCAAATACATGTCAGTGGTTTGGCAAAGAAGAGATATTTGAGAATGAACAGCTTGTGGAGGGGTGGATGGTGCTTGCCAGCTTAGGGTTCAGCAATGTACATGCTGCCAACAAATAACGTGTATTTTAGCTTACACGTTAAACCAAACATCACCAAAATTGCCAGAAAATGCTATAGTACATTTGGCCTTGTATTCTGAAGTTTGTTTTATCCAGAAATGACATTATTTAGCTTGCAAATAAAAATTTCAGCTGCTGTACAGTCCTCTATTCTAAAAATGGATTTATAAAAACATTACTTATCTTAGTCTGGATTTATTTAAACAATAAGGACAGAGTTTCACAAATTAACTTCTATCCAAGTAGGAATATCAAATCTGGAAGTTTCAAACACTGTATGGCTTGCTCCCTACATGCTTCTTCTCCCTTTTTTGTGAGCCTATTTTCACAAAGGAACAAGAGAATTAGGCACTTCTGTGTTTATTATTATTAGTCATGCTTCTTGGCATATGTTATTGTATTTTGCACTTAATAAACAAGCATTTATGATGCAAATATCCTAGGAATGGAATATATTTGTATACGAATTCTGAGAGAGAGAACATGATTAACTATTTTATTTTATACTTTACAATTGTAAATCTTTCTCTCCTAAGCACACAGAACCTTATCAGGAAGGATTTTTCCAACCTTTCATATGGTACATCTTTATTTGTTGATCTGTGATTTTCAAGAAAAAAATCTACACTGCGGAAAGCAATAGGTTCAAAAAATATATGACTAAAACCATGGTAGCTATTTCTCAGCATAATTTCCCTATAGCAACATTTGAGTGATGCTGGTAACACACACACATTTATTAAAAAGCAATGTCATACCTGTAGACATGCAGGAGCTCTGCCTTGGGGTTTATTCACATCAACAGCCACAAGCTGCCAACCTCCAGCAGCATCTTCATGAAACATCTTGAAAGGGAAGACTGTTGTCAGAAATGTTTTGTGTGGCAATAAATACAAGTGAGATCTAATACATTCCCCTTAAGGAACAGCATGTATTTTCATGATAGCTAGTTTAAAATAACAGAGGAATGATACTTTCTGCTACAGAAAAAAAAAAGTAACATGCTTTTCCCAACAATTGTCTGATTTTACCTAGACAACATCAAACACAATGTGTTTCTATTAGTCCTAATACAGAAAACAATTCAGTTAATCTCTGACCAGCATCATCAGATAGTGGTACCTGTTCAGAATAATTTCCTTACTAAGGTAAGCTTATCCTAATAAAAAACAAATACATTGTGCCCACATAAATAAGCTACATAAATAAAAGGTGCATTTGGAAATCTTTTTTACTGGCAAAATTATTTTACTGCAAGGACTACTTTATTTTTGTTGCACTGATGCATATCAGCAAGAGTAGCTGGACAGTCCCTATGTATAATTTCACAGAGATTAAAATTCCTGTAAATAGCTGAATGTTTCCAAGCTCTAATGACAGCAATGGAAAAGGCTTTCTTGACCACAGTGGTATTCACACTTTATCAATAGCCTCTGGAAGAGCAGACATAGGCATTCTGTTTAGTTGGGTTTTTTTCCTCAGAAATTAGGACACAAAATGATGCTGGACATAAGGAACAGTGAGACACCATACCTGAAAGTGATTAAAACTGTCCTTGAAAATGTCCTTGAAAGAAAATGAATGGTTCTAGCATTTTGAGTTGCCACCTGCATATACTATGAAATGAAGTGTGGCAAAGTTCCCACCTCACTCCCACCTTTTCTTTGACACACAGTACCCAAACGAGCCATCTCAAGAACACAGCCACAGGAGAGTGGTTGAAGCTTAAAAGTCATCCTGAGAGGACTGCTCACTAGGCTGGGGACAGTGTCACCCAAATATGGTTGTAATTCCTCCAAGTCCTTATTTAGCATCTCTGCACTGGGAAGAGTTGCCAATTAAGATCAGAACAGTTAATCCTCTTCTTACTATGCTTTTAAGTACATTGCTAAAGTGCTTTAGAAGAACCTTTTACCCTTTTATAGAGAACCCCTTCCTAGACTTCGACTCCTGGACACTCAAATCTTTTCTACAGGAATAAGTTTGGGGAACAGCTCAGTAATGGAAGAAGTGGGAAAATTAAGGCATAGCTCTCAAGGCTACTTCATGCACAAAACAAGCATGGGTTTTAACTTTTGTCTGGTGCTTTGAACAAGAAATCCTGCAGGATATTTTCTGTCCTTCTTAATACAGAAAAAAGATAAATAATTCTTGCAGTTTGGTAACCTGGACTCAATATCCCATTATGTCACTGACTCGAGGAATGAAGCAGCCGTTTGAACCATTAGCTTATCTGCACCCAGCAACCTATTTTTAATTTGCATGATGCAGATTATATTCAACATATTCATGCTCTTTGGCATCATGACATCATTTTGGATATTTTATGTTTTTTTAATGTTGGCTGCTTCTTGTGTTTCCCTACATCGAACTCTCTGTTCCATCCTCTAGTTCAGAGTATGTTGGATAAGCCTATATGGCTCAAAATTTGTTCTATGAACATTAAGTTCCTCAGGCTAAGCATATGTCATGTAGAGAAGTCCTTTTTTTTAGACTTTAAATTGATATCACAAAGTCTGCTTTGAAAAAGACATATATATAGAGTAGAAATTACTGCCACAAAGTCTATTTGAGGCAAAAAGGGTAGCAGCCGGCAGAAAAGGACTAGATTTAAATATGGATTACAGGAATATAAAAAAGAATATAAAAATATTCAATAATTAATTTTGAAAACTTAAATCGTTTGGCTTAGTAAAATAAATAATCTCCAGCTACATGGCTAGAAAAAAATTCCCTCGTGGGTATGTTTCACACATCTGTCTTTCTAAGAGCTTTTTGCAGGCAGTTGGTACTGGTTCTTCTCAGAGATGGCAAACTGCACTGCCCTGGAAAAGCCTGGTCTTTTGCCCATTTGGGACACATAATCTGATTATTAAAATAATGAATGAGAGAATTTAAATCTCAGCCCAGTAGCTCTTTTTCATACTGGGTTCTTTCCCACTACTCAGCCCACCCCTCCTATTATGGTTTCCTCTTACCCATTATTCAGTGTCTCACTTTCTGTGGCTGCCCCAGCTGTGAGTATGGCTCTTTCCTTGCCCTACAACCTATTCTCCCTTGGTCTCAACACACCCATCTCAGTTCCAGGACCAGCTTCCCCAAACACTTCAGCTACCCTCTGACTCCTCTTCTTCCAGCTACTTTGGGATTTCAGCTCTTATTTCTTAGCACAGAAAGTGATATCCTATAGCCCTGACATCAAACCTACCGATGACATGATAAAAAAGCACTATCGTACTTTGTTAAAAAGAATACAAACACAGCAATAGACATATAGAGAACTGTATTATTGTCTCTATTATTCCTTTCTAAGAAAGACTAGTTAGATAATGCAACCAAGAATTAAAAGTTTTATGAAAATTCGTATATCAGGTTTAGAATATAGGTACCAACATGCAAAGTCAAATATATTGTATACGACAAGAACTTTTTGCTTATTATTAATTAATGAACCAAATCAAATCCCCAAAGAATCTCAGCATCTCAAGGGCTTCACCTGGGTGGTGGCAGTTGAAGTAGTACTGCTCCTAGACCCCCACATCTGCTGGAACTGCACTCTAATTTCTGCAAATGTCTCAATGATGACTGCAATAAAAACATTCTGTAAAAGAAAAAGAAAGAATGGCTAACACAAACCTCAGCAAGCAGAAAAGAGAAGAAATTAATTCTGATATGATCTATGCATCAGAACAATTTAAAAAGACATATTTTCCAGTACCTTAACAAGCCAGGCCAGAAAGAAAATCAAGGTGATGAAATAGAAATATGAACGCCATCGGGGAAAACTGTCAATTGCTCGGTACATAAGGAACACCCAGCCTTCCTGAGAAGCAGCTTCGTAAACAGTAAATATGCTTGTGCCTGTCAGAGGAAAAATTAAAATGTTTGTCATTAAACCTCCCTGAAAGTTTTCAGTATCAGCAAACAAAATTTTATCTATCCTATTTTTGTTTTTTTCTAAAGGAGAAGAGGGCTCTCCTCTCCTCCTTCAAAGTTTTTCAGGTGCATTTCCACATTTATTCCTTTTGCAGTTGAATATTAATTGGTTTTGTATCAGATCAGACTGACTCCCTTCCCTCCCTGGACAGACATGTATAATTCCTTAGAAGAGTTGCCAGTATGCAAATGCTCCCAAAGGCAGAATTTGTCCCATCATTTGCATTCAGCAGCATCCCTGAGAAAAGGCAGATTTAACAAGGATCAACATCAGTAGGTTAAAGAAATCACTTTTAATATCAGCAACAGCATCAGCAATACACCAAGAAGGTGCACAGTAAGCACCTACAGCAAGCTACAGAACTGTTTTGAAATTCAGGTAGTAGCTGCATTAACATACATATGTTTCCTTCAAAAAGCACTTTTAAGTTGAACTTGCTATATCACTCTTGAGGGGGTGGAGAGAAGATGGAAGGAAAATTATGAGAGACCTTTTTGTGCAGAAACCACTTTTGAACAACAGCTATAAAGCTACTAATTTTAAACATAAAGTCCAAACTCAACCTAATGTCTGAGTGATAATATGCCTTAGCCAGCTTGGCCTTCCTCTGTATCTCTGCAATGAAAGCTTCAAAATATAGATCAGTTATGGCTTGTAAGTCATTCTTGTTTAAAGCAATTTTATGTTCCAAAAAGAAACACAATTAAACTGTGAAATTAAACTGTGAAATCTCACAAACTGCTGTGAAATCACAGAATTGTCCTACAGCCACCTGCCAGCTCTGCTCCACTACAGCTTCGTTTCATGGAATGGCTTTGATAAAAGAGAGGGAGCATGAGGAGCACTGCCCTCAGCAAAACACAGCAGCTGCTAGCAACATAAAGATAGAAAGCTGACTATCTGATCCTTTTCACGGGGAAATAAGTGGTTCTGGGCAGAAATTCCAGACTCCAGGAGTTTCCCCCAAAATCACAGCAGACTATAAGGAGTGCTACTATTTTCCTGTTGAATTTGTAACATCTATATCCTTTTGTTTGCGCACAGGGATGGGATGAACCTGGAACCAGTTTTGTCTCAGGGTATCCCTTCTGCAGGTAAATTTTCACTGATGAGAGGAGTGAGGGAAAAATTGATTTTTATATATAACACCTGCTTTTGATAGGTAGGTGTCAAATGGTCAAGATGGGCATGGTGAGTAGGCAAAACTGTTAGTTTATTTAGTTACTGGATTCCTTGCTTTTTACTGCATATGGTTCGGGAAAGAAATGAAAATAAAAGGAAAGGAAAAGCATTCAAGCATAGAAAGCAAAACTCTTTCTATTTCTTTAGAAGAAAAAGTGGTCTCTATCAATACTGAAATACTCATCAGTGGTTATTTCATGGCTATTTTACATTTCAAAAATTCAAAATGTAATGGTTCAATTGTCTAATAATATACTGTTGCTGAACTGATTAAATTATTGAACAAAACAGTGCTGTTGAGGACAGGCAGAGATTAAGGGGAAAAAAAAGAATCTATTAAAAGTTGCTGGCTAGGAAACTGTCATTAGTCATTACCAATGGGAAAGTCACAGTGAAGATTAGTAAAATAGAGGGGATGTCATGCAAAGTATTTATAACACATCACGGCGCCATCTGCCACAATAAAGCAATACTGTGAATGGACAAAAATGCACAATTAACCCAATTAAAATGAGTTTGCCTGTGACACTAAAGTAAAAATGTCTCTATAGTGTATAACTGGTAGAGGTATTCTTAAGGTTGTCAGAAAGCAATCCCTCTTAAGAATATACATTCTTGCTTAATATTTGTGACTAGAATGTAATAAAACTTTCATTACTGATGCCAGTAACCATGCTGTTCACTGTCTCTTGGAAATCCTGTTTCATACAGAATAAGGGATGTAGAATAAGGGATGCAACACCATAAAATGTTTTGCCTTGACAAAGAAGAATTATTCTTAGTTAACATCTACCTTACTGCATGTTTTTGCTCTTTGTTTTTTTTTTCTGATTATTCCCTTTAATTTTGGACTACATCTTCCTAAAGCCAATGAGTAAGTTATTAAAAGACTCTCCTCTCACAGCAACATACTCTGTTTTTCTCACCATGTTCAAAGCCATATGGAGGGTGAGAAAATATCAAAATCTTAAGTGATGGTAGGATACATCCCAAAAAACCAGACATGGGAATGCTGCCATAAATGAAACCTAACATATGCCCCTCAGATCAAATGGCAAATTTATTGTTTTCCACAGATGTCTGTATTCTATCAGTGACAAAGTGTCTTTTCCTACTAGTTCAAAGGGCTTACGTAATGACAGCGTAGTGCTAGGAGTCTCGTGGTTAGGGCATGAGAACATAGATCCCTCAGCAGCAGGAATTTGGCTGTCACAGGACTGGAGGACTTGAAAACCTGCAGGGCCTGACTATTCAATACACAACAGAATGCAGTCACCTCTCGTCAAAGTCCTGAACATTAGGATCATCATTTATGCAATGTAACTGCAGGCATCAGTGAGACTTTTCAGCCATGAAACAGCTTTGAATTATGAAGAGAGTTAAACATGGTTGTTATGATACTGCTCATCAGCTTAAGCATGTTGGCATGGGCAGCTTGCTGAATTTAAGATATAAAAATATCTAGCAAATATTTATGATAATTTTCCTATCTATTTCAGTAAATGTTAAACCTTGAAAGCAATCAATATTAATTTGGGAGGAACTTTCTGACAACAAAATAGGTGAAATAAACTAACATGCTTTGAAGTTTTTGGTTTTTGTTTGAACTTGTCTAATAAGTTCCATTTTGACGTTATAATAAAACAATTCCTTTAAACACAATGATACTTTAAAAGAAAAGAGGAAAACACTTCTCAGTAGAGATTAAAACTCAAAAAATCAACATCATAATCTGTATCAATCTCAAATGACTACTTTTATCTGAGCAAGAAACACTTCTATCTTTGGAAATGTTTTACAACTGTACTGGTTAATATCAAAAAGAAAATAAAAAAGTTCAGAAAATGAAATATTTAGCAAAATACTGGGAAAGAGATTGAATCTTGCTCACTTTATGCGACATTTTCACTAGCTCCATACTGTATAGAAGACAAGACAGCAATCAGGTACAAACTGTATCCTTACTGATACTGTATGTTTAGTATATGGGGATTCAGCACCAGAGTGCAGGGGGCTTATTTCTTTTTCAATACATGTGCCTTTCAGATCTGGAAGACGGGAACATTAGTCTGAAGGGGCTAAATAATGGTGGAGAAAATAATTGCTTTAACAACTAAATAATTGTAATAAAAGAAAATTCTAATGGTATCCATGCCTAATAAGGAAGCAAGGTAACCTGGCTCTTCCATGCTCTACAGATGAGTAGATTACCAGGGAAACAAAAAGAATTAGAAGAGTCAGGGAAAAAAGTGATGATTTTTCTTAGGGGAGTAAAAGCACCTCTCCTGCCAAAACCCTATCTTTTAAATCACTAAGGAATATAGAAAGTGTGTATTTTTCAAAAACAAAGGGACTCAAAGTTAACTGCAAAATAGTATTACTATGCAGGGATGGTCTTTAATGTACTGTATTTTATATTTATGCACATTTTGTAAATACACAGGATTTTCTGCTTGTTTCTGAGACTCTGATAACACCATGCTCTGTGACATCATCTCCTTCTATAACCAGCTCATTCTGCAAATGGACATCATGAGAAAAGGAGTGCACTGAATAATGCTGTAGTTTTATAATAGCAGAATTAAAGGAGCAGAGAAAAAATTAACATAAAAATTCACTGAGTTGGGAGACAGAACCATTTCCCCTAACTTGATGATGCATTCTTGCTTCTTGATTCAAAATCCCATATTGTCTGAGGAAGAGAATGTATGGTCCTGAGGAGTTGTCTTTCATTAATTAATATCTGTGCTATGTGTAGCTATTCCAAGTGAGATGCAAAAACTGAAAACTAAGTTTAGCTATACATTAACACCAGCAATTTCTGCATGTGTAAGTTATGTTTATAGACCACCTTGGCTTACCATGTTAGGATTTTCTCAATTTTCTTGTGACTACTGTGAAGATGCTGAGAAAGAAAATCTACAGGAGGGCCACTTTAGGTAAAACAAAAAACCCCAAAAGTTTGCTTTTAAAATTTATTTATTTTTTTTTAATCAGGAATTATTCAGGCAAGTAAAAATCCATGCATTGTTATTAAAAGCATACACCACTACCCACTGCCACGCAGGAAAGGCAGCAGACGCCAGGCAGTGCCGCGCTCCTTTCCCTTGCTTTGCAGCAGCCGCTAGATGGGAGTCGTGCACCTCGGCCACATCTGGAACATCAGCCGGCGGGGGCGGCGGAGCGTCCACCCCGGAGAGCACAGACTGTGTCAGCCTCTCGCTGCGCCGGCTGAAGGATTGATTCTCCCATTTGCCGGCAAAGCTAAGCCGCCTCCTGGCAGGTGCTGCTGTCTAATTTCACTGCTGTGCTGCACGCTGAAGGGCAGACTTCCTTAACACGGCTCTGTGAGCGACTGCCCAGAAAGCAATGACCTCTGCCTTAGCTATGGAAATGCTAGCATGCCTGTTTCTGTGCCTGCTTACCTTCACTCATAAAATCACAAAGCTGCATGTTTCTTCAGGGCATGGGTATTTCAATTGACCAGTCGGCTTTTAATTTATCTTTCAGCATTAAGGTATTTGTAAAACACTGCATGCGGTCAGGGTTTTCCAAGTGTTTTACACTATTGCTTCAGTGAAACTAGAAAGGACTAAAAATTGTCCAGAAATGCAAGGACAAGGTTGTTAACACCTCTGGGAAGCAGCTGGCAGGCAGGATTGAAATCAACTAAAAAATCAACTATTCCTGAATGGCTTAATGGGGTTGCTTGCCCCTGAGTGAGCAACCTATTTTACTTTCCCAATCCAACTCTCATCAGCCAGTCTGCCAGCTAGCAGAAATTAGAAGGAAAAGGAAAAAACCCCAAAACATGCCAATGCTCTACTCCGCTCTTGAAACCTCAAGCCCCAGTGCCATTTTCCTGTTACTAAGCTGCTGAAAAACTGATTTACAACAGCAGAAAAAACCCACACTGCCAGTCTGAACAGTCTTTTAAACCTTGCTAAGCATAGTGACTTAAAATATACAGTAGCGATGTGTCACTGATTCTTCATTTTGAAAATCTATTTGTTTATGAGATGAAGCTTTTATGAGAAAAGACTATAAACAGAGACTGTACAGATAAAAGCACCAATATGGAGATAAAGAACATTACAAATATAAGTTCTAGGATCAATGCAATCTGATCTACTGACTTAGTAATAAAAAGACAGAAAATCACAGAATTCACAGAATTACTAGGTTGGAAGAGACCTTCAAGATCATCAAGTCCAACCCATGCCTAACACCTCAATTAAACCAGTCAACTTCTGGGGAAAAACCAGAATTTTCTGCACCGTTTGCAAGTAAATTAGAAATGTTTGCAATATTCAGAAGTCAGCTTAGCAATATGAATGTAGCAATGCTGGCCACTCATACTGACTGCAGAGGGTTCAATAGGAGCGTGTTCTGGGTAAAGAAGTCCATGCTTTGACCAATAATGTCTTACATGTGATAGCACTTAATAGTAGTACTTAATAGATAGTACTGATGTAGTATTTTATGCTTTGAAAAGAGAAAACTGCTTTACATTTTTTAACAAGTCCAAGGTATAAAGAAAGATGAACACTCTTCAGATTGACTGTATGTGAGATTTGTTTATGGACATTTAGCCAGAATAGCATTTATATCTGCTTTTCTTTAATAACTTTTTGATTAAAATAGCTATAGATTTACAAATAACTTAACAAATAGGGATCCAAAATGTCAACAGAGCTCATAAGCTGACTTTATGCGCAGAAATACTGTCTGCTTTTTCCTTTTGGCAATTAGACAGCTGTAGGACTGTCTGTCTTACAATCACTGTTGTGAGTGTGGGGAGGCAACTTTACAAATTTAGTGGCAGCAGGTGAGATTCAAGTAAATGCTGAGCTGTAGCACACATAGCTAGCTGGAAACTCTGCAGCACAGTCAAGCCTCCCACCTCTTCTTCACTCTAGAGAGTATTCTTAAGGACACAACTGTTCTCAGATCTCTGGGGTCTCATCTTCAACAGAATGGGCAGAGCTTCAGGCTGAAGCCTAGAAGTAGGACACTGCCATAGCTATGCTTCTCCTTATCAAACTGCAAAAATACTCTTCAGATCTAGAAACCAAGAATACAGAAATCCCTAGGCCTTGGCTTTAAGAGTGATGAATGCTGTGAAGATGGGCCAGCACCACCACCTCAGTCTTTCCAACGAATTCCTCTGATTTCAAGTACAGTCATAGTGGAGTCAATGCCTGTTACAGTAAATGTTATGACAAAACTGTATAACATAAAAAAGTTCAGTGGAGGAATCTCTATCATTTAATAACTTATTCCTTTGAAAATGAACAATCTTTTTATAGGACTGTTACTTCTTCTTTTAAAATGCATTACATATGTAGACACGTTTATAGAGTAAAAGTGGCAGCCAAGAAATGAAAATTTAGAAATTCCCACAAATTGTTACATTTCAAATTTAATGAACACTTTAAGGGTTATCATCTTAAAGAGGAAAGTTTAAGGCAGAATTCTTAGTACAGATATTATGTACTTGGATTGCCATTCAGCCAAATGCTGGGAATGACTATTAAAAATAAGGTAGCGATGGATTACTTTGTTAGAGAGAAAACAAAGTATGCAAATCTTCTTTGACATAAGGCATGGAAATTCAGCACTGAATTTTATATACTATTAATCAAAACTATTCATTTGTTGCATTAGCTTTTCCAAAAGTGACAGAGCAATCTAATTCATTTTAAGTACAATCATGAAAAAGCAAAGCTGCTTGGTCCTAAAGCTCTGTTTCAGTTTCATTTGGTTCCTCTGGGCATCACGTGTGAATTGTAGGTGCTTCTCTGAGGATGTACTTGCTGTCTTAAAATGAAGAGGTCAGCACCTTTCTCTTGAATGGATAACATTTTTAAAAGCAGGTGCATGAGATTTTACCACAATCAGTGGTAAAACTGCTGTCATCATAAATAAGATGCTTTTAAAAATCCACCCCAAAGAATCCCAATTTGATTTGCTTCAGCTGTAGTGCACATCTGAACAAGATTTTATTCTTGTATAAAAGTTTCACCAAAGGGCAGCAGTAGAAAATCCCAACTAACAAGACCTGCTGAGCATTCAATGAACATAAGACAGAAAGAGCACTTAGATCAATGTATTTCTCTGAGAAAAAATAACAGACAGTAAAGCTGGTTAAGTAGACATTATGAAAACCGATACATGTTAGAAATCTCATTAGCCTCCACACATCTGAATAACAGCAGCAAATATACAATGTCAAATGCATCCTAACAGACTAATCCAACTGAAGAGACAATAACTTCCCCTCCTAAATGGAAGGAAGGAGGTCTATGATTGACTGTTTCAAGAAAACCCAAATGAAACTCATTCAATGATTTGTTCATCTATTACTAACTACTCTCTGGTGCCTTTACATGCCACTAAAAGGAAAATATTTCATCTACTTTGTTGATGTGAGGGACTGGTTTGCCCACTATCCTAATACATGGAGCTAGAAATAGTGTGGAGATACAGACAAGTGGTTTAGTGACCCAATAGCACACTGAATCCCACAGCACCTTTATGAGATAAGAATATTATCCTGGTTCAGAGATGGCTGTATTAAGTTAGGGACTCTGAGACTCTCCTCAAGCAGTGACACAATCAATGTCTAAGATGAAACAATCTTAAAGATTTCTGATTTTACAAGAGCTGGGTGTCAAAAGAGAAAAAAACTGCTTTTCTTTTTTTTTTAGTAAAAAACCCAAAACCATACATGGATGTCAGCAAAAAGCCATCAACTTGTTTTTCCTTTCCTTCAGAAAATAAAATACTAAATTGGAAAGAAAACTAACTCTTGTAACATCTGACTTCTTTTATTCTGGACTGTCTTAAAGAAAGTATTTGCATGACCAGAGATCTACTGAATATCAAAAGAATTCTTGGAAAACTAGCACTAATGGACTAAAGCAGCTGGCAGGTTTAATAGGAGATGAAAATCAAAACCTTTGGCAAGAAAAGCTGTATAAACTGCCAGGTATTTCTTGGGAGAGAGAATTTCCAAAGTTTTAATATACTCTGCTTAAACCTTGTTTTCAGTATTATCTGCTTCTGCAGAACTTCTTTCTGATCTTTATGCACTACTGAAAATAATCCCACACACCCATAACAGAAATTTCTGGGATTTCTCACTGTCAAATCAGTGTGGGTTTTTTTTTTTCTCATAGGCCATTTTATTTTTTCCTCAGCATCAAGTTTACCTGCAAAGATGTTTATTCTTTGAGTAGGTGTATGTCAGCTCTGTGCTTTGACTCAAAGCTGCATTAATTTTCTACAGACCAATGATATTTAACGTATTTTTTCTTCAAAGCTTTTTGCTAAAGTGGAAAATGTGACATTTTGTACTGAGACATATGAACAACACGTGGTTTAAAAAAAGGGCTGTGTATGAAAAAATAAGTTTTGGCATTGCTCATTGAAGCAGTTTCTCAAGAAATACACATCAGACCTACTTGGAGCAATCTTTTATCAAAGGATGAGCTAAAGAGATCTCATTTTCCATATGAAAATTATTTTCAGTGGGTGAAATAAAATCAGAGCTTTTAGATCTGAAGGTGCAAACAAGTGCTATGCACAAAATCAAGGTTGATTTTCTGCATGCCATTTACTTCACAGGGACTACCTATTTGTCTACTCTTCAATTAAAAAAGGAAAATCTTGGAAATCTATCCACTCCCTTCACTGAAGTCAAAGGCACCTCTAAAGCACACATAAGGAAATTTACTGCTGGACATTATAAACATGTTGTTATCCTCAGCAATGTGTCTGCAAATCCTACCATGGCTTGGGTGGAAATTTTGTGTTGTTACCTTATGGTCCTATATTTTTCCTAACAAGAAACAAATCCTGATCCTTGTTTATTAAGTTCTGCAAGTATATTTCTGTAACATTTTGGAGAAGAAAATTATGTTCCCAACTTTTAAATCACACTGCTCAAAGTCAGGCATGTGAGCTTATGTTCAGATAGCTGGATATAGTCAGATTCTTTGAGACATGTAAGGTCACAAATTAAAAATTTTCAACCCTGGCCTAAAGGCTAGTACTTGAAGGAAAAGAAGAATCTATCAATCCTTTGGTAGAAACAGAGTTAAATTTATGGTTCTGAGATTCTACCATTTAAGTCCCCACAAAACATAAAAGATGCTGGGAAAAAGGTATATTTTATCAACAGGGTGTTTACAAAACACTTATTAAATTGCCTGCCACATAAAAAAACCCTAGAGATTAATACTATGAGATGCAGTCATGAGAAAAAAGCACAACTGTTTCCAGACCCATTAATTCTACAGTCTCTCGGAAATGGGCTTCCTAAATGCAGATAAATGCAACAGGAGAACCTCAAAAAAATATCTGCTTCTAAAACTGACCATCAGGCAGATCTCTGGTACCCTGGCACCTAAACCCTTTTTAGTTACTTTCCTAAGAAGCTTGCAAAAGTACCAACTAAATGCTGTTAGCAGGATTCACGTGCTCGAATCAGGGACAACTGTAATTGAGAAGAAACAACTGCTAGCAGACAATAGAAAGCACTGGAATAACTGAGAGTTTGTCTCCTTGGAGCTTTTTAAGAACACATCAGCTAGACATCTATAAGAAATAAGATAGGAACAGGCAACTCAGTCCTGGAGTGGCCTGGCAACAAGTTTGACCTTCAAATAGATATCTTTTTTAGGTTCATACTAATTTTCTCCAATTAGAGAATTGGAGAAAGCAATAAAGAATTCTCTAAAGCCAGTGCAGCATCTTATCTTTACTAGTTATTAAAAAAAAATATTACCATGGATAAAATAATCTGTATTTATTTAGGCTGCACACAGACACTACAAAGAAATTAAGATCAAAGTTCAAAAATCACCTTGCATTAGGGTTTTGCCTGGAAAGTGTTGTAGGAGTGGTGGTGCTGACCAAAGTTACATTGCTTCTGAACTGGTTAAATCATATTTTTCAGCAAATAAAACATTTTTATTTTTCTTCCATAAAGGAAGCATTCATGAGTCATAGGTTGTGGTTCTAACTTCTGTAAAGTAAGAGATGTAAAAAACACTGGGAATAAATAAAATGCCATGCAGGACATGATTTAATGATAAATTTACTCTGTAAGGCTCTGACTACTGTGCTAAAAGCACCACAGCCGTACGACACGAAGTACTGATTTGCTATAAGCTGAGTCTGCCCCTTAAAGTCACCCTTTTTTTTGAGGACTTCATTTTGTAATGAAAGGTTGAACTGGCATTGTCTGTCTGCACCCCAACTTCCATCAGAGCAGGTCTGCTCTTCTATTTCCAGCATAAAGCTGTCCTAAAGGCATTAAGCTGATATAATTTCAGCATTCTGTGCCACCCTCAGTGACACTGACAGTAACACATTCGTGTGCCCTGCCTCATCCTAAGCAATCACATGCCAAACCACAGCCTGAGGCTACTGCAAAGAAGCTTTCCTGTGGGCACTCGGAGTGAAACACTGTAGCTCCGGCTCCCTGACCTTGTCTTTGGATGGATGTGCCTGGACCACGTCTGGCTCCCTCCAACCTCAGCACACACCTTCAGCACTATTCCAAATAGGCTCCACATTCTCAGCATCTTCCAGTGGCTGACATTCCCACCTGCCACACATTCCTTCTCTACTGGGTTATGAAATCACATCCCTGGTGGACTGCAACAGTGGGATGCGACACAATGCTCATGGAAATTTTGGACTGAAAGGTCTCATGTTTTTGATTTATGTTTTAGGGTCACAAGGGTGACTCACAGGGTCAGTGGAGATCAGAACCAACTCCTGTACATATGGATATCAACCATTCAGCTCTAGAATGGACCAGGCTTGAGCACTGTAAACACCTGTCAGTCCACATGATACTGTTTGCAGACCAAAGACCAATGCCAAGTACATGATTTTATTAATGGAAATCCTACCCCTGAAACAGTTCCACAGTTCACGTTTCCACAGTATATGGCTTAGCAGCACTATGCATCTGAAAGATACATGGCCAAATATGCAAGTGGGAATACAACCTAGGGCAGTATGAAGTTCCCAAGTTCAGCCTCCCAAGAAATAAAACACACAGAGGGCAAAATAGCACTAAGTACTTGTCTCTGGCCATAAAGAAAGACAAAGGATAATACTGGCATTGAAACAAGTAGACATGAAATTGAGGTAGGCTGAATTCAGGTATTTTCCAATCATCAGAGAAATGAAGTCCTGAAAGAGCTTTTAATCTTGTTTTGCCTCTTTTTCTAAGTCAGGACTTCACAGTTTCAAGAATGGATGTGATAGAGTTCCCTATGGTCACAAGAAGGAGTAGACAAAAGCATCACCAAGGTTCTTACCAGATGAAAAACAAGGCCAAACCCAACCCTAAGCTCAATAGAGCCCAGTTGAATCCTCAAGTAGAAAATAGTACAAAAATAAATTTTCATTTTCATTGGCTTCCTGACAAAGAAGATTTCTAAGAATTCTTCTAATGAAGTTATGGAGGAAGGATTAACACTGTGGTCTAGGCAGGAGAAACTCAGCAATGTGGCTGATTAAATAAAGTACTGAACAACAGCTGGGGAAAGTAATTCTTTAGTACAGTGTCTGGTTTTGTTACAAAGCACGTGTTAACTGAAATTCTCTAGTGAAAACTCAGTTCCTGAGTTGCACCTTCCCCCTTGTGCCTGAGGACACTGTGGACACAGGTGTAGTTATGCATCTGTCTGTGGAAAATGAATTGCATATAAAACTAACTCTAATCTCTATACTTTGGTCAAAAATGTTCACTGCAGAATCTCTAATAATTTGAACACTCTAAAAGCTGCTGTCAGCATAGCAGGTCAAATCTACTTATAATTCTAATATTTAACTGATATGAAAGACTACTTAAGGACTGAAGAAACCAAACATGTTTAGAAAGGAAGGAAAAAAAAAGAAAAAGAGGTCACAGCTCTTGGAGATCTTAAGAGTCCACAGGTCTATGAAAGCATCTGTGTTATGGATTTCATAGCATTTCTAAGGAATTAATGAAATCAGAAAACATCTGGAACTAGACACGCCAATAGAGACTTGCTTGTCTGGTATAAAATAAATCATAATATATGAACAATCTGGTAAAGTATTTGAGCAGAGAATAGAAACAGACAGATGTAAACTAAAAGAGTTTATTTCACTTAGGTTTAAGACACCTGTGAAACTGCTGTAGAAAACAGGTTAACTACAGCTTGAATAAGGACACAATAGAAGAAGCATTCTTCATGGATAAAATGACCAGGTAAAAGCCTGCAAAGACTCATCTGATTTTGAAATAACCATGTAGACATCTATTAAATTAATCCTATAACTTTCCCAGAGCAACTATTCAAAACTAATATTCTCCTGTGACACTCCAAAATCTCTTCAGAATTTCTCTTAATACTCAAATGACTGCAGTCAACATCCTCAGCTATTTCCAGAGCATTTACCATCTTACTTTGTGAATGCCAGTAAAATACATATTCATGGCTATGGTATAATAATGGTAGAGTGCTGAACTTTTAAATGCTTTTCAAAGGATGCAATTTCCATTCATCACTACTACCCTTCCATGAATCCTCATTATTACTACATAGTTTTGTATTTGCTAATAAGGACAAAAAGAAAAGATCCAGGTAATGACAGAATTATGATTCTACCTGAAAAAAAAAAAAAAAAGAAAATAGGAGAAAGAAAATGCATGTGGACTTTGCTCTAGATTAAACAGTAATTAAACTAAAGCATTTTGCCTCAAAGAGAGAGGCAGGTAGACATGTAATTAATTGTCACTTAACCTCAGAATTCCAATTAAAATGCCTAAAACATCAGATGTAAAACAAATGCAAGAAAAATATTAACATGTACAATACAGCAATGGCTAATGCAGAAGGATTTGTAAGTAGTACACATACCAGTATAAAAAACCATGCAAAACCTGCCACAGGCAGGTAATTAGAAGAAAATAATACCACAGTTTATCAGAAGAGACATACAGAAGTCCTGTTGTGACTAATATATCTTATTTGAATTTTTCAGCCCCGGGGTAACTTCTCTCAAGATGAATCAGCTAAGTGTAGAGTCAGCTCCTCAAGATATAGAACAGATTTCTGAAGTTTTTATCTTGTACACATTACCATGGAGCATCTATGCTCCATTAACAATTAGATACCCCTGTCTCAATGATGACTGACAAAGTCTTTTCACAGTATATTTTCTAACTGTTTTCACTTTTTTGGATTTTATGCAAGAAATAATTTAAATTCTTTCAGTACCATTAATTTAAAATGCATGCAGCTTAGCTGGAAATAAGCTCAAAGTCATCCAAGTTCACTGTAGCTGTGTAAATTAAGTGCCAAAATCTGGAGCTTAGTTACTGCAATATTCTTCATATTGGAAAGAAAAAGGTCATACTGCTGTATGGCTAACTCATTTTTGGATGTGAACTGCAATGCTTAACTTGAGGGTTGATACAGCAATGAAATGAGACAAAGTAATGATCATTATGGTACTCTCCACAGCAAGGTGGCAATAGCACAGATTTGCTGGAAAAGCAGAGGATAAAAGAGGAAAGAAGGAAAGACTTTTTGGATGAGAGTGGAGAAGGCTGATGGTAGTATGGGAGATGTATGTTGACATTTCCCAAGATGGCCAGTCAGTCCCTCTCTGGAGACAGAATGGCACATCTTCAAAAAGTCATAAAATCTGCTCAATATTTAGGAATACCTCCAAAGCAGCTAGAACAATTAAGCAGTCTGTTGACTGAAAATATCTGTAGATATTTTAGGAAAAATAGCAATTATTTGCATATTGAAACAATTCATGGAACAAAAATGCCCCTATGGCAAAGAGTCAAGATGTATTTCCCAACTCTGTGCCCTAAGTATAGAGTAATAGAGAAGCGGTAACTATTTGTAAGATATGTTTAAGATTTATTAAAAAAAAATTAGTCAGATCACCTGCTAGGTACTGCAAGATCTAGCTCTCAGTTTGTTTACAATCAAAACTTATGATCAGAGTAAGGAATACACAAGATATTTAATGGTCTTAGATAAGATTTTGGTCTTTCAAGTCATTCCTATTCTTTCCCAGTTGCTATGAGAAAGGCAGTAACTGTAAGTAAATGGTATTGCAATTCTTAAAGAAGTATTTCAATATTTCACAGCAGATCCAAAATATTATACTATTCTTTTAGCTTGTACCCTAAATCTTTTCCAATAGCATTCAATGCATACTAGATATTGTATAAGAATTTCTTCATGGGGCAATGCCATGACATTGACAATGGCGTAGAATACAGTAGCTACTGAAAGTCTCTAAGAAAAATAGAGAAAACATTTGGGGAAACAACCATTCAATATTTAAATATTTGAGTAACAGAGTAATAAAGTGAGACTGTGTACTATTTAACGAAGAAGGAGCATGTCATTACACATTTGCCACCGGGTAGCAGCATGTATGAAGCCAGTTACCACAGACAAGCTGATGTTCTGGAGAGTCACACCTAAGCTGCTGCTCTGTGTGTGCTCCCCCGTCTAGAGTGGCCATCTGTGAATTTGATTTTCTGGAATAGCATTATTTCCCCTTATTCCCCAGCAGAAATGAGAAAGTCAAGCTGGAAGCTGGCCCTGTGTTATCAAATCAAAGGTCTTAAAACAAAAATTATTTGGTAAACTGTTCTAATTACAGTAACAGAGGGCATGTTGCATGAGTATTGTACTTTGTATTTTTACTGGGTGGTTTTGCTTATTTTCACCAACTTCATGAAAATGATGTCTAATAATGAAATCTCAGGAGACAAGGTAAAAAACCACATGTCCCATGCATTACACAAGTGCTGAAGGTCAAAGCCTGTAAACTGGTCACATCCTGCAACTCTTGTCTGAAAGTGAAAATCTTCCACTGTGAAAACAATTACCTCTATTCCCAGTAACTGCAGCTGTCATTATGCAGCACTACATTGTCTTAATGGCACTGACTGATAATTAAACCAATAGGATCTAATTTTCTTGGTATGGAATGACAGGTTTCTAATTGCTTGACTTCGTTCTCTGTCTGCTGGCTAAGAGTTTTCTGCTCCTTAGCATGGCTGAAATTAGTCACCCCTTGTGTTTCTAGGCTGTTCTCATACTTGTCACACCTTTAACTCCTCTTTCTATTTTTTCACATTGTTCTTCATTCCTTGTCAGATTGTGAGTTGTGGAGTAGCTATCCACACAAACAGTTATTGTCTTTGACACAAGCCTTTCTTCAGCTCTCATGAAGAGTGAAAACCGGTGGGCTGGGAGGTTGGTTTTGCTTGAAGCAGCTCTTTCTATTTGTTTCCTTAGTAAATCCCCATTAATAAAGTTATCGTAGTGTGCATTTATTTATCTTTGACCATGGTATTCCTAGCACACATGTGTCCCTTGGATGCTTTACTTAGCCCCTCAAATGATCTGACCCTTTGGTTGGCATTCTGCACTGGGGAAAAAGAAAGACAATAGACTTGAGTGGTTTATCTCATGCTTTCCATAATAATTATAAATAAATTGTAGCAGCAGTTTGAAAGCAGATTTCCTCTTCTGCCTTCACAGAACATGTAGCATAAAATCATGCTGGGAGGCCTTGCTGGGCTAGAGAAGGCGCAGTAGAAAGTAACCATGAGAAAGTCGCTGTGGAAATAGCATTTAAACTGCCTGTAACTCTCACACAGCAGTGGGCACTGGCAGGCTGAAGGCTTTCCAGGGGATGCAGTGCAAAGGTTGTCCCCAGCTAGGGGTGCCCTCTGGGAGCCTGGATCCTGCAGAGCCAGCTGCCATGTCTACAGCACAACATTTCCCAGCAAGCTCTAACCCAGGCCTCCTCAAACCCTTATGCTGTGGCACATATGTCTGTCCTCTTGAGATGCAGCACAGGAGCAGGAGCAAGAGGTGGGGATACTTAAGTGGTTCACTAAGTACCCAACAGCTGTGCTGGTGCCAGCGAGCTCTCCAAGGCTCTACTGCATTGAGGTTGTTTTTCGGTTTTTGTTTGTTTTGTTTTTTTTTTTTTTTTAATTTTTATTATTTAATTACACTTTGATCTTCTACCAATCTCAGGAGAAAACTTACTTATATAGAATTTAAGACTATGCTACTTTAGATAAATTAAGAAACACTACACAAAGTTTTATGTCAACAAGGCATCAATTCATCTGAGGTGATATAGCTCACAGTTCAAAAGACCCTATCAAGATGCAGAACTTGCATTTGACCTGCCTCAACTTCCAGTTTCTTATATCCTCCTAATAAGTCTGTCTTTCTCCCACATTTTGCTCTTTCACCTTTTTCAGCTTATGATCAGTGACAGTTTGTGGGCCTTTTACCTAACATCAGCAAGTATGAATTATAATTTTTTTAACATTGTCATCTTTGCCATCACTGTAACACAAGTATTTATTAGATAGCATATTATAAAGGAAACTTAAAAAATACTTTGAAAATAAAATCTAACCAAAATAGTTCAGAGTGCAAAAACTCTTTCTGCATTCTCAGGAGCAGATGGGAATGTAAGAGTGATAGAAAGAAGTGCACAGCACAGACATTGGACGAGTGATTAAATTCTGTGCAGCGTAGCATAACAACACAGATGATACATCAAAATAGCAAAAGATGTCCAGCTGGAAAGGTCCACAATTACAAATAAAATAGAGAACAAAAAAAAAAAAAAAAAAAAAAAAAAAAAAAAAAAAGTTTTCTGGTAATTTGTTTTATTCCATTATAGATTCACCTGTTTAGCCACCAACACTAATACAGAACACTCCCAAATGGCAGGGGGAAGAATGTTCCACTGAAGATTCTCAGCAGCAGTTAAGTTTTCTGTGACTGTCAGTACAATTGTACTAATCTATTCAGATTAGTTTCACCTGATTGTCTGGTTTAATGCAAGACTCAATTACTTTGGGATTAACATGGCAATAAATTAAAATTCTGGAGAGCTGCTCAAATTCCTCTAGTTTCCAAAACTCTACAACTTCCCACATGCCATTTGTTAGTGTAAGAGCTAACTCTACAGACATTATTTGTGCATTTTTTTTCCCTAATCCACTGCTTAAAAAGTCTTAATTAACTAGGAAACTAAAATGGCTTAACTGAGAAAATTCAGGAACATCAAATACTAAAGGAAGGGGGTTTTCAGTGTTGTTTTGGTGGGGGTTTTGGTTTATTTGTTTGGGTGTGGGGGTTTGTTTGTTTTGATTTCTTTGTTTGTTTTGGCTTTTGTTCTGGTTTTGTTTGTTGTTTCTTTGCTTGTTTGTTTTTTAATTCAGGCCACTTCTTCTGTTGTCCAAAATCAGAAGTATTGTCTTAGTATCCTCTGTGGGTTTAGGTACCCCAAACACAGAAATACAAAGTGCTCACTGTGACCATGAGTAACAGCCAATATTTACATATCAGTCATGTCTGTGGACCCACAGAGTACAAGCAGTTTAAGCAGCCAGTGTGTGCTGTAGAGTGGCAGGATAATGGTGCTTCAGCCGCAGGGAAGTGGGGCAGCTGCTGCCTTCTTGTCCACATATTATGGCTCTTTCTCCCACAGAAATCAAGCAGGAATTCTGGTACAAGCTCACAACAGTAGGTGGCAACAGACACAGAATACAGAACCAAAACCTCAGACATGCAAGCTCACCAGCTGAGATATAACCTTTTGTTAAAGTCACTGGTTTTCCACTGAACATTCAGGTTTGAAAGGCCTGTTCAGTCCTATGGCAATAATAATTTTGCCATGTGCCATAAAATTTTTGCTAAGCAGAGAAAATTGCCACTCATTTTAAGATTTCTATGAGTGCCACATTGTTTGTTAACTACCATATCTCATCTTTAGCAAGAAAAAACAGTGAATCACATGCATTGGCCTGCTTTCTATGAACCTTTTCCATAACTATCGAATGAGAAAAACTGCATTTTTAAAGTATCTATAAGGTTAATCACTTACATACATAGTTAATAGAGGGTTGTGATCCCTGTCCTGCCAGGCTACAGGAGCAAGTGATTTACAAAAGATAAACTATATACATATATACATATTTATTTATGACCAAAGGAAGTCAGTAAATAAGGGCCAATCCCTCAGTGTCTGCTCAGCAGATACCTCCATACTGAGGATATCAGCATTTCTAAAATGCTGCTAGCCAGTCATCCTGGGAAATGCCTAAAGACATGTTAGTGTGATTATAAGGTTTATGAAACCTCAAATAAACTTAAATCTAAATGGAGAATGGAAATCTAAATGGGAATGGAATATTATAATGAGGACAGGGCTGTCACCAAATAAAGAAAAACTTCTGCAGAATCAACAACCCATTACGAGCGTCTTTGGGCCCTGCCAATGTAGCAGCACAAATGTTCTCACAGCACTGTATCTGAATAAAACATAGACACCTCTATTTGGAGCTGAGCTGAAGTTCATAAAGTAATGAACCATAAGCATTCATTTAAGGGGGTCAAGGGACAAGCATTAGGTGGGACATCCTTGCCATAGAAGCAGTGGACTACCACGATCCCACTCCACAACAGCACAGTTGTGGAAACTGCAGAACTGATGATCCACTTGGAAAATTATGCAGCTAATTTTTAAGTTCCTGCTAATATTTATCATACAAAAGGTGCAGAAATAGGATCAAAACATAATTTGCAGAATGTGGGGATAGGTCAAGGGAAAAAAATATTGCTGTCTGTTGTCTACAAGGTGTTGGTTTACCAGACTCTTTTACCATGCAATACAATATAGGCGCATGCCATGGACACTGACAAGGCTGGGAATATTTGTGCCCTCTAAGTACACTTTGATAAGGTAACTTTGCTTAGTCTTCATTTTTATTTCTGCTCAAAAGCCATAAGTCTCTTAACTGTTTGCCTTCCTTAGTTCGTAGTACCTGAATGAGTGATTATGTTAATTATGTATGTTAATTAGCAGTAAAACAAATAAGTGAAATTGACTGAGTGGAGACATCCACAGCAGCGCCTCAGCTGGTGTCAGGGCTCTATTGCTCTCTGTCTGAAAGGGCTAGGAAGGAATTCCAATGGGAAAAAAAAAATCTATCACCATTTCTGAAATAATGATTTCTAGTGGTTTCTCAATCAGTGGACTAATGAGGCATGCTTTAAGTCATTTTGGCTCACATTTAGAAAATATGTGTTTCATTACTAGACAATCTGAATGGCTTCCCTAATTACATTCTGATACCTTCACACATTAACATCACTATCACTTGTCATGTTACCACACAATAACTCCACAGGTTGAAGTCATGGATAAAGAGAGCTTCTTACTAGACCCTGTGCATGAAAGTACCTGAATCAAAGAGCTGCATTGGTGGAATAAATTAGACCTGTTTATAAAAGTATTTAATACTATGATATACTTGCTAGAATAAACAGAGCATGAAGACTCAATACATGTATCAAACACACATATCATCCATAGATTAAAAGAGTCTGATTGAAAGTTTTGATGAAATCATTATTGAACCAATGCTATTTCGTAAAAGCTCAACCATTCAGCCTTTAATGAGTACAATTAAATGGAGGCTCTGACTAAAAAATTACATCCCCTCACTGCTTTCCATCATCCCAGATACCAAATGACTCACAGCCCAGGGACTTGGGCTGCAGTGGTGATGCTGATCTGCATTTCTGGCCCTCTATGTCTGGGCAAAGTGAGACCAGGTTCATTTAGGAGACATGATTGTGTGAAAGAGCAGTGAAGGGACAAAGGACACATGTTGGGAGTCTGACAAAAACTCTTGCAATCCTTTTCACTATCACCTGTATCTCCTACTTTGAACAAATAACATGCTACTATAAAGTTTATTCTGCTCATCAACCCATAATTAACTGCTTTTCATTTAGTTTGAAGCCTCAGAGCTGGTAAAGAAGTCAGTTGCTTAGGACAACTAATCAATCATAATCCACCTGCCCCTCTTGTCTATGCAAGGGACACGGAGAGACCAAGTGGCTGCTAATCCTGCCACAAAGAGCCAAGCCACCTGGGTCAGGTGGGTGGATAGTGACAGAGTAACTAAAAGGTCAGCTTCTGCCACCAGCGAAGGGCACTTTTCTCATCCAGTGGCAGCTGGAATGCCAAGTCAGATTTTCAAGTGTTGTCTTTCATCTTGGCATGCCTTGTTAACTAACATTCAGCCTCCTAAGTGTTAAAGGTGGCTTTATCAGTCTTGGGGTGAGGTGGTCCATGGAGACAAATCTGAAGTAATTTCACAGAAGAATGACAAAGAGAAAGTCTTTATAGAACTCCCTTTACAACCAGCCTCCAGTTGCTTGCTTTCCTAAGATGCCTGCAGCGGGAATTCCTGCTGCCCCAGAGTCAGAGGAAAAAGGAAGGAACCATGCACTGCTCAGCCCATGCACAGAGATTAGTAGGGCATCCTTCCAGAATGGAGGTCTCTTGCTTTGACCACTGCACTACTACAGAAAAACAGGGGTCACATCTACTTTATGTTTAAGAATTTGTATCAAATTAGTCATATAGATGTCCACATAAACAAATGGACTTGTAGCTCTGAATGCTTGCAGTTTCTAGAAGTATCTAATTTGGCATCTGATTTAGACTCACTTTTCAGCTTTTATTTTAGACTGGTGTGAGCATCTTTCCTCCTTCTCCAGATTTTTGTTAAGTGTTTATGACATCACACCACTCAACAAAGTCTGTGGCCATTCTGAATTCTAATCCAAGAGACAGAATGTTTCCCAATCTCTTGGAAACATTAAAACCTCTCATGGAAAATGTACTTAATGGATTGTGGCAGATCCAGATTCACAGCACACTAACCTAATCTTAATTTCTTCCTTCTGAACAATGGACCTAATGCACCCAATCATCCAGACTAAGAGCAATATCTTTGCAATGCCAAAGGGCTGCACATGCACAAGTATTTTCCCCATCCTATGAGAACTTGTAGTTCCATAGGAGCTACTTGAGAAAAAAAAGCAACTGTCATCTTTGGTAGATAAAATTTCAATTTGTGCATAAAAAAAGGGGGTTATATTGATCATTGCATGAGTATTTTATTAAAACAATACCTAGAAGCAAATTGAGGAAATCTGACCCCACTCTGAAATTTCACAAATATTATAAATTAAATATATATATTTATATCTAGCCATGCCAGACATTTTTCACAGGGACAAACTTTTTTCATATAGTTACCAATTTTAAAAAGGCCCTTATATAGAACTTCTGGGTCCCACATTAGAAGGAAGAAGCCCTTTTAATAAAGCAGGAAATATCTGAGACCCAAAGCTCTATTGCTGTTTTACAGGCCATAAATCAGATGGTTTTGCTGGTTCACTGTGCCAATGAACAGCGTTCACTTCTGCTGTAAGGCAAGTAATGTTAATACAGACGCAGGCTTCATATAGGGGCTTTGAAGCACTCCTTACCATGAACATTTGTTTTCTTTGCAATGGAATATGTGTGTTTATGTCCTACGTGTAAAACGGCCATTAAAATGGTAGCCTTTGTCAAGCACTCTTTGCCAGTACAAGAAGTAATTAGTCTCATTTAATAGGGCACTGGCCCTAGCAACTGGTAGATGGGTTGATAATAAGGATAGAATTAAATCTTCTCTTTTCAGAATGATCTCTCATGGCCTAAAACTTCTCTTGCTTATTTTGTGGAATATTTTTAAACCTTAGCTATCTTTATTCAGGACTTCCTTTTCCTTTTAAGACTATTTGAAGCAATATGTAGCACTGTAAATCATGAAAAAACCTTCTCCAGAATTATGTGAAGAGTAAAATCACTGATGTGCTGCAAGTCTACATCTGTAGATGATTGCAGATGATTGCACCCATGAGGCACAGGAAATGATTACTAGCTGATGTAACAAAAACCTGAATGCAAAAGATACTGTACTGCATGGAAAGTGCAGGTAAGGAGGAAATCTGTACAGAATCCAACAACGGGGGGACTCTGGCATATTTGCATCCAAGATGCACCCTTTTAATCAGCATCCACACAGACAGCTCTGCCAGCATCCTTAGTGTGGCCCTGAGAGCAATTGCTGCCATGCTAAATATTGACTAAAGGTAGATGCACATTCAGATAAACAGTGAGATGTAAGGCAGAAGTATTTGTCATAGCCCTCCAATTCCCAAGACTTGTATGCTCTCATTTAATCCAACAAATATATTTATGCTTTTTTAGGTATATTAGATGGAAATACTTAAATACAATCATATGACTAGTAATTTTTACAATTAGTAGTGTCTGTTCACAAAAGTAATTTTTCTCAATATTTAGCTTAACTTTTTTTATGCACTTCATAATACTGTCACATTCTTGACTACACCCTCTGCAATTAAAAATAGCTAGGGAAAAAACAGAGAAGAAGAGAATAAAATCAGAAAGAAGAAACAGGCTAGCTGTGAATGTACCTGATGCTCTCAGTGGGAGACAAGGCTGCTCTAACATGAAGAAAACATCAACCCTTCTACAGAAGCCCAAATCAAAACCAGCTAAGAAGTCTGAGAAAGAGAAGAGCTTGTCAATACCATACAGGTAGAGACAATAGCAAGTAATTTTGCTACCCACATCCACACAGCCAGCCAAGCCTTTCATTCATATCCTTTCTCTTACTTCCACTCAGCCCAACAGGTAGCATTCAAAAAATCTTTCAGGCATCCTGAAGAATAAAAGAGTCAATTTTATATTAAGGCTCACACTGTGTGAGAACAACACCTACTTAAGAAGCCAAGTTCTGCGTCTAACCGTTGGAAAGACTACTTGGATTTCTACTGAGTTCATGAGCAATTTACTATGGGAAAGCAGGAACTTCCTGCAGCCTCCCATCAGGTGGAACCTGATGAAGCTGAAACCAGCTCACTCTAGAGTAGTATCATTCTTTCCTTACTATTCCTTCCTCCCATTTCAGAAATTCCCAAACAAAGAATTTGAGGTACTGGGAGCTTTGCTAATTGGTTCATATTTCATTAATTCTTCAGTTTCATGAACAGTTATGAGCTAGACTAGACCTCTGTGACTTTTGCTTGTAACTTTTCCAGAGGTACTGCCAGACAGAACTTCCCTGGATTTTAGTAACTCACCCTTAGAGATTACACTGCAAAGCTGGCAACACTAATTGGTGTTTATTTAACTCTACATGCAATCTAGCAATATGTACATTGAAAGACAGAGGCATTAGCTGTAGATATATGCTGATGTGGCCCATGTTGGAAAAATGATCTTCACAAGCATCTTGTGTAAGTTTCATGTTATTAATGTACATTAAAGGGCGCAGGCACTTGAGAACCTACGGCACCTGTATCATTGCTGTACCAATGTAGAGGCAAGTTTTGTAAACAGAAAGGAAACACTACACATTTTAAAAGGCTTTTAACATTGTCTCACCATGACAACACACAGGAATATGGCTAGGTGACACTACTCTGTAATGGGCGCAAAACCAAATGGTTAGGTGTCCTTACCAGCAACTACTCAACTGCCAGAAAAGAAGATTGTCAAACAAAATTCCTGAGTCTAATCTTGGTCTGGTTTTATTTGTTTTTTCACTCTTGATCAAGTTGTTTGAAAATAAATTATATTCATGTAATTTGAAGATAAAAGTAAACTAAAAGGTGGTGGAAGCAATGAGGAGGAGAGAATTAAAACTCCTGAAGATCTTAAAAATTGAAGAAATAGTCTAGAAAAACAAAAGTAAGTATGCTATTCAACAGAGACAAATGCCAGGGTTTACATTTAAAAAAAATTAAATAAATAAAGGATGGGAAACAGTGATGGCAGGTCTTTCAGCAGGACACAAGGGCTGTAATAAATTAGAAAAACATGAAAAAGGAAAACATCTCACTGATATGTAGAAATTGTAGCAGAGTTTAAAACCACATATAATAATGGCTCTGCTGGGGTATTCTGACAGTACTGAATTTCAGCTAGGTGGTGGATCAGCCAGAGAAGGTCTAGAGAAGGAGAGTAAGAACAATTTAAGGTACAAAATATAAATCTTTTAGTAAAAGACTGAAGCATTTTGAGCCATATGGAAGGCATAATGAAAGATGCAGACAAGCTTTTTTTAAGGTTTTGTCTATGCCAGTAGTGAATAAGGTGGGAAATTATGATCTTAAATTCCATAAAGAAGAAAGATTCAGGTTATACTTTATGAAAATCTTCCTAAGAGGATAGACAATGAAGCAACACAATAAATTGCCTGGAAGGACTGTGAAGTCTTCTTCTCATCAGAAGGAGATGGGCTAAATTACTCTGACAAGATAACTTCACATTTATCAGTAGTCTATAACTATGTTCTTCCTTAAACAATATGTATGTACTTGCATGGAAACGTACATGAAACAGATAAATCGAACACCTCAAAATTAAAAATAGAAAACTTGGAAAATAAATATATTTTATTTATTTAAATAAGTACCAAGACTTACACTATCATCTTTCCAACCTTCATCATTTAAAGTCAAAGCCACTTATAAAAATGGGACCAGGGCATGGCCAAAATCAAGGTATTTTCCAAGTACGAAGCCACCTAATTGGCATATTCACAATATTAAAAACTCTGATAACTTTTATCTGATAAGGACAGTTTGGTCTTCACCCAGTAATAAAATAGTAAAAATCCCTCCTTTTTACTTTCAAGAGAAGAAAAAAACCAGAAATTATCAAATCCAAATATTCATAGCTTGTACTTATATGCCACAAATTAAGAGTTACTAATTACACAGTTGCTGCCAAACTGCTACACTCTTGTGATTTTTGTAATGATAGATTTGAGGATCCAACAGGACAGGCTGTATCATAATATCTGCAAATGAAATCCCAATGAATGTACCAAAAAAGTAGTATAATTACAGAGAAAATATTTATTTAATTACTTACCCACACACAAAAAGATGCATCACAAAATGGATATTTATAAAATATTGATGAATTTGCAGGTTATAATCCTGTTCATAACAATCCTAATTTGAGGAAGATTATTTAACACTTTTTGGCAAAGCTAAGTCCTATCCAGCATTTTAAAATTTAGTTATCAGCCTTCAATTGATATTCAATTTAACTTCTGGCTACTGTTCTGAGGAGTGTTATAACCTGGTTCCCTATTTCTAGACAAAAACAACCCATCAATTATAGGTCTCCTAGGTCTATTAGCAATCTCTGACCTTTAAAATGCAAATACTCAGAAATAAATATTGATAAGACATAACACTCTGTCTCAGGAGACCAGAGTTTCAGCCCTGTTTTTTTAGCTTGTTTTGAAGGCATCCGTGGACAAACTATTTCGCCTGTCTTTGCCAACCTGCCCCCATCATTAAAACCAAGCTGGTGTCCTTTATTAAGCACTCTCATTCAACTCTTCTACCCACTGAAGCTTTTCTAAGACACTGCAACTAGTTTTCCCTGGTGGGCAGCTGGAACAACACCCTTCAATGCCAAAAAATACTTTTCTCATACCAAGATAAGAAGAGTGAATTCAATCTGAGGCATAATTATTCTGGCAATATCCCTATCCTCATGCTTTCCTCCCAAACTACCTGGAACTACAGAACTTGAATGTGGGTGGTTTTAGGTTCTGGCGTGAACTCAGCCTATGTTCATCCAGGCATGACAGTAAATCTGAAGGCTGACTGAGAGATAAAACAGGATTATCCTTTGAGATCAACAGAAGAAAAAAATTACAGGAGATTTGGTACTATGGTGTTATCTATTTAACAGTACTGGAACAAATGGTACACTTCTGACTTGCAGAGGGAACAGAAGGTAGCTTGGCTGAAATCAGGTTTTTGTCCCTTTCTCACAAGCGAAAAGAGAGTGAAAATGGCAGGTTTTGTTCATTAATTATTTGGTATCCCAGAGTATTTGTAGCAGGACTCTGAGACTTGCTTGAAACTCTGTGGCTCATGGTGTATATCGAGAAACCTGAATATTCAGGAACCAACTGAAGCAATTTCAGCTACAAAGGCTTTCAATACTCAAAAAAACTTTTTGGATTTCAGTCGTTAAACCTTTTCATTACCTTCCAATTCAGCTGAGGCCAGGATAACAGTCTGGAGCTCAAGCCAGAAAAATGAAATAAAAGAAAAGACCACAAAAAAATCCTTATCAGAGTCAAAGCAATGCATCAGAAAGAATTCAGCCTGTGGGTATGCTCTGTCATTAGAAGGTACTTTCCTAGCTGTCCTGAAATGAAAATTTACAGCTGCAGACTTCTGTTGGACCTTTGTCTGATCAATAAATGTGAAATAACCGCAATATTTTGACAGACTAACTGCATATTTTCCATTTGGATGTGGATCTTACCACAGCTGCCCATGCTCTTGCCACCTTTCCTGCTTTTGTGTTCTACACTCATTTTCTCATGGGGATGGCACAACATATTGCAGCTGGCAGAGATTGTATTTTCCTGGTAACTGCAGTGTTTTGCACAGAACACAAATTGGACCTGTATTGCAAAATCTGCCTGACTCTCAATCATTTTTCTGGCTGATGTTCTGACTTACACAGTTCGGATTAAGATTGCCACAGATACAGGATATCATTTTTTGCCCCAGCTTCTCCTTAGTAACAAGATAATTATCAAAGTAATTCTGATTTTTTTTTCCACAGGAATTACTACTGAGATTAGACAAACAGAAGGGATTTTATGCTCTAAAATGGATCAAATATAAAAACAGAAATTAGTCATTGCATTTGCATACTGGTGATAATCAACAGTTGACTCCTTATAAAGACATGCTTTAAAAGTATTTAAATCCTGGGATCCCAGGCAATGCAAAAATATACCATAACTGCAAAGCAAACAGCACAACTTCTCTTTCTGGCACGTGATCTACTTGAGTAGAATACTGATTGCACTTGATGTCTTTTCATCACAGACATGAACTATCTGTTCCATTCATTTCAAAAACAGTTTTAAATGGATACTGAAATGGATTTTACCAGTAGGACAGACCTATCTCATTAAAGCCACTGTAGCCCAGCTCTTGCCTGCTAAGTCCCAGATCTTCAAGGTCCATGCATTTAAATCCAGGTGGGCACTGGTAACCTTCTTCTAGCTCTCTGGAACAGTGGGTGTCTGGGATAGCTAAATTATTCCAGGTTACATTTCTGTGAAAAATACAAAATTAAGTTGTTACATAAACTCAGTTCATAGCAAAACTAAATATTTGAAAGTGAGAGGACTAAAGGGAAAAGTTCATCAGCTGTTATTTTTACTATCTGATGTTCTTTGGTATACACTGTTTTCATTAATTAAGCAGTTATTGCAAAGGGCAAGCTAACACACTCCTAAAACTTCATCCTTATGTAATGACAGTACAAATACTACCAGCAGAAATTTCACACTAATGCCTAGAGACCCCATAAAAATCGAGACTCTCCAAGAAATGGAAGAGTTAACATTCAGCAGCTCCAACTGTTTTTTAATGCAATTTGAAGACAATATTTCAAGCTCCTTTGCAGATCTTGAGAGTGTGTTGAACTGGAGTCAGTACTATGATTTTGACTTACAATGGCATTACCTGTGCTTGCTTTGACACTCCTTAGAAGGATCCTTGTGGATGACTTGTCAGTCACCAGAGTATGTATTCAGCTTCTTGTAACTTGCTCAGTACAGGTTCCCATCACAGATGAAGGGTCACAGGAAAGAAGCCAAACCACTACATGTTGAGCGCAATTAGTATCTAGGCACTGCTGTGACTGAAACAGATCTCTGACTTACTTTTAGGTCAGTCCAATGATTTGGTATAAGAGACGAAAAAATCTGAACTGGTTTAAATTGGGTCAAGGTAATTTATATAAGTGACCGTATTTTAAAATAGAAAGATCACGAGACAAGGGCCAATACCCCAACACAATGCCACAGTGTTGGCCATTTTTACCGTTGCCATCTTATTGCAGGGTTCTATACTGTTGTCTCCTTATCACAAAAGTTTCATACCTTGGTGTTTCTCATGGACATCTCCTGCAAGCACTGCCTCTTTCTTCTTCACCAAGTAACCAACTGACTCCAGTTCTCTTCTCAACCAGCCACCCCACTCTTTTATAGCACTCTTCTTCTCATTGGTTACAACTGTGGCCTGTTAAAGCCAGGCCTGTTCCCAATCTTAGATAATTGGCCCAGCTGCAACTCCTTAGGGGTAAGATTACTTTCTACACTATCTTTATTTTCTTAGATTCTGACCCCCTACAGTCAGAGGCTGAGCACCACTTGTTTTTCCAGTTTCTCTAGCAGCCGTGGTTGAGTTGCTGGAGGCTTTGTCACACTGGAGCACAACAGGAATTTAGCTAGTCCCAGCACTAAGGGCCACAGAAACTAAAATGATAAGGAGGACAAGGTTGTTGCTCTCTGTGCCAATAAATATATGCTTATGGGTTATAAATATATAAATATGGGTTATCTAAATACTCCCAAACTTTGGGAAGGAGAAGCTTAGGCAGTTGATTCCCCCTAATCTCTTACAGTGCCTAGTTAATCATCACAATACACAATCCTTCGCCACAGACTGATCACCCCGTTTTCGCAGAAGTAGTTTAGTTAAGAGGTAACCTTAGGAAACCACCTCCTCCACCCTGAGCAGGTCCCGGCTAGGATCTGCAAAGCAACACAGCAGAGAAATAGGGATTTATGTTACTTGTGCTATGGGGCTGCTGGGCAAACTCAAGAGAAGAAAGGTCCAAATAAGGCTCCAACTCTGCTGAATGAGCACACAGCTAAGCAGTAACTGTTTTTCTCCCTGCTTGTACTCTCTCATCTAGCAAATGAAAAATCCTGATTTTTGGTTCAGTTCTAGGGCAATTTCAAATCAGACATGAAAAGCTAATCACAATGAGTTCTGGTCTCAGGAAAAAAAAAGTCAATAGCATTTTCCATTCTTTTTCAGGTTAATTTTGACTTCCTGGTCACAGCACAAACTTTTGATATAAAAACACCCGAAATGAATTGCTGAAAGTTATGAAAAAAATGCTGTTGTATTCACTCTGTTATCCAGAGGCATCGACCAGTGTCTTAAAATACAAAATTTCAAATTATCTCGCTTGTCCACAGAAAAGGTGGAACTTTTCAGCCTGCCCTTTAATATAATTAGTATCTTCTTGTTCTTCTGAAAGTCCTTTTCCTTTAATCTAACTCACAGAAGTATTTTAACAACTAAACTGGGTGAACAGAAGCTTTAATTATGTTTTTTTTATTGCTTTTATACACTGCATGGAATAGCATTACATTATTTGAAACCTGTCAGTGCGAAAACAAAACATCCTACAAAATTTTTTCCTAGGCAATTATAAATGCAGATAAATAATAACTGTGGTATCTATCCTGTAGCCATTTCTTTATGATACCAGAGAGACATATATATCTGCATGGCTGCACACACAGACATGTACAATTCCAGATGGAGTTTTAAAGAACACCCTGAAATGTAGCAGTGTGCATAACTAAAAAGACAGACAGATCCACAAGCATATGTGTATTTGTTCCAGGTTTGTAAACATGCTCAGCACATGTCATTCAAGTATTTCAAAATTAATCTGTTCACTCTAATTTCTTTACATTAGATGTTAATTCATACCCAGTTTCATGCTTTATGTTAGATTTATGATACTGCTATCCAAAAGCCATTATCATATATGGGATTAACATAAAACGATATTTTACATATATTTTTAGAAATTAAAATTATTCATTGGCACAGGCAGATTCAGAACCTCAGCTACTGGTAGCCAATTAATTACACATTATGGCTTGCATTAGAAAATCCCTCAAATTCCAAGAGGGCAGCAGCATGAGGGCATATTATTAAAAGCATTGCTGGCTCTCAATCACTGCAATGCAAAGCATTCACTTAAGTGCTTCATTTAAACTTAGATAATTTTTTTTGTTTACCCTCCTCTTAAAGGAAAAAAAAAAGTTGTCTCTGTGCACTGAGTATGATTTAGGCTAAAAATGAAGTCTCTCTGCTTATAGTAACTGTACAGATAAAGGCCTTTTTGGCTCATTGTCCCTTGGCAAGTTGTGTTCTGCCTCAAGACAATAAATAAGCATAGACTGGTACACATGGACTAGAGAACATTAGATATCTAGAAGTGACTAGAATATCACCAGGTGTTTTCAATATAAGATGATTTAAATTTTATTCCCCATTGGCCATACTCAGTATCAATTAAGTACTGAGATACTGATTAAGCCCATAACTAGTTTTAAGCATCTCAAAAGTTCAATTAGGCAATGTTCTTAAATGTCTTGCTGAACAGGATAAATTGCCTAGATAAATTTATGAACAAGAAATAATTTGTCCCAATAGTCCCACAATATTTCTGTGCAGAGTCTGTGGAGTGCAGCATCAACCCAACAGGCAAGCTGAGAAATCAGTTCTCCACAGGAAAACCAAGGATGAGGAAGGAGATAATGACTCCACTTCACTTGATAGGCATCCTTCAATAGCAAGATTGTTGCAAAAGACACAGGACTGTTACTCTGACATGTTTTGTGCCTGAAGAATGTTATGATTACATACATATGTATACCACAGGAAGGACATGAACTGATATCTCTTGGGAGTACAGTGCCTGTTTTCCATGGCATCTGTTACAAAACTGGTCTTTCAACCACCATGTGCTCATGTGAGAACATTTCCCTCTTTCAGCACCTTCTCCTTACTACAGCAGTTCTTCAAAGAGGGGTTTTCACACCCTAAGAGACAAATTACCATGGAAGATTCTAGCTTCCTGTTTTCTGCTAGCCTGACTTTCTCTAATGAAAATAGAGATGAGAGGGAAAAAAGGGATTTTGTTTTTATTCTGGTATTCTATTAATTTTCTAGGATAACACCAGAAAGCTTCTTATGCAGTTTCTAGATCCAGAAAATAAATTAAAAAAAAGCTCAAAACAAAACCTAAGTAGTCTACTTATTGATTTATTGATAAGGTATAAAGAATAATTTGAAATGGTTGATTAGGTAAAGAAATTAATAAGTAAAACTTACTTAACTGGAGCTGAAAGGTTTTCTGTATTTGTTAAAAGGAACCCTGTGTCTGTCCCTGCACAAAACCAGGCTGCCCAGCTGCTGACTGAAGAGCTACTGCATGTTAAAAATACTATATCAGACATAAAAATGGCTGGTCAATCATGATGCAAATAAGTAGCAATGGTGCAGCTTCCAAAGAGGGAGCAATACATTAACTAGGGCTCAGAGGAATTGGCACTGTGTTCTGTGCTATCCATTTCCATTAGTGACCTGGGGGACCCTATGAACCCAGCTACATCAAAATCACACCAAGCATATGATGAAGGAGAACAAAAACCTTTGAGAACAGAGAATGATTATGCAGTTCTGAAGACTTTAAAGGTTACTCTCAATAACTGTGATTTAATGTCAAGCAATAAATTCAGAAAGTGATAGAACCTAAACAAAAATGGACACTGCTGTATAGAAAGTACTAATAACAAATAAGCTTAGATCAGATGACTGATAAAAATTTTTCCTTTAGATATCAAGAATTATAGTTTTTTTCTTTTGCTAGACATCTAACTGAATATGCAATTTTGAAAAAAATAATCCAATCCTGTATGTTTCAGAAGAGATGCTTCTGCTTTGCCATATTGCCAGAACACAAGGGAAAAGCACCACGCTAGTGAGACTCTAGCAATAAATAAATAAATCCAGAGAACTCCATGTTACACAGACCTTTTTCCTGAAGCTCAAATTAAATGAATGCTGAGCTAGGATCTCTCAGTAAATGCTTTCTGATGAAGTAATACTGTATTTCTACATTGACTTTAGACAAGTTATCTGATGAATATTAATACACAGCTCTCTTACATATATAGGTCAATGATATCTAATAATTTGTCTTTATTCTGAAAATCAGGGTCATCTACTACCACAAAACAACTTCCCTGCACTATTCAACCTAATTATTATAGTCCACAAACCTATTTTTTAAAGCTTTAAATTTTATCTTATATCAGTATTTTATGAAATGAGATGTAAATTAAAAGCTGAATTCATTCTGTGAAAGTAAGGTCAGCTGTGTCATAAGCATTCTGTTTTTAACAACGTTTTGGTGCTTTTTTTGAAACAACAGAATACAAAAGCAAAATATGTGTAGATGTGTATTAATAGTAGTGGAACCTCTCAGGTCACAAATCTGATATAGAAAATGCTAATTACTAGGGTAGCGAATAAAAACTTCTTTTTTACAAATATATTGCTACTTCAATGAATAAAAAAGAAGAGATTGTCACACCAAATGCAGAATAAGTTGTTTAATCACCAACACTTCACACTCTACATTTAAAGCTCCCTCCCACAACTGAGCCAATGTAAATAGCCAAAACTTGTAACTCAATTTTATTTTCCTCACACTGACTACTGCTGCCTTGGGGATGCCTCATGGTAGCCCTCAGTATTTAGATGCTAATCTAGGAGGTCCCAGGTCTCTGAGAGCCCTGTGTCCTACTTGAGCATCTTGGATATATCAGTAACACAAATGCCTGCCCATGGGTAAGTGCATCAAGTTAAAAACCCTCCAAGCTAAAAAAAAAAAAAGGCACTTTCTATGATCAGCCAAGTCCTTAGACTTAGTTTGTTTTCCCCCTGCACCTTCAGCCAGTTATAGAGCATATAATCTTGTTCTCCAACCAAAAGACTTTCCTTAAGGAAGAGAATTTACAGAGATAAAAAGAAAAAAATACTCATGGCATAACTATAATTAATTGCTGTAATTTTATACAAATAGAAATGAGAAAATCTGTGGTTAAGATTCTTATGACAATATTATACAGAAACATTGTGCAGAAAGGAAGTTTTAAACTACTTTTCTAATTAGACCTTATCCTCTTAAAGGCTCAGATAATTCATGGCAATTGCTATGCACCTGATGATACCATTAGGTAGTAAAAAATATTTGAATTTTTATTTAGTATTCCAAGTTACATTTGTTTTCAGAAACTTTGGGAAGTTGAAAGACAGGAAGCCTAGATGGAAAATTGCTTGCTTTTTACCCTATTCCTTGCAAAAAGTAAAATCGAGAAAGGTTAAAGTTTATTTGTTGCATAGTGACTGTGAAAACAATCTAAGCACCTAGGCAAATTTCTTTTGATTTTTCCTTTTATATGTGCTCATCCAATCAAGTATTTTTCTCCTTCTTCTTTTCCTTTTGTAGAGTTTCCCAGAGTGGGAAACTCTGCACATACAACTGCTGTTAAGAGATAGCTCCTAGACTACTTCCTTACACTAGTGCTCTTTTTACAGGCCAAACAATAATAACAGCTGCTTCTACACAATTGTTAGAATAGAAACAATATTGTGCTATAATAATTGTAACAGCTTTGTTTCTATCACAAAGTCTTCTGTTTACTATTTTCATAATTATTACCCCATTACGATCTCAGCTTAACAGGGACAAAATTAACAAATAAATCACGGATATTGATATCTCTAAAATTTGCAGTAGTAAGTCTTTATGATTGGGCATAATTTTTTCAACTTTGCACTCAGTCTTGTCCCTGCAGTGAGACACACATATGATTGTTAACTTCAGTGAAATGGCTCCATACTGCAATTGAGTTCTACTGATACACCTTCTAATTTGTGCAGAAAGAGATGGCAACTTAGAACCATGCTGCTGCTGGAGCCATTACAGGTTCGAGAGAATCTAGGACCGTCATCCAAAATCATGGGTGAAAATGAAAGAAATGTCAGAGAGTACCTCTCTGGTTTAAGGACTGCAGATTTGCTTAGGCACAATTCTTCCTCTGATGTTTTATAATCTTAATATTCCTGAGTATTCCCAAGGGTAATTTTTAAATATTTTACTTTTGGTCAAATTTAAATCTAAGGTTTCATGTACCATACTTTCAGAGCCAGTTTCCTGTTTTTAATCCAACAACAAAATCTGTGTTATCTTTTAAACTGTAAGTGCAAAGTTTTCATCCATATTTAATGTTGCTCATAATTATATCTGTAATTATAACTATAAAGCCTTCAACTCTTTCTGGTAACAGATTTTGTCTTATATCTATTAATTACTTTTATCATATTGAAAGATAAGATAGGGCATGCTTAAGGACTCATGGATTTACAAACAGCATAAGCACAAAGCTTAAGCTTTGGCAACGTTCCATATTTTACATTTTAGCTTGGCAAACACAGGCTCTACTAATCAAGAATTAGTAACTGAAAAGAATACCAGACAGCATCTGCTAGGGATAATTATATTCAAATCAACAAGCCCAAATAACCGAGGGCATCTCTTCCATTAATTTTTGATAAATCTTGAAATAGCAGGGAAATTCCGGAAGAATGCTAATGTGCCATTAATTTTTAAAGAACAAGCAGCTCAAGTGCTTAGCCTAACATCAAGCAAGACAAAAGAAAGAGCGAGCTGATAAAAAGTCTAGTTGGTAAAGAGTAAAGAACATTAATGTAGTAAGTGGCAGCCAGAATGGATTTAGAGAAAATAATACTCATCACAGCAACATGATTTTTGTAAGATTACAGATTTGTCAAATGAAATTGCCTATCTTGGACTTTGTAAAGCAATTAATTTGGTAACATATGACTGATTAAAAAGTTGGCACTATATAATATCAATAAAGTACCAGCTAAATGGGCTGAAAACTGATTAACTGACATGTCAAAAACACTTCTTAGTGAAATTATTGAAATTATCTACCAGAATCAATGAGGGAAAACCATACAAAAATAAGAATAAGAACAGAAACATAAATAACAATAAGAACAAGGCATTATGACAAGTTATCAGAATTACTTGGTTAGCTTGATCAAATAACCTAAAATATGCTTTAATACAGCCAAATGCAAGGTTATAATGGCAGGATCACTGGCCTGTGGCCTATGCATTAAAAGGGATAAGAGGATGGAAATATTATGTTATAGAATATAGGTGCCACACAAAATTTGAGATGAGGGGATATAACAAGGCATCCTCTCATATTAGTCCCAATAACATCATGGCAAGAAAAAACTGCTTCTCCAGACTGTACACACATAAGCAATAATGAATTAATGTTCCTCTGCACATGAAACTTATACGAATCATGATTAGTATTACATACAGATTTTTGATCACAGTTTAATATTTTAAAAACTGAAGAAGTAATAGAAAAAAAATTATAACATTGAAGAAGATGGTTTGCAGAAAAAGATCTAAAGAGCTGAATAATGTTAGTTTATTGAAAAACATATTGAAAGGTGCTTCAATTGTTCTAAGTGGATTCACACAGAGAAAATACTAGGAATTAAGGTTCTGTGTAATCTGGCATAAAAAATTATAACAAGAATAGAAAGCTAACAGTAGAAACCAGACAAATTAAAATGATGAATTAGGAACACTTCTTAACAGTGAAATAGTTTTTGTAAGAAACAAAAAAATTTCCCTTGCTTATGCTGTTCTTCTGCAAACCAGTCAAGAATAGATACACACCTAGGAGATGCACTGGAGTCAAACACAAGCTATATGGTGTCATAGAAGGGAAAAAATTGAAGCCTGACTAGATGATACAATAGTTACTTTTAATTTTAAAATCAATATATAGATACCGTAATATCTTACTACTGCTAACGTATTTTCTTTCAGTAATTTTCCCCAATGTAAATTACTTTTTTAATATCTTGCAATTGAGTTTAGATCTTTTATTCACTATTTATCTGTTCACTTTCAGGCTCCAGTGTTGGAGGGGTTTTTTTTGCCAATTGGAGTCTGTGGATGAAACTTGGATAATCTTAGTTTTTTTCCCATTTTAGAAGACAAAAATTACTTACATGTTTATTCAACAAATTAAGAAAACTTATGCACTTTCTTTTCCTGCCCATATTCAGTAATAAGGCACCATCACATCAGACTGCCTATTATGTGAGGCAGCAACACTGAGTAAAGTTGGGTTTGATTTTGATTGTAGTATTTTTTCATTTCACATGTGACCTAAGTTAGCATCTAAAAATGTACCTTTGATGTTGCTTCTATTGCTACGCACTGCACAGGAATTTTGAACAGATTCAGATTAAATCACTAACCTTATCTCACACTTCAGGGTGCAAAAGTTCAAAGATCCAACACCTCTTTGCTGAACCCCTAGAAGGAGCTGCACAAGTAAAGACTGCAGCTCTGATGTCCTGACTTACCCTACCTCATTTTAGGCAATGAAGACAGAGAGAGGGAAATACAACTCCAGAGGTTCAAGGTCAGTGGGTTCCTCCACACCTGAGGCACCCTTCTCTCTCTGACAGCTAGAGAGGAAATTCAGGGTATTTAGATTCCTAGCACAGGTGTTAACATCAAAGTCAGATGATTCTGTTCCCATGGCAGATCACTGATGTTACACAAAGACAACAGTGTCACGAAAAGAACCAAATGAGAATGCCCAAATGAAAACAGGATGGCTGCAGGTACTCAACAAATCTGACAAACCATTGGTTTGATCACTTGTTACTGGCATTAGAGGAAATTAAATTCAACTTACTCAGCCATTACCCTTCAAAACAACTAAGTCACTGAAGTTCACCACAGAAAAATGAGTAAAAGAAGAAATATATCCTATGGAAAGTGCTGAAATGTACATACAAGTACTAGAAAAAAAGCTCAAAAAAGAAAATATCAGAAGTTCCAGTATGCATTTTTTATAAAGTAACATGCACAAACAGTACTAGTTTGAGATTTCGTCAAATTCCACATGACATAACTCTATGACACCCTATTTTTGTGGCTGCAACAGTCAGTCCTGACACAGCTGAATTCAAATGGCAATTGCATGATATGTATGCCAATGCACAACTTATTTCAGAAGAATCAAAATAACATGAATTAATGGCATTTACACAATGAAGGAAGCTGTCACTCTAAGTGCTTAATATACAGGACATAAACAGGAAGAGTTAAAATCAAATCCAGCTAGCTTGCATGAATCTGCATGTCACTGAGGTACATTAAATTAGACTTATTTATAAGTTGAATTGATCTCATACATATAGTACTGTTATAATCCAAAACAGCATTAATTTATAGTATTTAGAAGAAAGATTAAAACCCACCTCTCTTGTATTTTAAATTGCAACATCGTGAACTGAAATCTGTATAACAATCTAAGCTGAAGACTGTATCCAAGTTATTTTAAAGTATTTGGTGATTTTGAAGCTCAGGACCACTCCAAAAAATCTTAATGTTATATATTGGAATTCTCTGGATGAAATATAGAAAAATATCTTCTAAGTTGCTGTCTAACCACTATAAGGAAAACACAAGGCAAATAATCTGCACTGTAGGATTTGAAAATCTCAAGATTGAAGTTCATCTGGGAATTACTTCCATCAAAGTTTACTTGCACTTTTGGATGCCTCACCCACAAAGCAGAGTTAGCTGCATCCAATGAGTGGGGAAAGTTTTCCTGACTCTTTCTTTGGACCACTGCAACATGCAGTTTTATCTCACTAGACTTTTTCCTTAGGCACCAGACAGGGTGATCTTCAGCATGATAAGAAAATACTGCCCTGAATCCAAATCTGAACTACATGCAAAACTAATTCCTTCCTAAAGGTCGTGTTGCAAAGTGTGAAGACCATACACAGGATGCCTTCATCAAATGCATTTACACACACCAGTCACAAACATCTGAAATGGCAGGAGATGTGACTTAACCCAGAAAAAGGGGCTGCTACCACTGAGCACCTAAGAGAAAAATTTCAGCATCATCCAGCTAGTTCAAAAAGGAAATCAGCATTTGGTGACTGGCCATCTGACAAGGCCCATCCACCAAAGCTCTCACTTTACCTGGGAGAAAGCAGCTTGATATCTCCAGTTGATAGCATGACTGGTACTCAAAGTAGGCAGGAAGACTTACTGCCAAAATTGGATTGCTGTGAAAGGGCTTCTCTGTCAGGGCATTGCAGGGAGAAGTATTAAAATACACAGCTGCAGACCTACAGTAAGGTCAAATAACTTTTTCAGGGATCTAAAATATTGCTGGGCTTCCAAGAGACCCAAATGTAAAATCTCAAATTGGTCTAACCTTCAAGCCTTCAGGCTACCTCCAGCTCCGAAGAAAAACTGAATGAGACATTGACAGATTGTAACCAAAGCTTTGTCCTCAAATAGCAGCTGAAAAGCCCTTCTCATTAACTTGCCAGGTAGAAGGTGTACAATAATTGTACAGGAGTTTTAATACTGCTGCTGGGCAATGGACATGACAATTAAGAAAAGAGTCGGACAGCACAAAAGGCTAAACTGTACCAGGTAATGACTCTTGCTCCTGCTGCCTTGGCAGGTGCCCCTAAGAAGGAGAAGGCATGAGGACACTAAGCCTTTATTTGAGGCAAACTGGAGATGAAGACAAGGAGCTGAAAGGAAGAAGGTGGCAGTGATGTAGGAATTTGTGAAGAAAACTGGTCAAATCACACATCAGTGAACCCAGCACAGCCTGCTACAACAGGGACAAAAGGGTGGCAAGTATTTTAGGCACTGGAAAAAAAGTGAATGTGGTACGCATTTGTGCCAAGTACAAAGAGCGTAGTTCACTGAGTATAAAGGCAGGTCTTCCACACTAAGGAGTGACATCAGATTTGGGGGATTTTCTTGAAATTTATTAAAAACTCTTGTATCTTACATGAGAGAGTGAGCAGGGGAGTGAGGGCCAAACCATTAAGCCAGTGATAAGAGACATATGTAAAGAGTGAGTACAAATTTATTTTATGTAACTAGAACAAAAAAGTTAATGATAGCACCTCTGATAGTAAAAAGCATGTTTTGGTGGGAGGTTTGGACTTTCCATGTGGGGTAGGATGAAAAATGAAGTTGGAACATTCATGAATAGGCTCTCACCTTAGCTGGTACACAAAGAGAGATAAAACAATAAAAAACTGCAGGAAGCCACTCTCTCACTTCTGTCCTAACGTACAATAGCTCTGCATCCAATCCTCCTCACTTCCAATGTGCCTCCCTTTAAAAGGGATGTAGCAAAGGCAAATTGTTCTTCAGATGTTCTGGACCCTTTGTTATGTCAAGAAGGACTACATAAAATCACAGAAAAATAAGGTTGGATACGAACACTCTACAGGACATTAAATATAGTTTACTGCCCCAGTCTATTTCTACTTTTCCCAAGAGAAGTTCCCACAGGCTGTTCTAAAGATCCTCAGGAGTGAAACTGGGAGCCTGTCTAAGAAATAGGTGCAACTTTATACCTACCACTGCAAACTTTTTTCTTAATGTCCTGTCTAACATGAAATTTTCATCCTGAAATTTTGTACATGCACTTCTTATTCCAGTGTATTACAGAAAGAGTGACCATATTCTCTTTTGCACAGAATATTCCCATATTTTGTGCAAAAGTGCTTATCCACACAAAACCTGTGATGTCTACTACTCTTTAAAGTCAAAAAACTGCTGAACACTCTTTATCAATTCTGAACTCTCTCTATATATATTTCCTCCTTTAGACTCTCTCCAGACGATGCCCGTATGTTGTAAGATACTACAATTTTACATTTTTACATGCACACAGTACTGTTGATCTCCATTCCTCCATTATGCTTCTAAATCACTTCATGCAGAACTACCTTTTCCACATGACTCACTATGCTGTATTTGTACAGCTGGTTTTTCCTAAGTGCAGTATGTTGTCCCTGCTGCCTTTCATCCAACTTTTCAGAGCATTTCTTCAATGTTTCAATACTGTTGTCATTCTAATCTTGTCTTTCGAAACACGGGCAGTCCTTCCCAACCTCACATCATCCTCAGTGCAATAAGTGTACCACCATGCAGGATATTAATGAAACTCCACAAAGCACATGGCAGACTTATGAGGATCCCTGTTCTTTCTGTTCTGATATTAATAGCATCTCACTGAGCATGTTTTTTAAGCAGTTTTGGACCTATTCTATGAATATTTTCACCTCAACCATGTTTCTCCTGCCAGCTTACAAAAATGTCCTGTAAGACTGCTACAAAGCCTTTCTAAACTAAAGAAATATGACATTCAATTCACATGGCTGTTATACTGCCATAGGCAGTTATATTTGTTTGACATGGTTCATCCTTTAGAAATCCATATTAGCTCCTACTCACTTCCAACTGCTTACAAAAGTTTTGTTTACCACAGAATTCTTTCAGGGAAAGAAGTTAAGCCTAAGTATCCCAGATATAATTCCCTGGCTTCTCTTGTCCTGTCTCCTTCCTCCTTTTATAGACTTCTACTGTTTTCCTGCTTCCCACTCACTCTCCACAAGTTCTCAGAACTAATAAAATAGCTGAGATGATGGCTTCAGTGTGCTCACAAATATCTTGGGATGGATGAAAATTCCAGCATTTCCTAGGCCTTACTGAATTGCATTAATCCAAGGGAGAGGAATAGAATTTAGGCATCACATTCAGCTTCCAGGCAACAATACAAAACTGAAAACAGTCCTCTGGTTTTCAAAATAGTGTATTACACAGATTACTCATGAAAAGAGATGTGAAACAAAATTGAAACAGATCTCTTTCAAAATTCTCTCTCAGCATTCTTTACAAATGTTTGCACATCTAGAAGTGATTCTTTTGCACAGCATTTCAAGGTTAAATTGGATGTACTGATATATCATCTGTGAATGTCAGGGCATCCACAGCCTTCTCTATTAGTTGTCTGGATTCCTCTTCCAATATAAAATAAGAGAATCTTCCTAGCTTCCTTCATGTTTAAGAAATCAAACACTACCCAATCACTCATCAGGCAGATTCAGGGGAGATCACTCTTGGGATTCCATTTTTCTGGGAATGTCTGGTCTTTCCCTCAATTTTGTGATACACTGGAGGAAATTCTGACTTCTGGAATCCTGGTCTCCTCCTGGTTTCCATGGAAAGCTCAGTACCCACCAGACATTTCTGTACAGTGATTATCAGGTAAAAATCTTGTGGCTCAATATAAAACTTTCCCTACAGCAAAGAGGAGATTATGTTATTCAAATTCTTGTATTTATACTGAGCCAATTTCCAAATAATGTAAAAAATCCACTCTAGTTTACTCAAAAAAACTTATTCTTAAAAAAATCTCATAAAAATTGACCAGCTGAGAAGAAATTCAATCAACTTTGATGTCTGCACTGAGACAGAGAATTGTGTAAACTTAAACTGCTCCAAATCGTAATACAAACAAGTACATGTCATTACTGAGCCACCAGGAGCTGAAATAATTGGGTTCTCATCATTCTATCCTAGACCATCACTAAAAAGTCATATTTTTGTTTAAAACTGAGCTGGAAAAACAAAAACAGTGTAAAATATATGTGAAATTAATTAACAGTGTAATTACTTTGGGTAAATATCCGTATCACAATTCTAATAAAAAACAGGATTTCTGCTTAGAAATCACATGCCCCGTGAAAGTGACAAGAGCCCAACTCCTGAAGGCTCTTTCTCCTAGGCACCAATACTGCTCCCACATCAGCACTCTCATCCATTCCTCTGACATGAAGTAAACTGAATTACTTCCCTTTTTGACTGATGCTGTATTTTAATTGGTTTTGGTTGGGGTTTAAACAACATCAGGCCGGGAAAAGTAAATTTTTTCCATTTCTCATGTCCCTGAGGAATTTATCCTAGACATGCTACCAGTAAGAGAGACTGTGAATAAGTCTCAAAGACAATAATAAAGCAGATCTGGTTGTCCACTAAAATCAATAAATTAATGTGCTCTGTTAAAGAAGTCCCATTACACTGATTTTTTGAGCTTGGGCTTTGATTTCTTCCCTTTCTCAGAAACCTAATTACTCATTCTTACTTTCCCACTGCTGATGTAAGACAGAATCTCAAATTCCTTTTGTTCTTTTTAATTGTGTTTATTTCCTCTATTAGATATTGTGGCGAACTTTCAGCTTCAGTCTTTGAAGCTGTTTTCTGTCATTTTCGTGGCTTATCCATAGACAGATGACCAGAAGCCTCTTAGATCTTTCCATTACTCAGTAATTACTTTTCTTATCTGTTTTCCTGGGGATCTCCTGCTTTAAACAAGAAACTTTGCAAAGAAGGATTTTAAATTGACCTCCATGGTAACAGGCAGACAGGCCTACAGAAATATTCAGCCTATACCTTATCAGAAGTGTTAAAAAGAGGCACCTTAAAGAATGACTTTGGGAAAATAGTTGAGTACTACAATTTATTACAATTTATGGCAGTTAGCCATATTAGCTTTTTCTCTTTTGATGAGACTTCCTTTCCCTTAGCTCCAGTGCAGACTGAGATTTACAAAAGGAAAATTTACTGTTGTGGAACACATATAAACTGATCATGTGCTTTGGAATTATTCTTGCATAGTCAAATGTATCTTGGGAGCAAAAATAAAGAAAGCACTAAGTAGCTACAGAACTGATATAGAAGAAGTTTCTTTCTGCTGTACTGTGTGAAAGTACCTTTTGTATACTGGAGGTTACCAAGAGTAAATTGCAGTAGATCTGGGAACACAACTATTTTCACCTTATATTGTATATCTCTGAAATTAATCTCAGTTACAACAACAACAAAAAAAACACAAACAAAAATACCCAACCCTGTCAAACTGTTTAAAATATATAGATTTATCAAGATAATTGGATTTTATATTTCAAACACACCATCTTTTAAGCAACTAAAGAAGATCGATACTATGGAAATCTACATAATATACCAATTCTTGACAGGAAAAGATACAGTAGTTGAAGACATCATCAAGAAAAAAATTTTACAATATAGTAGAAAAAAGACAAGTCATAATCACTTATCTTAAATAGGAAATAGAGTAATAAAATTGTATAAGAAGAAGACAATATTCCTCATAGGGAAGACAACTGTAAGAATACAGGAAAAAAAGGACTTATCAAACGACAACAATAAACTTTTCAGCCTTTGTAAGCAAGTCAGATTTTGCTGATTTCTCAGGCAGAATGAAAACTCAGATTGTGGTTAGCTCACTTCAGTATTTTTGTTTGTCATAGCTAACATCAGAAAATGACTCAGGAGGTGGAGAGACAGGAGGTCAGGCAGTGTGGGCATTGAGAAGGATGGAAAGATAAAAGAACTTGCTGCAGTCAAAGAGGCAATAAGTGTATGAAGAAGACACCATGTCCTTTCAAATAAAAAAAACCAGGAAGATTTTAAGATACCATTTAAAAATTAAACTTGACTCTCCCATAATAATTCATAAGGCAGTAGACTTAAAAGTGATTTCTAAAATGTCAGAAATAGATGAAGTCTTGACCACAAAAATAAGATTTTACCCTTCCTATTTGCCATGGAGTTCTGCATAACAAGAGACAAATCACCTAAAATTAAAGCTCTCACAGGTGGTCACTAATTGTATGGTTTTCATTTTTCTAATCTTGACTTGGGAGCCCAGGATCTGGTTGAAAAAATAATGAAAATTTACAGCTGTGTATCATTAAAGACAGAAGTTATTTAAGGACAAGTACAGCCAACTCTGGCCACTCTCCATTGCCTGGAACCGAGCCACCTGAAACAGAGACACAGATTCAACCTCTGAGAGGAATGTTTAACCCTCATTATAAAATTGAGAAACTGAACCTCAAAACAAAAGTAAAATTTGGCAAGGCAATTTTAATACTTTTGTGCTCTATCACATCCCAGCTAGTAAACTTTCCCGGATTCAGAAGTGACGTCCCCTTCTTTCTAACTATATTTTGGACCAATATCTGTCCATATTGTCCTCTTTTTGACCAGAACTGTTATTTCTTTCTCTATTTTTCTAGCCCATGGTGGGAATTATAAATTCTGGAGCTAACTCCAGGAAGGTCAGTCCTGATCTACATGAAGAAGGCACACCCTAACTCCAACCTGAGCTTCTGCACTGCATTCCTCAAAATTTAAAACAGGAACAAATAGGTGTAAGTCTTCACAACATATAATGATGAGTATTACAGACAAGAAGAGGAAATCAGTACTTTCAAAGTAGGAATGAGTAGTATGCCAAAACTGAGGTATACATCCACATGTCAATAACAAAGAAAAAAAGTATCTTGTTCTTTGGAGGAGCACCATTCATCAGAATAATTGGAGGAACAACTTTCAGGGAAAAAAGTGGCGTCCAGGATAACTGTAGTCATCATACACAATCATGGGAGCCCATTTAAAATTACAAGTGTGGTCTGGAGATGGCAAAAGTGATTAACTGCTTACTGAAGGTGCCTATCCCAGGTACCTTAAAAGTAACTTAAATTAGATTTCTAATACTTATACAGCTAAAAACATATACTTGATGATATTGAAAGAAAAAGAAGTTAACGTGAGATATTCAACCTCAAGTCCGAAATTCCCTCTGTTATGCACACTTGACTTTTCCAACTTTAACCCTATTTAGGCAGGTTTTAAATTTTATTTTATACACTGGATATTTGTCTCTTTTAAGGTTTTCCTGTAATCCAGCCTTTCAAAAACCTAAAATTGAAGGGTTTCTGTATACCATTAAAAAAAAAATACTAACACTTATTCAGAGAGCAGCCTGACGTATAGAAAAAATTAACAGAATTTTATGGGAAGCGTCAAAGTTACAAAATTAAATTTCCATGTGGCAAACATTACTATGTCACATTTTATCCTTTTCTGCTGATTTCAAGGAAAAGTTATATTCAGTGACACAAGCAATTACATGACGCCCCATCTTTCCTGTATTGTGTATTCCACTAAATTTTTTAAAATAACATTCCATAACTCACAGAATTGCAGACCTTCTCATTACTACAAGCAAATTTTTTACAAAGAATTTTTTCCCCTATGTCTACAGGAAACTGTCAAAATATCTGTGCTATAAAGATTTTCTCTTAAAAAAGAGAGGAACAGTTAGAATGAAAGAACATATCTGCATGAAGTATACAAAGATCAGCTCCATATTTTACTATATCATTGATTATATAATCAGGAAAATGTCCCAAAGTAATTTTCTTTTTAATTTAACAAAATGCCATATTTTGGTATTTGGTCTGGCATGTTCTCAAATGATTTTATAACCTTTTTTGTATCTGCCACTTCTAATTTAATATTTGATACTTTTTAGGTTCTATTTTAGAAAAAGCTTTAACACAGACTTTTGCAATCATCAGCAATTTATTCAGCTCACTAGCAGATTAAGTGGTATTTTGCTTTCTTACAAAGCTTACTCTATTAATTTTGTGTTCTGACAAATTCAAAACAGGAATAAAAGGATCCAATTTTGACTAAAATAAAGGCCACAACTCCAGACGCAACACCTCCCTATCCAAAGGAACAGGGACCAAACAAAGAAACGGATGCAATATGTTTCTCACAATGTAATGGTACTCAAGGACACAGTCAAACCCTCAATTCAACAGGACAGCTAAGTACATTATCTGAGATTTTGTGAGCCATCTCAGTGACTCAAGAGGCTGCATTGTACTTTGAGATAATCCTGTGGTTAAGTACATGTTGAATCAAGAACATGATGTATACTCAATCACCAGCATAAAATATTTATCATCAGTATTTTTCAAAGGCTGGGGAAAAAAAGGGTCTTTGAATCAGAGCACCAGGTCACAGAGAATTATTACTTCAGAAAGGGCCTGAGATACTGGAAGAGGTTGCCCAGAGAGGCGGTGGATGCCCCATCCCTGGCAACATGCAAGGTCAGGTTGGACAGGAGCTCTGAGCAGCCTGATGTAGTTGAAGAAGTCCCTCTCATTGCAGGGATATTGGACTAGATGACTGCTAAAGGTCCCTTCCAGCCCAAACTATTCTGTGATTGTATGATTCTAGGCTGTCTTTAGGTCTTGGCCCATAAAAAGACATTCTAGGGAAAGAAAGAAGAGTGCAAAAGGTGATAAATCATTAGTGACCCAGGTCGGCCACAAGTGCCAATGCTCTTCATAAAAGCCCCCTCTGCTTTCCTGCTCTGTCACCTCCATGCCCCACCCAACATACAGAGTCACTCATCCCCCTAAGTCAGACCATAGCCAAATGCTACAAATTGTAACCTCTCTGTCACACTTAAAATTTGTATTTTTCATAATTCTACTTTTTGTTTCCTCAATTTGCCTTAGTATATTTTGCTGGACTGCTTTTAATCTATCAAGCACATTTTATATCTACTAATGCCAACTAAAATAAAACAAAAGCAATGAAAGAACAGGCCCACATCATGCCTGCACAGGTGAACTCACCCGGGCTGTGTGTCGTCAGTCACACAATGGTACGTAAAAGTTCCAAACATCTGCACACCCAGGATCCCATACAGGAGAAGAAAGAACAGAAGGAAAATTGAAACGCTCCATATTTGCTCTCCAGAACGCCTGGCAAAAAGATAAACAGGTCACTGAAAGCACAGGCAATGTGAAGCCTCCTCTGAAAATTATAGAATCTATAGAATAGAAATTATGCTCATGCAAAGAGAGCAGTATTTCATCCTGCAGAACATTTCTCCTTAAAACTTCTCTCACTCTGTGCACAAATAGAAAACGGGGCTGTGATTTTATTTCTAAGTCACTAAGTCAGGGTAATTAAACCAGCTGAAAACTGCAAAGGGTGGGAGAAACACCCAAATAAAATGTGGAAAATCTGGCTTTTGTAAAATACTATTTAATGACTCATACAGATAAGATACAGTAATGAAATAAACTTGATACCGAATAAAGACCAAAAACTCTTTCACATTACCATGACATGTTTTTTTGCCATTACATGCTGTACCAAGCACACTTACACGTGTTTCTTTGCCTCTCTGTATACACACCAGCATAAGCACACGGGCAACTGGAATGGTCAGGGCATATGCTCATGTAATGTTATTTATAAATATCACCCTACTAAGGGTATTCATTTTGATTATTAAATGGCCATATTAATGGAACAGAATTTACTGCCATTGGTTGAAAATTGCTGGCTACATTTATTAGCAAAAATACTTAAAAATTTATTTAGACATTTGAAACTTCTGATTGTTTTCTAAAAAACTTAATGATTCCTTAAATATAGAAAATAACAAGAATTTTTTAGCCAGAACTAAAACTCGGGAGAAAAACGCCCATTAAGCATGAAGGGTCGTTGATTGACTATACAGTCAGTCTTTTATGTCAAAACATAAATAAGCTTTGTTATTTTTCAGACAACAGCTTTACTTACTTCAAGATATTTGTTATCCTAGTTCTTGGCAGCTCAAAACGAAAATATATTCGGAATGCTCGGATCATAATGAGTGGTCGTGGAATCCGTAACATGCCCCAAGGTGACATCTGGTCAACTATTTCAGCAATTTCAAACACCTAACAAAGAAAAGAATCAACAGTTTGTCTTGAAGACCCTGTCCTGTCCTGCTCCTGTGTTCACTTCCAGAGCTTTTAAAAGTATTAATATTATACATGTTTTTTATTTTAATTTTCAATCTTGGATTACTTTACAGTTTATTTCTACCACACTTATTAGAAAGAAAAGTATTTCCAAATACTTTAACTCACTTCTAAATTACCGTAATGAAAATCAGAAAATATACTCTGCCCATGTTCATTAAGTTTGAGTCGCAAACAACTCAAGAAGACTATGCAAGCTTGTGCCAGCTGCCTGTTTCTGTGCCAGTCCTACCCCACATGTTTCTCACAACATTGTTGGAAGTATTAATATATTTTCAATATGAAAATCAGTATCTGTTAACATTGCACAGCACTGAGATTTTTACTGTGATATAAAAGTACATGTACACAGACTGCCTATAAGTTGCAACATGTTTATAAGTTCTCCATTTAATTCCCAGTGCATAACAAAATTGTACATTTCCTAGACTACACTTACAATATAAATTTCAGCCAAGGCACAGGACAGGGAACCATTTCTTCAATACACTGACAGGTTATGCATTCAATAAAGAGTATTTAGCTGAATGATTGGGTGCAAATATCTTGTTTTAATCCTTGTCTCTCACTCTTGGAGAGTAACTGCTTGATTTAATGTTTGTACAAAGTACTAAGAAAATGGAGAGAGAACCTGGCAATTCATAAACTGGGTAATGTACAGTTCTTATCTGTAACAATCAACCTTCCTTCTGCATGTGTACAAGATGTACCAAAGTCTCCCCTGTGTAAAAAGCGGAAAATTACAATGTCTGTTAAAATTGTCAGAAATTTTATAAGTGCCTAACAGCAATCACTACAGAACTTTTACAATCCTTATGTTATTGTAAGCTCAATGTCACAGTTTTCAACCTGTTCTTATCCAGAAAACCAGCTACAGCTAAGGACTGATTGATTTGCAGGACAAAATTTCCCCTATACCTTAACGCTGCAATTTTTTGGAAAAAGTCCAAGTTCCTTGCTTTATAAAAAATGTTCAAACTGCTTCCAAATGGTTTGGGTTTTTTTCATTGTGCTTTAATATGAGTTTTGAAAAATGGCTTGTTAGGTATGAGTGACACTGTATGAAACCACTCCACTCAGGATATCATTACAACTACAGAATGGCAAACATCTACCATTGGAATAATTCTCCCTTAGGTGCCTGAGATAGTCACAATGGCACCTACTAGACTCACTGGATGGAAATGAGTACAACTGTCATGTGGAGTAAGAGAGAAATGTGTCTCTGAAGATCCTCTTTCTCCTTCTGTCTGCACAGGGTTTATGTTAACAAGCTTCAGATCAAATAAGAAAAAATAATCAAGATAAATTCTACTACTAATACAGATATGCTGCAATGTGCAAAATAAATCTGTTGATTCAGCATGGTTTTTTAAAACAATTTGATCCATGTACAAGTCTACTTCCACAAATCACATTTATTTGATTGCGCCATGTATTTTTCACAATTAAATTCAATTAAATTACATTTAATTTAAAATACAATTAAATTAATTGTAAAAGGAAGTGAAATGATTACCTGTAAAACCAGTGACACCCAAAGACAAAAGACCATGAATCCATCAAACACACACCAACGATCCTTTACATAGGAGCTATCACCCTACAAGAAAGGAAAGCTAAGAGGTTAATTTTGTTTATTGTCAGAACTTACAAACTTCGTAAGTAAGAGCTCTTGGAAGATGTCTTTAAAATTGCACAGCTCTTCCTGTGCATTTTTAAAAAGCCACTTTTCAAAGACTCCAAAAGACTAGTATCTGGATCAGAATATACTGGAAATATATACACATTGTGTGGGTGAATAAATACTAACTTCATTCTTGCATGACATTTCTAAGTTTGTGTCAAAAAAACCTTACAAAGACTGCTGTAAATCAAAAATCACACAAAAAAAATGAACACTGGACTTACTTTTCCATTGTATTTTCCATTATAAAATATTTACACAGGAAGATCAGTGTAAAATGCTGGCAATCTAGTATTGTGCTATTCAATTATTTCAGTATTGTTGAACAGCTTCAATTAAATCAGTATCATTTTACATTCATTTTTTCATTAGTTCTCAATCATGTTCCATGCTCTGGAGAAGCCTTGCTATTTCAAAAGCACTTGACAGTAACCACTGTAACATCAGAACATGGCTTTGGTGACAGTCCAATCCAGAGATCACTCCTAAAAGGCAGCATGGAGAATTCTGCATCCAAGCTCAGTTTCCTTTACTCTGCACTATTCTCAACCTCTGTTCCAGTTTGCATGTTTCAATAACCTCATGTTCCACACCATTCCTGACAACATGCCCTCTACTGCAAGCTATAAAAACACTTCTCTGTTGGGCTGCTAATGCCTGACACTTCACTTCAAACATTGAACTTAAAAATATCTACATTTATTAGACATATTTTGGCTGAGTGTTAGATAGCTTTGTGTACCTTGTGGAGCACAGAGGAAGTTGGGGAAAAATGCATGTAGAGAGATGAAGCTTGTTGAAAGGGAGACTAGACAAAAATACACCTAAGGAAAGTGGATATCCCATTCAAGTAGAAACATATGCAGAGAAAATGACAGCACATCTCAGGACACAAAATCACACCTTTTTAAATGAAGTTTCCCACAGATTTAATAAGTCTTCCCTGTCTTATAGGCTCTTTGGGTCCTCTTAAGTGATCTTCCACGTGCAAATGGCAATGTTTGACATCCACTTTTCACAGTCTAGTTGGGGAAAAATTATTTTCATGTCTCAAGAATCTTGAAGCCATTGCTGGACTTTGGCCTTGTATGTGAGTCCTGGCTTTATAAACATTTTTCTTTATCTCAGTTATAGTTATTTCAATATTTTTTTTAAAGTCTCAGCATTGTCATTGATTCTAAAAGCACAGAAAAGATGTTTTGTTTTAATCTAATATTTTCAGTGGCATGCACTATCCTAAAAATGATTTATTATTTCTTGCAATAGGTGACAGCATGATATATTGTGTAAATAGAGACAAAATACATTTAAAAAATTTATTTCAGCTGCAAAAATTCTTCAGAGTAGAAGTGAACTGTTAGGGAATAGGGAAAATACAGTAAGTGATTTTCAAATCAGAAGTAGGGAACAGAGAACTTTGGCACTATTTTTGGACAAAGATTTTTAACACATAAGGATGTTAAAGTTCTCAATTCAAGAACTATGAGGAGGAAGACCGCAAATCAGGGAAGCAACAAAACAGAAACTTTTGCGTCATAATTCTAGCCTGTCATTCCTGAAGAAAGTAGACTTAGTTCCCCACATAAACTCTGAGCTAATCAGTAACTCTTCACTCAGGGCTGAGAGAACTGAATTATTTAGTGGTTATGCTCAGTACCTGTGAAGCAGAAACATGTTATTTCTCCACAGAGATCGGCTACTCACACTCTAAATCTCTTTCTCTGGAACGAATCTCCAATGAGATCTGCATCAACATGCTACTTGAGTCCTTCAATTGTGGCTCTGAACAAAAATGCTGATTGGTCTTTCTCTTGCTGAAGAACTCCTTGAAAATTACTTTTCTCCTCTTAAGCACCCTTTGTCTAAACAAAAAGTCTTCCCTGAGTTTTGCTGTGCAGATCTGAGCATGAACTTAGGCAGAAGTCCCTGTATTCATCCTCCTCTGAATAACCCACCAAGTTCTCCCTGAAAGCCAAATCTTTTTTTAGAAATTGCTTTTTCTCTCCACAATAGATGTGGTATGATTGAAGCAGCTTTGCTGTTTTCTCTTTACAAAGGAAGATGTCATGACCCTTTCCAGTCTTCTCACCACTTAGGCTGCTGCAGCAGCTCAGTGCTCTCGTTGTCACACCCAGCCTGCTTCCACCGCTACACCCTCCCAGTAAGGGCGGCTTTCAGCATCACCCACAGAAACTCCGTGCACCTGAATTACATCTGGAGAAACTACTCCTTTTAAGGGGCCTCCTGACTCTTTCCACTTTGATGTAGAGAGGCTATAGCTAAATCCTATTAATGTCATTTGCTGTTTGTCTGGCAATGGATGTGGTGGGAAATCTTTAATGCTTTTATTCTGTCTATTGACATGGGCATGTTAGTTGCTGTTGGAAGCATTTTTAAGGCACGACCACATTCTGCTTAATGCAAAAATCAGAATATAGGTGCTACTTCCATGAAAAATCTAATTCTGGCTAAACACAGGCTAGAATTTTTATTAATAGCAATGAACAGTGAGTTTCATTCACATTTGAAAAAAATCTTTAGGCTGAAATACCATGCTCATGGTCAATGACAGCTCTTAGACTTGGAAAGGAATACAAATAAATGACATTTAAATACCTCTGGTGACATTGTACCTAAAATAGCTCAAGTATTGCAATGTGTTAACCCCATAACCTTTTTCCATTGTATCTGCTGAAATCTGAGAATTATTGATGAAGTTTCATTTAGCATTTTTTTCTGAATGCACTATTCCAGAACATGAAGGATTAGTACTGTAGACAAGAAGCCTTGTACACTAATCAAAACCTCTTAAAGTCATTAAAATTGCCGACTTTCTACTGCCTACAGTGGATAGTGGATTCTTGATGTGCACAGCAAGTCCTGAAAACTTTTCCAGCAACACAATTTACAGCCTATTTAGACAACAAAATCATTTGCCACTCCTCCAAAATAAAGCACCACAAGGTGTCGGAAGATTCACTTTCTCAACTGTGCTGAGCACATTAAAGATAAAATGCCTGTAGCCAATATTAGGTGCCCTGAATAACCATTAACAAGTTCACAGGTGGAAAAAAAAATTAAGACCTAATGCATTGAAAATGTGAGTCAGTACAAAATATAGAGAGAACCATAAACAGAACTAATAACACTTGAGGCAGTCACTCCATGAGAGCCACTAGGGTTTAACTCATATAAGAAAGGAAGACTAGACAGACTGCAATTTTTTAATAAACGCTTATTTCATTATCAACCTTGCTGAAAACAAAATCTCTATTAAATTAATCCCCAAACTGCATAAAGCAATCTGCTTGTCTGCTAATTTTCTCAAGTGATTTCAGTATCTCAGTGGTAAGGTAGACAGCTTAGCTAGATGACAGCACAGACATGCCCAAGGTCATTTCTGCCCTGCTTGTCTCCTAACACCTCAGGAACACCTTGGGATGAATAGCAAGTCCCTGCAAATCAACAGCCTCCTCTGCCTCCTTGCTTGCCTTCAGAAATTTTTGTTTCCCTCTCATCCCTGACTACAACCTGTTCTCTCAACCCTTCCCTCCTGCCTCTTTCCACCTGACACTGTCTAAAAGCTAAATAAAAGAAGTAATATGACTGAAAGCTAAATAAAAGAAGTAATATGATATTTGCCCTGAATAATCAGATTTACCATTATTTGGAAAGGAGTCCTGCAGTGTTGGATCTCTCATTAGAACCCTAGTCTCCCACTTTTCCTCACAGTCTCTGACAAATAGGATAGCTGAAAGAATGCAGAGATGTAGGGGAATAGAATATAGGTAAATAAAGGTAGTATAGAAAGTAATCCTATCCCCTAAAGAGTTGCAGCTGGGTTAATTATGAAGGATTAGGAGCAGGCCTGATGTTAACAGGCCACAGCTGTAGCCAATCAGTAGAGTGTTATAAAAGAGGGGATTGGTTGACTGAGGGCAGTTGGAGTGAGTTGGCTGCTGTGAGGACATGGAAGAGGCAGTGCCTCGAGGAGCTGCCTACAAGAGACATCAAGGAGGTATGAAGCTCTAGCAATGTGGAACCTTTGCAATGTACTGACACTAGAACTCTTGCGCTATACTGATAACACAGAGAGACCAACAAGCTCAGTAACAATGAGCTACTGTGCCATTCTATCATGATCACTGGATCCTGCATGTGCTGGTAGTAGTTAAACAAAGCATGTCATCAACTCTGGTACGTCTTTCGGATCATCCTGTGGACTACTTTGTAAAGCACTACAAACAAGCATTAAGGTGTAGAGGCTGAAATTAATGGAGATTTTTAGGAGCAACAAAAAGAGAACAGGATGAAATAGAAGGAATAGAGGAATTAAGAATTTGGGAGTGTATTTTTTTTCCCTCCAGATGCTGTGTTCATTATAACAGAAAAAGCAAACTAGAAGAGAGAGCACAGCTGAGTTAGGGAAACCAAACTTCCCTCCCCCACTCTCTGACTCCACACAAACACTGCAGGGCACAGAGGTCTGAGTGGGACACAAAATTAAATCAGAGCTCAAGGGAGCACCTTGCCTAACCTCTCTCTCTCCTTGCATATGCAGATACATATGTATCTCCTACCTGGTCATAGACTAGGAATACATTCCTTACATTTTTGGTTCAGCTTCAAACTTTTCCTATTTACTAAAAAACCTGTATTTATAGTCTGCTTAGTAGCAGAACAATAAGGACAATCCAGTCCAGCCCCCAACCTGACCAACACTTTCAATATTTTACTCACACAGTAAAGACAATGAAGACATCTGGCCTAATCAAGAAGGAAAACTGCATCTGACTGTTTTCAATTCTCCTTTTCCATCCCTCAAACTAAAACTATTTCACTAGTGTCCTCATGTGTCGAACAAAGGGCAGGAAACAAACGCAATTGTGAATTGCTTAGTTAGGACCACGCTAATAACTAACGAAAGACTGAAATATTTTAAATGAGTTGCTCACCTCTAAGTTTGTCCTCAACAACAGTAATAGGATCACTTCAAAATAACTCAAAATATATTTACTTTAAAACTCTGTATTAGGGGGAAAAAAGAAACAATGTATGTATGTGGGAATGACACAACTTCTCACTTTCTGCATGTCTTCTTTATGATAAAGTATCTTCATTCATAAAGAAGGAACTTATATAAAATATACTCACAAAACAGCAACTGACTTGAAACAGCCAATGGAATTACAATTTCTGTGTAAAAATTAATTCTGAATGGCTACAAGTATAATATCATAACTTTATCATCACTGAACTAAACAAGTTCAATTTGTAGCTACTCATGCATTGTACTGAACTGCTCCACCATCAGATGCTTTAAGTAACACGTTCCATAGTAAATAATTTATCTTTTTCCTAATAGATAATGTAATATTGAGAGTAATCTTCTGTTCTATGCTAGAAAAAAAGGAAAAAAATCATTAGATGTTACAGCACAAATCCCAAAATTACTCTATTTTTAATTAATACAATGAAACACAGCTCTTGCTAGTCCTTTGGGTAAGAGAATGATGCCACACATGCTATGGACACACAACAACATGGTTTCAATTGATTATTACAAAACCCCTATAATCACTAAAGAACCACTACTTCATCCTTTGCAATCATTACAATAATTGATTTTGAATTGAATTTGTTGAGATTTTCAGATTGTTTAGGAAACACCAATAAAGATACAAGGCTAAACAACTATTCACTAAAGAACAACTTCAAACCTGTTTTTAAGGCAAACTAGATTATTGTTAATATATGTAATTAACTATACTAAATTTAGTATTTCATGTTTCATATCATACTGGGTGGATATTAAACTATAGTGTTCACATTTCATATGTTATTTTTAACAGAAAAAAAAAACAATCAAAAAGACTGTAAAGGAAGAAACAATTCTGGCTGTGAAGCAAAACTACAGACTTTCAGATGGACAAACAGGGACCATTTTACTTGCTAATAATCCTATAATAATCTCAGTGTTTTCTGTAAAAAAAAAAAAAAATACGGGGTAGGGGAATTAGTAAGAGTTAAAAACCAGTGTTTTAAACCAAAACTGGTAAGTTAAACAATCCCCACAAAACAAACAAAAAGACCACACAACCCCCCCCCCAGCCCCAAACCAGGGCCAAGCATCAGTGTTACCCAACTCACTTCATAAAGTATGAAAGTATTGAAGGGAATAACTGTTTCCACAATACAGTGGAAAGGAATGCCATAACAGACCACCTGTGTCACCCACAAAATTTTAGAGCATCTCAGTGTCAAGTACTTTGGATTGACCACTATTGAGAGCCTCTGGGCACATTCTTCATATCTAGTCCATAGAGAAGAGATGCTAATGTCCAACAGAAATATGGCTCCTAAACCCTTGAGGAAGGGAACTTTGCTGATATAGTATATGGCTACTCTCTTGATAAACCACCTTACCATTGCAGCAGGGTGCCAACATGCCCTGCAGAGAGTTTATAGGTTACTGCACTGAAAGCCTGAATTTCATTTCCCTCTCCATCTGCTCATTAGCCATCTGTAATCAGTGCCCCAGGTATTGTCTTACTAGCTGACTTGGCTTCCCGGAACATCTTAAGGGTTCAGTAAATCTAGAAGTGGCTGATCAGGAGGATTAATAGGATTCCCCTACATGGTACAGCACTCACTGTTTCCAGGAAGCGCACAGAAAAAAAAATCTCCATTGTGAGAGCAGTCAGACACCCAAACATGTTGCCCAGAGAAATGTTTGCATGTTTTTTGCTAGAAATATTTAAGACTCAATTTCACAAAACCCTGATTGAAGAACTCTGAGCCCTGCTTTGAGCAAGAGGGTGGTCCAGACCATCTCTTCAGGTTCCTTCCAACCCAGACTGTTCCCTACTTGTGGACATCTAAGCCAATCTCCTCCAAATGCCAGTTTGTGGGGTTAACTCCAGTTCTACATCTAGTTTCACAAGCATGGACATCTGCTCATTCTTGGAAGTACTCTGCAGTCTCAGAGAGGTGATGTGAAATAAACACTGCTGTGCTTCATTCAGCAGTATTCTGCCCTCCCCTAGCTCCAGTGTTTATGGTGGGTGCAATAGGCAGATTGGGATCCAAATGTTTCAAGGTGAAAGCTTTTAATTTGCAGTATCAAATATTGCCTGGAGGCTGAACAGGAAGTTTTGATAGGCAAACAGTCTCATCTAACATGACAAAACTCTGATTTATGATTGACATTCAAAGCTTTCATTCAACAGAAAAAAATCCACAATGATGAGGATTGGAATACATAAGAAGGAGGCACTTTCCGGAAAGAGGATTGTATCATTTGGTAATTGGCATTATAAAATGTTGAAGAATACTTGTTTTTTTTTTACTACAGAGACCAGGAAAAGTTTATTGAAACAAAAATCCTAGTATAGCTGTAAGAAATCCATATTTATATTAATGGTGGAAAACACAATACCGTGAAATCCAATTTTACATTCGGCTTATTCCTTTAAAAATCCCACACAAATTTCATCATTTTCATGAAAATACAGCTGCACAGAAATGCTCTTATTCCTTTCAGCAGGGATTTGGATGCCATTAAGATTTGTTTATCTTCATGTCCTTTTTGATCCTCTCAAATTAAGAGAGAAGACAACATGGGAGAAAAATAAAATAAAATATGATTTTTTAGTATAGCAGACTTTCTTGAAAATGCAAATTTCAATGCAGAAAGGCACATTAAGAATGAATTTCTCTCTCTTGCTACTTGAAAACATGTCATCCAGTATGTTGGTTTCACTGCTTTCCTGATATATGTATCATTTTACTTTGACATGAAGTAATACATTTAAAATATCCCTCAATAAAGCTGTTTTCATGAAGAATAACTAGAAAGTAATCCTTGAAAGTGCTATTGGAGACGGAAAAGACAACATTGTCAAAAAGTAAAGTTTTGTTCATCTAATTGGTCTGTATATTTCTAGCTACATTATGAAATTCAGTGAAATTCAGTTTTTCTTAGTAGCTTTTAGGTTAAATTTTGATCACCATGGTAAGTCACTAAGTATTTTATTATATGAACACATAATTCAATCCATGCCCCGGAATAATTTCTCACTAAAAACCTCCATGACCCCTTGACCAGTTAGAATAAATACCATTTTTATTTTAGAAATACTGCTTATGTACTTTCACCAAATAATTTAAATGCATTTGATTTTCTAATGTGTTAATGCAAAAATGGTGCAAAAAGCCCCACTGTGTAATATGAGTCATTACTTTCCTGTAATAAACACTCCAATAAACCAGACACAAGTAACCATAGAAACAGGTGCGTATATTCCAGAGCCATGGTCTCTAACCTTCCCTGGCCCACAGGCAGTAACACCCAACTAGCAGCATGCTGCAGGCAACTTCCAATTTCTTTTCCTCATGATAATCAGTTTTAATTTCTTTAATTTCCTGTGACTGGAAACAGCAGCAGAGTATTTTATGAGCAACACAATCCCAGTAGCCTGGGAACAGATGTCCTTACGATGGCTGTAGACACTTAGCAAAGCAGCAACAAACACAGGAAAAAGGTGAGACAGAAGAATCAACTTTTGTAGACTCTTGTATTCAAATAATGGATATAAATACTTTTTATACAAAATAATATTTAAAACTAACAATCACAGCTCCAACACTAAAATATTCCAGTATTAAGTTTTAAAACAATTTAAAATAGCCTATTATTTGCCAACACAGGATAACATGGAACCTGCACTAACTAGGTTTCCAACATTATAGACAGTATAAAATTCCATTTTTTAATATACAAATATATACGTGTATTTTAATATACATCTGTTTTTGAAAAGAACTTGTAACAAGGATAAGTAGTTTTCATCTTATAATTGCAAGGCATAGGGTAAAACAGAAACTCAAATCTTATGACAAATGGTCTTTTTTGTGTTTGCTCTGTAAGTTTTTTATGACCACAGGTAAGTAGTTTTCTATTTTTTCCCCTTCACTATACTTAGTCAAAGCATCCCCAGATTTTCTTAACCTTGCCACTTATTCCACTGGTTATGTCCCTACCCTCAAGGTCAAGGCTCTCGCTTTTGTTTGTGACTTGAACATCCTGAGATGGAGCTTCCAGCAGAGATATCACAAACACATCAGAGCATGTTATTGCTGGATGACAGGAGCCACATATTCTGTTTTACTATCCAACCCTTGAAAAGAACACAACTCCCCTATCCTTAACTCATGCATAAACTATGGGTATACAGCATTTCTAAAGTCATGGAGTAAAATTAATTTCAAAATTTCAATCTTCTATTTTCATTCTGTAATGCAACAGAAACACCCTTGACAAACTTACCAAAAGCTGTTAAGCCAGTTGACAGTGTTTCACCATAATCCTATTAATATTTCCATCACTTATCAGAAAGATTAACAGAATTTCTCCATTCATGTTTGATAAAAATGGCATGTTAATTAAAACTACTGAAAAGAATGCAAAACAGAAACTTGTCATAAAGTGCAGTAAACATCAGATCTGTAACCGATAACTCAAGACAAAGTTATGAATTAGGATGATTATGGAAGAAATTAATTTAAGCATAAATGAGTTTATGCCATAAATGTTAAAAAATTTAGCATCACATTGTGTGTATACTTTTTGTAGTCCCCACTTTTCCACTGACAATAAATATACAAGTTAGAGAAATTGCTGACTGGGAGATACCTACAGGTGAGGTGTTAGCCTGTGTGCTTTAAGCTTCCCTTTCTATCAGTGGGAAAAAAACCCAGATAAATTATCCTCTGAAAAAGCCTACTTTGGACACAGACAACTAATTTCAGACCATTGCAGTCCCTCAAGTTAGTGCTGATGAATATTATTTTTCTTTTACTATTTTAAGTGTAAAAATTTAGTTTTTGCAAGCTCCATCCTAAATTCTCTCCTCTTGAGCAGACAGACAGCAACTACATCAACCAAAGAACATATCAGAAAAATAATGAGGAAAATGTTCTCTCTGAATAGGACAAATGCTGCCTGGAAAAACCTGACATGCAGGAACCCACTGATTTCAGGTAATTAAGTATTTTGTTGGTTTTAGTACTAGATAGCAGCAAACTAAACTGCTCCCATCTATTTGAGACTGTTTTGGTCGCAGAAGAAGCTTAATTACAGTTTCTGTCTGAATTCACCAAAAATGCAGAAAGCTAATGGTGTAACCATTCACTTCTGCCCCTTGCAGGAGTTCTGAAGTCAGTGAAGAGCACACAGTACTACTGAAATAAGACTCTGACAAATCCACTTACAACTACTTCAGTTAGTACAAAAGTTTTGCTGTAAATGTAATTGATTTAACAATGGGGAAAATGTTAAGGACCATTACTTAAGACTTTTTGCAATCCTATTTGTTAGCTGACATGTGTCACAACTGCACAGTAAAAAATAGGATATTTCTATTAAATTCAGTGCAGTGCTTGTATTGTATAAAAAAAATTCTCATTTTCAGCATTAAGTGTCAAAGAGGCTTTTTTAACAGACAGGAGAAAGAACTCTGACTTTTTTTTTTTTTTTTTTTTTTTTACCATGTAACTCTCTTAATGGAGGATAGGATAAACCATGCCTTCTCTTCACAACATGATTTCAGTGTAGGTTCTCTCATACCATACTGACAGTGATTAGAAGCTGCAAGGGGGATGCAGTCTAATGAAGAAAATTTCATACACCCTAACAGTGTCTATGGAACAAAACTACATGCACTCATCTTTCATTCCCTAAAGGCTGTATTATCATCTGAGATAACTGCTACTTGGTTCCTTTTTGTTACAGTTTTTGGCACATTTTCCTCTTTGATTATTTTATTATACATAATGACACCAGTGCAACTGTGTCTAATATAAGCAATTCACCTGGAATATTTCTCTCTCCCCACACACAAGCTGAAAATAAATACTTCTTATAAATGTAAAAGATACCTTTAAAGTAAGGTATCCTTACCTTGGTCATACCTATATGAGATGACCTTCAGAAGACGCATTACTAGAAAGCATAAGGTAGTTTTTTCATTCTACTGATTAAACGAAAGAAAGACCTTCGGTCACAGGTTAGGATGCTCTATTTCTTTGAGAAGTCCAATGCTCATCTAACAACACATCTGTTTTAGGCTTGAGAGTTATCCTTCATTTCTTCAATTCCACCCCAGCTCCTTTTTCAAGGGGAGTATAATTTATGAAAATTTCCTTGAATCAGAAAACAGACTGTATTGTCAAGCACATACAGTCATGCTCTTAAGTGACATATGAGTGGGCACATCAATGTGAACTTTGATTCTGAGAGACCGTAAGACTTGTCAGTTAAGTTCCAGGTTGACTCATGAACTATTTTGACAGACCCAAAGAGTAGTTCCTTCATGGTGCTCTCAGAAGCCTGCCAGTCAATCACTAAGTTGTGCAGTAGACATAAACTGCATGTAATTTGGAAAGCACTTTAAATTTTATTGATGATAAAATGAAGGAGATTGATCTGCTTTCATTTGACAGACAATACCTCCTTAATGCAGCTGACTCTGGCAAAGCTCTTTCTGACCAAGGAGCATGAAACATGACAGGAATCAGAAACAGAGAGTCACTGAACCCTGTTTACATTCTGGGAACTAAAGAGCATGAGAACAAATCTAGGATCAATTGAAGGAAATGGAATTCTGAACTGAAAAGATCATGAAAATACCAATGTCAAATTTAACTACGCATTTGCAACTATGCAACTAGCTTTAACCATTACATTTTTATTACATTTACTATCGCAAGCCATCATTCTTCAATAAAGAATTTTTTAAATTTAAAATAGATAATTGTTTAGAATGCAAGCATAAGAATATGTCCTAAGAAACAAACTGACTTGCTCTAATTCTGTCTCTGTCTCACATAAAACTTCACAAAACACTGCGAATTCTTACTGCTTGTACTTATATTTTTAACAATGGAGACAAACATTAGGCAGACTGTCCTAGAACGTTGCTTTAAATGATATTTCAATCAGTAAGAAATTACAGCCTGAATTTAATTTTTCAGATACAAGTTTCAAAGTAAAGACAGATGTATTAATAGCATTACTCCACTTGTTCATGACATGTGTCAGTAGCTTCATGGGCAGCCCAAAGTTTGGATAGATTTTACAAGCACAGCAACAATAAACCAGAAGAAAACATGAGTAATAAAAGACACAATACCACTGCAAGATTTCACTTTAACTTTTCTGCTGGGGTGAGAAAATTTTGGAGGGAGGCATTGGTTTCTTTTGTCATTTAGTTAACACATGGAAAAGGGAAACTTTCTACAGACCAAAGGCTAGCAGTTTCAGAAACTACTTTTCTTTTCTAAAATGCCCTAGAAACCAAAGGAAGTGTATTTTTCATTTGTCCTCAGAAGGTGTTAATTAGACATTTTCAAAATCTTCCTAGCTCAGCTATACTTACATTGTTAATAATTGGGACTTAAGTGGATGGTGCCTAACTTCTCCATAAATTAGGTTTCTTGCTGGACTATAATTTTGCATTAATCATGGTCCAAAGGTTTTTTTAGCATTTCAATTCCTCAAGAATTTATGGAAATACTGATTCACTGTAAAGTTCAGTAGAATCATATTGCAATGCATTCATTGATACTACGCTCACTAAAGGACTTGAATTCATATAAATTAGAATATTGCAGTAAAAAATTGCCTTATATAAAGATGTTTCACATACAACCATCTTTAATAAATGCTAATAAGTTTCTAAACAGTGCCTTATTTACTTAATTTGCCACTATCTTTGGCAGTCCATGGATCAATATGCTTTTGACAAAATTAGAATATTAAACTAGTATTTTCCCTAGAAACAATAATCCAAAGAATAAGTCAAATAATTCACTAAAAAAATTATTTATTGAACAGCATTGAAAGAAAAATGGAACATTTTGATTAAACATTACCGGAAATATTTTTTGCATAAGGTTGGTCAAGTATTAGAATTAGCTGTTTGAAGAGCTTGTGGAATTTTCATGCTTGGAGGAATCCTGAGATTCATCTGGACAACCCAAGCTATGGGCAACATTATCTAACTGGACCTGATTTGGGCAGCAGGTCAGACCAGATGACCTCTGGAGGTCCCTTACATCTAAGTTATTCTTAGACAATTCCCCAAATAGCACCAAAGAAGGCACTTCATTTCAATGTAATTATATTTACAGATGAATGCTACAAGACATTATGTTTTAAGCAAATCCTCAATTGTTAAAATAACAATAAATACAGCCATTTTCTACTTAAACTCTCTTTGCATAACATTGGTTATATAGAATCTATTTTACTGTATTTTTATCTAATAAATGAAGAGCAAAATGTCAGTGCGCAAAAGAAATTATCCATGTTGTTATCGATACATTTATAACATGAATTGAGGCAATGGGACCAACTCCAGACAGCTATCAATTCTGTGTGCCCAGACTCATCACGCATACTTCAAAGACAAACTCATCATACAACAATCAGAGACAAGTTCCTCCTGTGAAGAGCAGCTAAGGACTCCAAGTCTGTCTAGTTCGGAGAACAGGAAGCTGAGGCAAAACCTTGTTGCTCTCTACAGCTTCCTAAAGGGAGGAAGTGGAGAATGAGGTGCTGATTTCTTTGTGACAGGATGCATGGAAATGGTTCAAAGCTGTGTCACGGAAGGTTCAGACTGGTAATTAGGAAGCATTTCATAAAGAGGGTGGTTAAACACTGGGACAGACTTCCTAGAGAGATGGTTGATGCCCAAACCCTGTGCTTAAGAGGCATTTGGACAGTGTACTTAGCAAAATACTACAAGTTTTGGTCAGCCCTCAATTGGTCAGGCAGTAGGACTAGATTATGATTGTAGTTCCCTTCCAATGGTCCCTTCAAACTATTCTATTCTATTCTAGTTTAGTCTAGTCTAGTCTATCACAGAATCAGCTGAGTTGGAATGGAACCATAATGATCACCGAGTCCAGTTCCCAGCCCTGTCACACCATGTGCCTGAGAACACTATCCACGTTCCTCTTGAACTCTGTCAGGCTGGTGCTGGTGACCACTTCCCTGAGGAGCCTGTTCCAGTGCCCAAACACCCTCTGGATGTTAATATCCAACCCAAGCCACCCCTGACACAACTTCAGGCCATTCCCTCAGGTCTGTCACTGGTTACGAGAAAGAAGACATCAGTGTCTGCCCCTTCTCTTCCTTTCATGAAGAAGTTGTAGACTGCAGTGAGATCTCCCCTCTGTCTCCTCTTCTCCAGGCTGAACAGATCAAGTACCCTCAGCCACTCCTCATAAGTCTGCCCCTCAAGGCCCTTCATTATCTTAGTTGCACTCCCTTGGACACTCTCTGATAGTTTAATATCTTTCTTACAATGTAGCACTCAAAACTGCTGACTCATATTCAGCTTTCTGTAGGCCAGGACACCCAGGTCCCCAGCATCTCATTCCCAGTCTGTACTGTACATCCAGGGTTGGCCCATCCCAGGTGCAGAATCCAGCACTTTCCCTTGCTGAATTTCTTATGGGCTGTGATTGCCCAGCCCCCAATTTAGATGAGGCCTCTCTGCAGGCCCTCCCTGCCCTCAAGGGAGACAACAGCTCCTCCCAGTTGTGTAGTGTCTGTGAACTTGCTCAGTATCTCTTCCAGTCTTGGGTCCGCATCAGGTCAACAAAGAATGAAAGATGTTGAAGACCACAGAGCTGAGGAATCCTGTGGAACCCCACTAGTCATAGGTCACCTGTCTGATGTCACCCCATTGATTGTAACCCTGTGCGCCCAAAATGAGCCAGATGCTCACCCATCACATGATCCGTTTGTCCAGTTGTGTGCTGGACATTTTGTCCAGAGGAATCCCGTGAGAGACAGGATTTACTGAAATCCAAAAAGATTACATCCACTGGCTTCCCTTGATCAGCTAGCTGGGTTACATTCTCATAAAAAGGAAATCAGATTTGATAAGCAGGACTTTCCCCTCACTAAGCTGTGCTGACATTGTCTTTCAGGTGTTTTTCAATACCTCCAAAAATAATCTTCTCCATAACTTTACTGGACACTCAAGTAAGCCTGAAAGGCATGTAGTTTCTGGGATGCTCCTTCTTGCCCTTGTTGAAAATCAGGACAACATTTGCCAGCTTCCAGTCAGCTGGGACATCTCCAGATTCCCAAGACCATTCAAAAATCATTGTGAGAGGTTTTTTGGTGACATCAGCAGATCTTTGAGGATTCTTTGCAATATCCCATCAGGCTTCATAGATTTGTAGGGATCCAGCTGGAGCAACAGATCCTGAACATTTTCAGGGATAACTGGGAGATGATAATTCTGATAGTCATGGTCTCCACTTCAGAGGCTGAGATCCCTTTGGTCCATCATCCATGTTGAACACAGAGGCAAAGAATGTGTTAAACACCTCTGCCTTGTCCATGTCCCTGTTTGTGAGGTGACCATTCTCATCCTGTTAAAGGCTGATGTTATCCTTACACTTCCTATTGCCATTAATATACTTGAAAAAACTCTTTTTATTGTCCCCCACAGTTCTGGCAGGTTTAACTCCAGCTGATCTTTGGCACATTAATTTTCTCCCAACAGTGACAAGCAGTATCTTCACATCTTCCCATGTCGCCTGACCTTGCTTCCACTCGTCATACATCTTTCTTTTCTTTTGCTTTATTTCCAAGAGAAGGCTTTGTTCAGCCAAGTCTTCTTGACTTCTGACATTTGGGAATTGCCTGGTCCTGTTTCATGAGGACATGATGTTTAAAAAGTGACCAGAACAGATGCACCCCAGCACCTGCAAAAAACATTTTCCCTGGGGACCTCACTTACTTACTCCCTGAACAGCCTAAAGTCTGCTCTTCTCATGTCCAGAGATGAGGTTTTGCTGTCATTCTTCCTTTTGTCAACAGAGATTTTAAACTCTTGCCAAGACAGCTGCTGATCTCCACTTCATTCATCAGATTGATTCTGTTGACAAGCAGTAGATCAAGGAGAGCATCCTTTTGAGTGAGCTCTCTTACGACCTGTTCCATAAAGTTGTCATCCAGGTTTTTTAAGAAGGTTGTTCCAGCTGTGTGACGCTCCCAGGTAATTTCTAGCAAGTTAAAGTCCCCCATAAGGACAATAGCAATCCTTAATATTCTTTTCTCACAAACCCACAAATTTAAACAACCCAGAAAAGACACCAGGCTATGCAGCAGCATATCTTTCATAGACCCTAGGTGTTCACTGTGAGTGAAATTGCTATTTGCATATTCAAAAGATCAGAAATCAAGGTTTGTACAAAAGTCACACTGTTGGCCACTGCTCTCTCTGCATTAATATCTACATTTCCTTTTTTCTGCAAAGGCTGTTCTGGTTGTAATAGGAACTTTTTATTCCCACGCTGTTCAAATGTTCACAATGGTCACTAATACTCTATGCATAATCCTGTGTCCACGTCTTCACTTTCTTCATGGACATCTCTGAACAAGAGAGCTCAGGCAGCAGCAAGAAACAGCACTTCACAAAGGATTACTCTGGCTTTACACAATCCATGATGACTTTCTCAGAATCATCTTATCTCAGTAACTTTCTAAATATTAATATTGACAATTAAACTTTTACCACTTATATTCATTATGCGTGATGATACAATAGCTCAGTTTTTCTGAGTTTGCTATCTGCAAAGTCAGAAAAAATTAAGATCTTAAGTACATATATCTCTGGAGTCACCAGACATTTAAGGAGTTAAAGGCAAGGATAACATAATACACATTAACTATTATGTGCAGTAGTGCCATAATTGCATTGTCAGTAAGGTATGCAAGTGGATTTTATACATGAAATCCAAATTTGTATCTTTGTGCAGAAGACTAGAAACAATCAATAAAATAATGGTACCAAATAATGATTACTAAAATATTCTGCAATTTTGCAGCCTCCAATCCACTTATACAAATTAGCCCAGCAACAACAGCAGTCATATGACAAGAGAAGTATTTTGTTTACCAACAAGGTAAAAAAAATTCAAACCAAGATCACTTTATCAACTAGCTCACAGTAAGACTCCTGTTCTTATTTAGGTAAACATACAACAACACATCCAGCCACATGAAACAAAAATCAAAATTTTAAGTCCATATATGGACCAAAAAACATTTACAAAATATTCTTACTAATGTGTATGTAGCTTGTTTTTCCTTTAATTCTTTCTACTAATAAAATGAAACTGTTTTCTTAATAGGGAACCTTTACTATGAATGCTTGCATTACATTTTGAGGGGATTAAATACACAGTAAAGCTACATCTTTATCCAACTATATCCCAGTTTATATGCCATGATGTTGCCTGCAGTTCAAAACAATCATAGCAAGAAGAGCTGGCAAGTTAAAAAACAAATACCAAATGTCATTAGCATACATTCAGATCACTGGAAGCACTCAGAGAATACTGTTTAAATGCTTACCTTAACTATCCCACGGATATGCATTTTTGCTATCATCTCTGCAGTGTAAAGAAACATCAACAGAGTATCAAGAGCAAATGTCACATACTGGAGAGGCGGATAATGCTCGAAGGTTTTTGGAGTGTTCATACACACAGAAATAACACTGATGATGGCACAAATTCGTAGTAAAGAGTGCACCCACTGAAGAAAAAAAATAAACAAAACCCAAACAGGAGACATTACAAGATTGCTTTGATGTTCAAAAAACCCTCAAATATTTAGTTTCCATAGCTTATCCTGGAAGTCTTTTGTAAACCCACGTCTGTGTCCTTTTACATCACAATCCACATATAAGAGGTCTTCAACCAAAAATAAACATTTCTAAATTACTTATACATATATAGACATGTATATACTTTTATTAGTGAGGTTGTATAACTCAGAAAACATGGATTAAGAGCCAAGAAACTGAGAATAAGGATTCTATCATTTCTACTTTGTGGCACTTGTAATTCAATTTCTTTTCAAATGACAACCCATCAAATTTATGGGTAGACAATAGGTAGAATTAGTTGAAGTTGGGAGGATGGATTAAATAAAATTTTGGTGGAAAATTTTAGTTCAACCCTTAAGAAAAAATTATTTTTAAATCTGTTCACAACTCAGAAAAAATAAATGAGAGTCACAGGACTCAAAGCATCCTTCTGATTATGAAAATAACAAATATAAAAAGAATATAAAAGAGACTATGTCACAAACAGCTACTTCTTTCAGGATTCACTTTTGTTCCAATCAAGTTTTGTTGCTATAGGAGAACAGCTCATTTCTATTACTAATTAGGACTCAGTCCCACTCCTCATTGCTGGTCAGAGAGGGACACGTAACTAAAAAGCAGAATGTATCAATATGGAAGTTTAGGGTTGGATTTTTTCCTTTTAAATCAAAATATGACTGAAACATCTTGAAGTCAGGTAAGTATAATGAATCATAGTTAGTAAGGTCATACCTATTGTAACAAAAAGGAAAAGATACTTCAGCAAGAAAAAAATCTTTAAACAAAAAAAACCTGAAGAATATTTATCAAAATTTTTCATCTGGGGAAAAATTCTAGACTCATTTACAGTGTACTTCAGACCTTTTGATATCAAAAAGACAGCTACCTAATTTAACACTCACTGTTCACTCACTTAAATCTAATGATATCTGACATGAATAAAATAGTTCTGTCATTTGCATACTCTGGGCTCAGATTAATCATTTAGAAGCAGAATGCACCTTATGAATGATCTCCAACATCCCTTTAACATCCACTTTGTTTTGAACCTTGTTTCAACTGAAACAATTAACATAAGTATTAAAGTGTGGCTGATACAAAACTTGTTCTCTAACACAGTAAAGTGCCAGCATTACAAACACTAAGCAATATACAAGTAGTTCAGCAGCATGACAAAAAAATTATTCCATGAGAACCTCGTGCATTGTGTGATGAGAAATGTAGGTAAATAGCCGTCATATATTTATCTGCAATGACATTTTGAGTTTATTACAGCAGCCAATACAAACATTCTACTTAAATAACTGACAAGACAATACCCATATATTAATTCATACTACATAGTTTTAGGTGTTAAAACTCAGCAGCAAAGCTGAGGAGATCTGGCATCCTTGCTACAAATGAGATGATGACTTTCTTAAATGAATGCAATGATAACAAATGGTATTATTTCAGAATATTTTACTTCCTGCTTTTAAAAAGTAAAAAATTATACACCAAGAGAAATGTGAAAATGGCTTCTCTGCAAAAATGGAAATGATTCACAATATTGGAATCCTGAATCCATGCTCACTCCTGAAAAAATAATTAATTCATAACAAATATATTTACATGGTAAAGACATTTTCTTAATACTGTACAGTCTATTAATAACTCCACTCCTAATGAAATTTTCCCTAGTTTCAAGTTGCCAGACACTTTTACACCTCTTTTTTTCTCAAAGGCAGGTTTTAGGTTAAATGGTATGAGAAAAATGAGAGCTGTACTTCAAAATAAACAACCAAAATAACAACAATTTTATATTCATAAATGTTTTAAAAGGAGATTTGAAAATCAAGTGCTTATTGATAGCTACCACTTGAGCAACAAAATCCTCCTTTTAATATCCTTTCCAAAAGCTAATTTTTTATAAACTTGTAATTTCAATGAACATGTTAGGAACCAGAGACCTTGAAAGGATGGCTGTTTTAAAAAAATCAATCAGATGAACTGGTTGGAAAATACTGCTTGATCGTCCCATAATTTTGGAATAGCCAAAAGAAACTATTTTGTTTAGTCTTTGATGTTTTTCAAAAATTTAACTGGTACATGAGCAACTATAGTTCAAAAACTTTTTTCTGACTAATATCTAATTCAGAATTTTTGTGAAAGTCATATTTCAACAACTCATCTTACATTTCACTTAAAATTAGTAATTACAGAAAGAGATACCTACTGGTTTGTTAATCCATAGAATATCTGCATTGTCTGACAAAGATTCATCAGGACCAAAATCTGCAACTGGCTGGGCTTCCACCCTTGAACTCTGTTTCCTTTTTAGCATCCTGAAGTTAACTTCTTTTATCTATAATCATGAAACCTCCTTGGTGAAAAAGAGACAGAAAACATTAATTCACTTCAGCAGTTTTACAAAGCATTTTAAACTGTTTTATAAATAACCTAAAGCATTTTGTTTTCATGCACACTTCTTTTGTACTTACTAATAGGATATTGATTTTATTAAATATAAATCACTGACATGACACTCGTTAGTTTACCAAAAAATTACACAAATGTAGGCAACACAAACAATTGCCAGAAATTTAGCAATGCTGATAGAGAATTTGTTCTGAAAATATGCAAAGAATTTGTTCTGAAAATATGCAAAGAATTCTATTGCTGTGAACTTCAACACAGAGTAAACATTGGATGAATTTGACCTGGAGCCATTTAATTAAATGGTGACATTTCCATTTATTACACTAGGCTAAGATAAATCCCAACATGCCAAAGGCAAACAGGCAATGTTAAGCAGCCAATAGATGTTAATGTTATTTACTGAAATCAGAAGAGCCTTTTTGCTATTAACATTATTTTTCTAATAAGTATTTTCTAAAGTATTTTTCTAATACTTTTTTTGATGTTAGCAATTATCTATCCAACAGCCAGAAAGTTGTCTCTCTGTGACGAAAACGTGTTGTTTCCACAAGGTCAGGCTGTGTCTGGACATTCCTGCATGGGTGGCACTGACTGAGCCTTCTGTATGCTCAGCCATGTGAGCCACAGCTTGGGACACGCCATGAGAGCTGTAAGGTTGAGTTAGAGTTTAGTATTGACTTTCCCACAGACACAGTTCATGGATCCCAGAGTCTAAGCAAATCCAAGCAGATGAGGAAGATACACTCTCCTGAGAAGTAACTGTCTGCCCTTGAAATACAATTCTATTGTTCATGAATCACAACCCCTTAGAGACTTTTTTTTTGTTGTTTTCCAGCAAAGTAGGGGGAGGAAGAAAGCAAGATCTTGGGGCCTTGTTCTGGACCTTTACTTTGGACCAACTGTGGTGACACTGCCCTGTGACAAGCAAAAGTTTGTCAAAACTAGTTTAAGATAGAATAGTTTGAGTTCAAAGAAACCTTTAAAGATAATCTAACCTTTAAAGATAATCTCCCCTGCCATGGGCAGGGACATCTTTCACTAGATCAGGCTGCTGAAAGCCCTGTCCACTTTTCAATGATAGGGCTACCACAGCTTCTCTGAACAGCCTGGTTGTACGTCTCACCACTTTCATTGTAAAGAATTTTTTCCTTATGTCTACCCTGAATCTTCCCTTTTCCAGTTTAACTCTGTTGCTCCCTTGTCCTGTCACTACAAGCCCTGGTAATTACAGCCACAAGTGTCACAATGACACATTCTCTAACAAGAATGCAGGAAACACTGTGCTCGATTTAGCTGGAGGCAATAGTGGGCTCACGACTGCAGAAGTGCCCATGTACTTGGTCTCAGCTGGCCTTTTCCATCCCATGGGCTGCTGCTTCATGTCCAAACATTATGCTTGCATCCTTTTCTGTCTCTTCTTTTCAGCTGTTATGGCAAATGTAAACCCTTAATCTTATTCCAATTTCCTCAAAGTCTACCCCTGCTCTGTGTTCTCTTTCAGATTCAAGAGGTCGGTTCCTGTCTCTGTAAAACCAAGCCTGAACCACTGGTCTTTGTACAAAGCACACAGTAACAGGGCTGAGGTCCTGTACTGATGTTCCCAGCTGGAAGAGCTGACATCATGCAAAAACTGATTTTTAAAAACAAACAGAAATAAACTAAATGCACAAAATAAGTGACAATTTCTGACACATATATTCATTTCAAATGGCAATTCACAGCAATCTTAGCATAAGTAAAACTGGTAAGCTGTCACTACACACATGCAAATACTGTAAAATTAATATTATATATTAATAACCCTTCTCTAACAAATGAAGAATGAAGTAATAATCACAGAGGTTGCATGCTCTCTCCATGTATATGCTCAAACTTCATGTTCTATTTTTGTTTTGTACCTGAATTCACTACTTCCTCCTCTTCAGCATTTTTTTCCATTTTCTCCTATTTATTTCCCAGTGTAATGGACTGACCTTTTTTCTCTACTTAGACCAAAGCACAACCAGAAATGCTTCAAGTCTCAGAGCTGCTGGTGTGCTTTTTGAGGGCATGAAACCTCCAAATGGCTACATTTAGCATAGTAATAAGAAGTTACTGCAATGCCTTGGGAGCTGCATTTCCCAAAACTTTAGGGGGAAAAAACACTGCCTAAAATGTTTCTTACAAATATGTTCCTTTGAAATTGTTACTCAAAAGCTAAATAAAGAATAATAATTTTATGTTTATTATTTCTGGTAATGGTCATTACTGGGCTCTAGTAATCTTTTAAGAAAAGAGGTAGCAGTAAACAGAGAATTAATAAGATAAGTGCAATCAATAATTATGACAAAAGGTTCAGGATATGAAAAACTGATTTTTGTTTAGCCACTTACAGATTTATTTTTTTTAAATAAATGATGGTCTAAATAACAAGCTATGTCTATTTAGGTAAAAAAAGCAAATAATTTTCAACAGTCTATTAGAAAGACTATGTTGTTTTTATGCTTTTCTCAGTATTGCTTATTTATATATTTGATGTGTAGGAAGATTAGCCGTACCCTTCTAATAAAATTCCCCCTTATCCTTTTACCCAGTGCCTCTTTGTTTGTTCGAGTAATTTTAAATTGGTCCAGGCACAGAAAATAACATGAACTTTAGATGTTCATAATAAATGTCCATAATGGATTCAGTTCACGTACTAAAATCACAGAAATCACAGAATATTCTGAGTTGGAAGGGACCCAGAAGATCATCAATTCAAACTCTTAAGTGAATGGCACATATGGATATCAAATCCACAGCTTTGGCATTACTGGCACCATGCTCTGACCAACTCAGCTAATCAGTGTTGTGACTAAAGAGATTAGAATTCTTATTTTTATGAGGCAGCCTTGAATAAACAAATCTCCACGTATATAAAACCAAATGGAAGGGAGGAAATGTTATGGAATAAAAGAATCAGCTTGCTTACTTCCCTACTTGAAATGACCAGAAATGCACACAAAAATTCAGAATGAAGATGACAGATGAATAATATTTTGTAAATGGTCTTTAGCAAGATTATTTGAACTAGAGTATAGCTGCTTTCAAGCTTTTATGCAATGGTTTTTGCTGTTCTCACTACTTTTATTTTACCAAGGAACACACACTTTTCCATGCGCTGCAGTTTTGGAACTCTGCCATGTCTGTAAAGAATTTTAACCCTTGAACTGCTAATCCCTTTTGCACTTGTTTCTTCAGGGAGGAACCAGCTGAAGGATGGAGAGAAGGGGAGCTGTGCATGAGCTCCTTCCAGCGTGTGACGCAGCGAGCAGCGCACCAAGCTGTGCCAATGGGGAGGATGTGGCCCTCCCTAACCCTGGTACAAATCCACCCCTGCAGTTCCTGCATTGATTCTGACATACGTCATTAGGTCTTTCTTTGATCACAACCTGTTATTAATGTGAAAGGCTAAATACATTCCCTAGGATGTATTTCTAGCTGCAGTGTTTTTAAGACATACTGGGTGCAGGGCGAAGACAGGCTCTTAAGACAGGAAAATGTCATGGAGTTTTGGGGCTACAACCACTTCACATTTCTTTGCAGTACCTTCTTTATAGCAGCAATGAAAATTCACATTGCAAGTGTCAACCTTTTCAGTGTTTTAAATTTCTCCTCTATTTTTAGAAGAAAAGGCAAATTAAAAGAAATAAAACTAAACAGAATATTACTAACTCTCTGAGCCTCTCAGATCCATTAGGGCAGCCTTGTTCTCTTACTTTGTATCTCTGAACTTGCAGGCATGTTCTGCAACCTCTACATTTTCTAAACCACCCCCACCCACTAAATTTGCAGCTTCCGCTGAAATGAAAGTATGCCAGGGCAATGGCTGGGGTGAACATAAGACCCACTGTGCACTTGGGAAAAAAAAAAGAGTTAGAAGAAGATATGACCCAGTTTGCAATATTCCCACTAAGTGCAAGACACTTCTTCTGATGGAAATATGCAGTTCCTAAAAAAATCAAAAGACAAATTTTAAAAAGTAGCTGATCCTCCACAACATCAAAAGCTGAGAAATCTGAGTCTTGCTTATAAAGCAAGCTCACTGTGTATAGCATAATCTGCTCAAAAGATCTCTACCACAAAGTCAGAAAACATGCTTATAAAGGCTCTGGCTGATAAAGAAGGCAGCTGAAAAATTACTTCACTGAAATATCAACAGGAAAACAAAGCAGATATTCCTACAACTTACAGAGAATTCAAAAATCAGAAAAATCCTTGGAATCAGCTATGCCTGGCTTTCAACATACTTTTTTCTCACTGTCTATTGACTTTGTCACGTAAGATCATGTGAGCACTGCCTGAAGGTCCTCCCAAGGCAGGCCACCTACAAGCATTCTCTTCAATTTTCTCTTTGAAAATGTCAACACTGCTTCCAGCTTCTCCCAGAGCAGGGACACAGAAAGTGGCACACACTTCAAGACAATAATTACAAATGAGAGAGCTGAAATGGGCAACAGGAAGATGACGTGAACACCCATACACATAGCATGATGACAAAACCCCATTTCCATATTATACATAAAAAAAGCTTTAAAGTACAGGTTACCTTAAAGAAATTGATTGCTCTTAACTTCAGTATGCATTACATGGTTATAGGAAAAATGTAAGTTCCCATTCTTTCATCACAGCCTTCTCCTTTCCTTCTTAGCAAATTGACACTGTTTCTCTATTGCCTGCTCCCTGCATCCACTGCTTCTTCCATCCCTGATTTTGGGTATGGGTACAGTTAAATGGCATTCAGCATTTGTTTTCATGTAGCAAAAATCTGAAGTGAGCAAGCTGCATATACAACAGTACAGATATATTTATTTCAGAAGGGTAAAGACAGTATTCCAGTAGATACAATCACAAGGCACATGCCACCACAGATGCTATTAACTCATAACTAATTTCAAGTAAGAGCTTATTTCAGTATTTTTTCTCTGCATGGCATCACTATTGTAACTGATGAAATGTTCTGAAAGACGTCTTTGTTATTTAAGCATGATATACTGCTAATAACTGACCAAATTTTAGTATTTACTAAAAACAAAGCTGTTTCCTCACAAAGAAGGTACACTGAAGGAAATATTCTAAAAATAGTTACATTCAAATTTTCAAACAATTTGGATACATGTAGGAAAGAATGACTGATAGTATCTTGTACTTACTAACAGGATCCCAGACCAAAAATCAAAGGACTGAGGTTCAAAACCGAGAAAAGTTTAAAAATTGCTTGAGGCTGCCAATGTAAGAACATCTAGTCTGAAAACAGGCAGATGTTCAGACTTCAGCTTTTTGCTTGCAATGCACTTCCTGTGTTTTGTCTTATTATCAGCTAAGGACAATGCTCTTACAATATTTATTTCTTACACATAAATTGTTCCTTTCAGATGTCACCAAAATAATACCCAGCAAGCAGAATCAAATCTCTCATTGCATACAAAGGCAGATCTCTTGTGAGTCAGATATAGAGTCTATTGTTACTGTCACATAATGTTGTTCTCTTTAACCCTTCTAACATCCGCAATATACAATTCTGAAGAAATTACACATACATGTACATGGTGCAGTGATACAGCCACAAACAAAACTTTTTAATTTGGAATAGAATTGCTTAGCTTTTCCACATTTCCACATTTTTTTAATTAAGAGATTTGGTTGAGTTAAAAAAAAAAAAAAAAAAAAAAAAAGCCAGAACAACTGAAGATGATTACATTCCATGACACTTCATTTACATACAAAATAGAGATCCAGGTACACCAAAATGACCTTTGTAGTAAAGAACAAGTACACTCTCACATTTCAAAGTCCCAACTCCCCATGTATCCCAAAGCTGGAACACATCCAAGCATGAAGCAGCTACTTCCCTGTACCAGTAGCCAGCTTTTGCTCTCCAGTGGAAACCAAGACTGGTGAGCACCCTCCACCTACCCATAACAGGCTGGTTGTTGGCATGACTGGATAACACAATAGCTTTCCAAGTTCTACAATTAAACTGTCAGAATGGCTGATAAAATGCTGAAGCGTTATGACGGCCACTGAATGAACAGTAATCATATAAAATATAAAGTACATAGAAAACTCTAATGGCTGTGTACTTCCTTCCCAAATACATCTGCAGAGTTTAACAGCTGGTTTACTCTGAAAGTTCACTTGGACTGTGAGCCACTTCCCCACCATTTGCTGACCTAAGATCAGTCAGCTGCAATGTGATTTATAGAAATACATGAGCCCATTGCTGACAAAAAGACACATAGCAACATCCTTAGTAAGAATCATGCTGGTTTAACCCTTTGTGTTTAACCCTTTGTGAACATAAGGGGACAGGCAGTACCATGTCATTGATTGAGTGGTTCAAGGAGCAAGCCATCCTCTCTTTATAATATCCCACATTCAGTAACATGCTCTGAGTACTGTGGATCAATTTTTCAAGGTTTAAAGGAAGGAATTCCTTCCCAGAATGATACGTGGATGGAAAGGAGCTTCTCTGTAGGCAGATGGCTGGCAGCATGCCTGCTTAAGTGATTAATTTAATGTTTCTGGGATTTTTTTGAATCATTAATTACATGCTAGAACCTTGTATATCCATCTTCTCACTGTTTAAATACATGAAAATGAAAATAAATGGTGGTTATATTCTTTTAGATTTGTTATATTCTTTGCTAAAATAATTATTAAAGAAACAGACATATTCTAGATCATCTTTTCTTGCCAAATTCTTTCTTTTCTATCCTTTAGGAAACTGCCAGCAAAAATTCTAATGCCTATATATCCTAAACTTGAAGTCCCGAAAACAAAATTAGGACTTTTTCTTTTCATATCTTCTTATCTTCCCTTTGAAACAAACTAATTGACATGCCCTTGCTGCAGGGCAGTTCCTAGAAGTGGCACCATAACCTCTGGTACTTTACGTACTGAACGCGAATGCTTTATTTTGGAGGGAAGAAAAAAAACAGAAAGGAAAACTGAGTTCATAGAATCATAAGCCAGTTCAAGTTGGAAGGACCTCAGCTCTGCTCTTGTGAGTCTCCATCTAGGTTCTCCAGAGGCCCAGTTCCAGGGCCTGCAACACAAGACATTGATCTGTTGGAATTAGTCCAGAAGAGGCCACAAAGACGGGCTGGGGCACCTCTCCTATGAAGACAGGCTGAGAGAGTTGGAGCTGCTTGGCCTGGAGAAAGCTCCAGGGAGACCTTAGAGCAGTTTTCCAGTACCTAAAGGGTGTTACAGTCCCTGGGGAGGGACTTTTCACAAGGATACATAGTGCTAAGTTTAGATAGATATTAGAAAGAAATTCTTCACTATGAGGGTGGTGAGGCACAGGAACAGGTTTCCCAGAGAAGCTGTGGATGTCCCATCCCTGTCAGTACTCAAGGCCAGGCTGGATAGGGCTTTGAGCAATCTTGTCTAGTGGAAGTTGTCCCTGCCCAGAGCAGTGGGGCTGGAACTAGATCATCTTTAAGGTCCCTTACAACCCAAACCATTATTTGGTTCTATGATCTCAGAAGGTCTCCAACTGTACCTCCTGCTCAAGCATCATCAACTCTGGTGGCAGCCCAGGCTATTGCAGTTTACTCAGGTTACTCCAGTCTAGACTTGAAAATCGCCAGCAAGGAAGATTTTTTGAGCAACCTGTTTCACTACTTAATTGTCCTCACCATGAAGGGGAAAAAAAAAAGTAATAAAAGATTAATATATCACAGAAAATAGAGAAAGGAAAAAGAAATTACCTAGTACAATCAAGAAAATTTGCAACTATAATTTAGGACTGGTATTTTGCAAAGCAAGATGTTTATCACTATTTAGCCGATCCAGGAAACTTCTGTTGAAATAAAAGATGCTATGAAGGTAATGAAAGGGAGAAGAGAGAAAGGTTTAAAGGGAAAGAAAATATGATTTAATCTGTAACACCCAGATTAGGCTGACTTTGCTCTTTATCCCCAAAAGATTTTGTGCTCAAAACCTACAGGAGATCCAACCATTCAAGCATTCTATTAGTAACGCAGTAAAAATTATTTTTTAATGCAACACCTCTATTTTCCTCATAAACACATCTTATTTGTAACAGACTGAACTCCTAAACGCCTAAGCAGGTGGGGAGGAAACCAAACTCCCCAGAAGCCAGAACCAGTTCTATCTCACCATGAGCTATTCATGCCTCAAGAAGACATTCTCATCTGCAGAAGTCTTTTAGGGCCAGGTCCAGCAGCCCATTACTCCCTACAACACAGTGTGAGAGTATTCATCCTCTACTGTGAAGGTTTAAGACACAAAATGCATTTGACTCAAAGACACGTTTGGATGAATGCCACACAGATAGATCTACATGGTGCTCATGGTACCAGCAGCGTCCTGGAGCTGGAAATAAGTCAAAGCAGAGTAAGTTATATTTCCAGGTGATATAGCTCAATGAACTGTGATGGACCACATTTCAGAGTAAAATAAAACAGATGCACCAAACAGGAAGACTAAAGCACAAATTATACAGTTTTGTACAAATTGTTACAGTTTTGAAAGTAACCAAGCTCAAACGGTAAAACAAAAAATCCACAACAAAACAACACACCAAATGAAAACAAATTCAACTGTTGCTACAAGTCTCCAAAGGTATATGTAAATACTTGAAGACAGCTGGAGACTTCTAGCATCCAGTCTAGCATCCAGTTAGACCAACTCAAAGAAATGTGATTTCTCATCCCCTTCCTGAAGTTAAGAAACTTCAGCTTTTGTGATTAAAGCAGCAGAGCATAGTTCATTGTTAATATGTACAATTTCTCTGTTGATCACTCAAACGGCAGGTGGAACGGGGCTGCTGGGAAAGGAAATGAAAACGAAAACAAGCAATGAAATGAACCAGGAAATTGATGATGTTTAAGATGAACACAAAAGACTCAAACAGCATTTAGTTAGTGTTTCCTCGGTGTAAATATTTGCCTGGATGCAACAACAGTTAACCTACCAAATCATAGCTGACTTAAAAGCCACGTTTGCACATTAAGAAACCTTGATCCTTTCTCGAAATACATCTCTGATTTTACTGAGAGTACTAAAACAAAAAGATGTCAATAATAAAAAAGTATTAAGTATCTCTATTCGATGTACGAACCAGTGACACTGCACGTTAAACAGATTTAGCCCAGGCCTGGGAACATCGCTCCCTCCAACCACGCCAAACCCGCAGCCCCTGAGGGAGCTCTCCGCGGCCACCCCCGTGCCCATCCCCAGGCACCCCATGAAATGAGTGCCCCCCGAAGAGGCCTGTTGGCCGCACGGCCCCGCTCTGCCTCAGTGACGGGGCTGCGGAGGGCCCCGGGCGGCGGGGGAGGCCGGCGGCGGCCGGCCCGGAGCGCCCCCTCCCACCGCGGGGAAGGACGGCCGGGGCGGGCGATGCGGAGGGCGCCGCCGCCCCTTCCCCTGCCGCGGAGCCAGGCGGGCCTCTGGCCGCGCCCGTTCCTTCCCTGGGAGCCGCCAGCGTTCCCGGCACAGCCGCGGCGGCCGCCGGCACCGAGGGGCCGTGGAGGGGGGCGGGGAGGCGCCGGGCCCCAGCGCGCCGCGGCAGCGAGCCGCTCCCGCCGCCTCCGACCTACCGCCAGCATCTCCCTTCATGGCGCGGTCGGGAGCGGCCCCCGCGGGTGTGCGGGCGTTGCGGTGCCGTGCCAGCCTCGCACGCCGCCCTCCCCGCGATGGATCGGGGCGGCGGGGCCCGCCCGGCGGCGGCCGCGTTCAGTCTCTCGGCAACGGCGGCGGGGGCGGGCGGGGAGGGAGCAGGTGCGGAGGAGACGGTGCCGACCGCGCACGGGCGCCTCGGAACAAACAGATCCCCGCCGTACTCACGAACCCGGCTGCGAAGAGAGGTGGCTTAGCGGCCCCGCCGCCACCTGGGGGGTGATCCCCGCGGCGGTCCCGTCTCGCAGATCACCCCCACAGCGGCTGGAACTGTGCTCGCTGCGCCCCGAAACACACGAGGGGTGCCCGGCACGGGCCGCAGCCCGTCGGGCCGTGCCTCGGCTGAGCCCGCACTGCGCTCGGCCAGCAGCAGCGCCCGCCGAGGCGCCGCTTGCTGCGGCAGTTCGGTAGGGCTCCAGTTCGGGCTTCAGCCTTTTTGTTTCTTGGTTGGTTTGGGGTTTGTTTTTCGTTTTATTCATTATGCTCTTCAAGTGCTAGGATAGGTGATTTGTTTTGCTAAGACACCCTATTTGTACACTTAGGCCTTTTTACAGTGGTGATGCACGTCTTTGCCCTGACTTCACTGGGTGATCTAGTTAATTTTCAAATTACTGAAGGGCCGTGCTAAAGCCCAGTTTCGAGCTCCACAGTGAAAAAAACCCCATTAAAATATCTTCGCTTGTTGGACTAGATGGTCTTAGGGGTCTTTCCAGCCTAAGTGATTGTATGAAAAAGATATCACAAATAAACAGATGAAGAAATACTTGGAAAATTGTTTCTGTAAATCAGGTTGACATGTTCCAATCTGTATTTTATCTTCTTGCACAAATAATTAAAAAAAAAAAAAAAGTAAATTTGAAGAAAATTTATGTTTAAATGAAAATGTATGGTGGGGAATGTGAGCCTATAACTTTCTGGAGATAGTAGAGATGTGGAATAAGATTCAAAAGACAAAGCCCTTAGCAAAATACCCCAGAAAGTTGAAGGAAAGTGTATGGCATAAATTGTATTTGGTTCCTTTAAATTATATCTATTTGATGCTGGCAACCAAAACTAATAAGCCAGTTAGGGAGTTGGCCTCAGGATTACAGATGCAGTCCTGCCAGCAGTACTTACATGTATTACCAGCATTAGCAATTCCAGTGAATTTAAGCACCTAATTTTAGTGTTTGCAGTTTTTGGTAGCAGTCATCTGATGTTTCATGAGAAAAAAATTTGTAAAGCAAAACAATTTAGAATAAATGTGCTGACAAATAATACTCTTCCTATTTTGTCTCTTCCTCCCCACTTAACGTTTCATTACTTGGAATAAGTTGCTAGGCAGCATTTTGCTGTTGGTGATAGCATCTCATAAATGAAAACTGACAGTTGCAAACAGTGAAACATTGCAGCTATAGCTAAACAAAAGAAATCAACATTTGCCAGCGGATGTGACTTTGTGTAACATTTCTCCTATGGATATACCGGCCTCTGAAAAATACCTCTCGATAGAACAATTTTCCAGTTGGAAGGGACCTCAGGAGGCCATCTGGTCTGACTGATCTGCTTAAACCAGGCTCAGAGATGACATCACACCAGCTTGCTCAGGGCTTTATCCAGTTGGGTCTTGAAAGCTTCCCAAGACAGGGACTGCACAGCCTCCCTGGTAAGCTTGTTTCTGTAAAGGACCATCCTCATGCTGAAAGATTTTTTCCTGACATGCACTGGTCAGCAGTCTCTCCTCCTGCAATGCACCCTTGGGAATTGCCCAGCTTTGTCCTCTTGACGGCTTCCTCATCGAATCTGGCAGACTGCTCCTAGGTGCCCCCAAAGCCATCCAAGCTCCTTCAGCCTCTCCTCATGGAGCAAGTGCTCCAGTTCCAACCACCTTGGTGGCCTGCCACTGAATTCACATCTTAGCATCCGTCATGTGTTGGAGAGGGGTTCAAGATATGCTGCAGTAATTTAGATACTGTTTAATGAGTTCCCAAAAAGAAGGGATTCATTTCCTTACATGTGGTTTGTATTAGATAGAATACGTGTTTCCTTATGTATTTGGCACTTCTCCTGGTGTCGTGTTAGGTAACATATTGTTACTAGCTGCCCTTACTCTGTGGAGCACGAGCTGCTAATGGGAACCCACACTTTCAGCAGAAGACTGGATTCTCTCTGACAGCCTGTCTTGAGCGCAACTGGCATCAGATGATGCTAATGCTGGAAGAAAGGTTTAGCCCTTGATACCTTGATGTAGCTGCCTGTGTGCAAAGGTGAAACAGTAGTCTTCCATTCACAGAATTGTGCAGATGGTGAAGGTCTTCTGTTTGCAAGGAAAAGCCCTTTCTTGCTTTGCTATTTAACCACCAAGTTACTTTCAGATGTGGCACACATCTGAAAAGCATGAACATTTTCATACTTCAGTGGCATATAGGAGGCATGTGAGGATAAAACTTAAATATCTATTAAATAGTTGATATAATTTTGCAAAAAACCTGTTGGTCCTTTAAAGTCTGTAACAATGTCTAATATTTAGGGCTCCAAACCTTCAAGTCTGTTTTAATTCCAATTTAGAAAATTCACACTGACCTACAAAGCAAGCCATAAACATATAGATAAAGACAGAATTTGGGAGTTAATCCTACCACATTACTTTACAGTAATGTTAAATAGGTCAAAAGAAAAGATATTTCGTAGTAAAGATTTACCTCTCATCTCTACAATCAAGATCAGATAAAGGAATTTCCCTGTTCATCCTTCAAACTTCAACACATGTTTGAAATTGGACATGCCAGAATTTTCATTTAGAAGAAAAATTTGGGGATTTGTACTGCGTATTCAAGGGCAGAATTCTCAACCTTACCTATAACTTTCATTTCTCTAACATATTTTGGAAACACTACCAAAAAAAAAGGGAAGGGGGAAATTCAAAGCATCTATTTATTATACATGTTTCTTTACAGAATTTGGATAGCCCTTAAGCCCTGGTTTTACTTCTGAGTTTATTTGAACTTTATTTACTTTATTGTCCTTACTTTCCCTAAGTATTTGTTAAATAGCTCAAGAGTAATGTAAACATATTTTAAAAACATCCCAAAGAGCTGATCTTACTGAGATTGCCATTGTTCAAATTTGATTTACCACTTATGAAAGAGCACAGTGCTTGATCAGATTTCAGACTGTCTATAATGACTAAAAGAATTCATGAAATATTAATTTTGAAATTATGCTTGAGCTTTTAAAAAAGGTCACAAAATATCATTTAGCAATTCAGAATTAAACTTCAGACCCAAAGTAAGATTTAATCATTTTCGCACAGGATACAATTCAAAACCTGCTAAATTCCTGCCTGTTGCTCTTCAGCCTCAGGGTGCCCAAGTTTTTAGTCATCTAAATGGTGGTTACCACAATTTTTTCTCAGAGTCTGAAGTCCTGCTCTGCAGATGCTGAGCAGCTCCCTGGTGTTATTGGGGCTCCATGTGAATTAGATGAGCCGAGCAGCCCCGTCTGCTTCCACCTATCCCTTTATGGCTCTGGCTAGTGGTAGTTTCACTCAGAAGCCTGTAACCACAACAGAAATGGTCACAGAGCAACATCAGGCAAGCGACAGCAGGAGAAACTCAGTTAACGCTCATGAGAGCTTTGACTGGGATGGGTTAAAAACTGTCATTCTTGAGTGTCTGTGATGTGTGTCAACATCGATCAACCAGAATAAAGGACATGGAGTATGATTTTCTTAATTTCACACCTTGAGGAGGGTCTGAAGTCCACTGCTAACTGTGTAGAATTAGTTTGCTTTTGATAGGTACAGAGTTCTCAGAAGGGCAATATAGGTGTTTTCCCATGCTTCCTTTTTCTTAATTTCTGTCTCTTCTTCATGTTTGGTTTAACAGCAAGCAGTGCAAGACAGAGCATTGGAACCATACAAGATGGTTGCTATTGCCCTGGAGAATCTGGTGTGCATGTGTTTAATTTAGGCACTCAACCTGAGTTACTACAGTTCTGCCCTGAAGAAGTCAGCAGCATCTATTTTTTAAATTTGCTGTCCTTAGGAACAGCTCTTTGGACAAAATGATGAGAATGATCCTTCATTATAACTTATTCAGGTAACTAGTTAAAAGGATCACAAACAAGATAGTCCTTCACACTATTTCTGATTTTTCAAGACTCCCAGCTTACTGTTAGCTCAGCTTATGACAGAGCTTTACTTGCTTTCTGAAAGAAATGCTAAATAGTTAAGAACGCAGTAGACTGGGTTTTAAAATGCAGTGTTGTTGTGGCATTTTGGGCTTTCTTGCAAGATCATGCTGAAATACCTTCTGCTTCCTTAAAGCCTCTGTAAAAGCAGGATATTATTGCTGTGTAGGGGAATTCACTTGCAAACATTGAACAAACAAAAGACCTACCAGCTATTTAAAGTTTCAACTGAGGCATGAAAGAGTAAGCTAAGGTTTTACCCTAGAGTATAACAAAATAACATCTTGATTAATGTTGGCCTATGAACTGTTTGGGTAGCTTATATTCTGTACTATTCAGGCCAGCTACATTCAGACCAGCTCAGCTTTTATCTTGTTCTAACCTTAATCCTGTAACTCCAAAAACTATTTGTATTCCCAGTGTGATACCATGAGCTGTCCCAGATTCCATGTCCTGTCAGCAAAATTAACACAAGGTTTTCAGTTCTGCACAGCTCGTGTGTAGTCTGTCTCCTGCTCCCTTCTAGGGATGGCATTGACCAGCACAGCAATGACTCTCAACAGTTGCATGCATTTCTGAACTCTTCAATTCAGACAGATTTTAGTTAACTCCATCAAGTACTTTTTGCTTCATGGCTTTTAAGTGGTTTGCATTAGATATTTACAACCACCTAGTTTAGTGATTGTATGTTTTTCACAGAAGAATCTGTGGACACTTAAAATTCTCCTTGTTCCACATTTTATGGAGGAACACTAATTGCTTGATATGTGGGATTTGCAACTTGTAGTTAATTTTAGAAAATTTTGATGTAACTGAATGCCTCTACATTTGAATGCTTCAGTCTCCACTCTTACAAACCCATGCTGTTACTAAAATGGCTTCAATGGAAACCCGGAAAGAGTATTTGACAGATTTTGATGGTTTCCATTTTTTTAAACTTAAACTGTTCACTTTATGTGCATTTTGATTTGTTTCATTAAAAAGAAAATCCTTAAGAATGGCATGGAATGTGTTTTGCAAAGCTGGTGGCTTTATTAAGTGACAACAAAATTAAAATGTTCACTGTAATAAAGGCCATAATAAAGGAGTTGACAGAGTCCATCTGCCTCTCCAAACTGAATCAAACCTTGTTCAATAGCACATTATGCCATCAGAGTCATAGAATTATGGAATATTTGAGGTTGGAAAGGATCTCTGGAGATGGTCTAGTCTAACCTACCTGCCCAGAGCAGGACAGCCTAAAGCATGTTGCTCAAACCCTGTCCAGATGGCTTTTGACTATGTCATGGGATGAACATTGCTGGGCATTCTGCTCCAGGATGAGGCCACTCTTAGTGTAAAATAGCTTTTTTCTTTTTCTCCCCTTTAAAAAAAATATTATTCTTATTTGATTTATTATAAAAACAATTCTGGCAAAATTGAAGTTAAGATATTGTTTGCCTTTAAAAAAGAAATCACTGCCTATGAATTATCTTGTCTATCCCCAGGCTTGCAGCTTAGTTTTTACACAGTTCAGAAGACTATGAAATCATAAAAATAGCCTTCACCAGTTTGGATAGGAAATTACCCTACTGATTCTTCTACTGGTCAATAAAATTGCAGGGAAAATATTAGAAATTATCCCTATATCTCTACCTAATCCTGCAAACTTTTATGAAGAACAGTAACAGGGAAACACTTAAAAAATGATGTTCAAGTGTAAGTGTGCTTAACAACACCTATCTTTTTAATTACATGTCTTTATTTGAAGTAATTTTAAGTCTGACAAGTATTATTTAAACCTGTTGCCGATTTTGAAGTGGCTGTTTAGTATTAGCAGGTGTGTTCCAGCTTCTCCTCATCAGCAATATGTTGACTTTCTCTTTTCTACCTTTATTCTGCAAGAAGTGGCATTACCACTTGTAAACTATACATTTACCAAGCACCTGCAGGTCTAGAGCCTTAGTATGAAACTCCAATAGATAGGAAAACTTGCATTTTACAACCGCTGTGCTTCTTGTAGGTGTATGTTAACCAGTAGAGAAAAAAGTTCTTTAGGGTTGTGTGCAGGAGTGGCTGAAAGGAAGTGAGCAGTTCTCAAGGCAGCATGTCAGGTTCCCATTTCGAAAGACACTGACTCCTTTTATATTGAATTTACAGCCTGTTTGGTAGCCAATTAGCTCCTGAATACATACACATCATGTATATGTATATACACACTTTACACATGTTTATATATGCATGCATAAAAATATTCTAGGCTTAAATGACTAAATAATAATCTGAGAAAAGGTCAAAATCTATTAAGGAAGCACTGAGACATTGTATTAGAGACAGGTACACATGAAAGCATTTATTAAATTTAAGCTCTAGGTACACATTTCGAATATTGCATCCTTCGACTGTGTAAGTATGCCTTCTCCAAATTCGAAAAGTCCATAGCAAAAAGGTGTGTATTTCTTCAAAACATGACAGATGTAAAAAAAATAAGACAGTGATAAGTTCATCATATCATGGTGAATGTCTTCTCCCTGTATATTTGAAGTTATAGTTTGTAGTCTGCTTGAAAGTCTTCTGAATACCTGTCAGCAACAGTCTGCTCAGGGAAAAAGGAGGAAGATGAACAGATGGCAGCCTTTAAAGTTGTGGATTAAAAATAAATTTAGTGCTAAAAGGTAATTACTATTGGTTAAAATGCAAAGCTTTCTCTTTATTCTTCTCTAAATTGAGACTTCAGGCAGTACAATTTTTGACAATCACATTGTTCTTAAAAGTGCTCTTTTCTGTAATCTAAAGGGTCTTAATTTATGAATATTTTTTTACTGCAGCATTATAAATGCATTTCAAAAACTATCACACAGTTAGAAGGCATAATGCTGCATTAAGCATGGACTTCAAAGTTCAAGGACTGTCAGAAATAAATATTTATTGATTTTCCTGCCAATATTACTTGCCTTTTCACTAGATCCATCAAAGTAAGTCAAACACATGGGGTTAGCAGGACTGTAAACATTCACAGGACTGAAGCCAACAGATCACTCAATACAGGATTTTTATGATTTTTGTTGCTTGAGAAAACATTTTAACACACTTGCAATATGAAATACACTATAAAGGGCAGCAAAACTGGTAAAAAATAGATTTGGTTTGCAACAGCTGTATGTGGCGCTTTTAGATTTTTTTACATCCTAATTCTCCTTGCTTGTATCTTAGGGTAAAGTTATGTGTCATAAAGAAGGTAGTACACTAGGGGTAGGCAGTTGCACTTCACAACTTCAAGATAACTTACTAAAATATGACAAAAGTCTTGTGTTTTAATAGTCCATTGGAATAATTTTTTCTTTTAACCTGTATATCTTCAGGGACTAATAATATATGCTAACAAATATGCTAGAGCCAATTTTGTCCCATCTCTTCTTTTGAATTTTGATAAAGTTTTATCCTCCAGTGAAGTGGGCGCTTGACTGAAAACAGGCCCCAAACTAGATTTTAATGGTTCTTTTGTCGTATATAAGGCCAGCAGAACAAAGTCAAATGGTTGATGCTATTTTTTTTTTTTTTTTGCAGAAATATCACTAGCAGAACTAGTTATGTTAGCAGGAATGCTGTGAATTGCAGCCTTGAGCTCACTATGTAAAATGTAAGACACCCACTTAAACTCATAGGAATGGCAGCCTCTGAGTCAGAATTTTAACTAAATCTTAAGATGTTTTCTGGAACAGAATAATCTGTGGTATTTTAGATACTTAATATGAAATTAAAACAAGAGTTTTTCATTCTGAGGAAGATACTGAGGGCTTTAATCTCCAATACAGGCTTCAAAACCAGTAAAACCTTTCAGCCGCCTGCTTTAAAAATGCATGTGTGTGTGTGTGTGTGTAGACTAGGACACCTATGACTTATCTTCTTTTGTGGTCAAAGTTTGTTTCTTTGAGAGCTTTCCATCCGAGGGAGGCATCAGGCAAACAGCAATTTCCCCGGACAGCCAGAGGGATCTAAAACTTTTCTGCAGCATGAAGAAGTGCACGTGGCCATATCTGCCAAAGCTGATTAATTTGGAGAGACTATCCTTCCTTTTAGCTTAGTTTTAAGGCAATTCAAAAATCTCCCACTGCTGAGATGAAGTATTGGACTGTGTTTTAATAAGGCATTAGGAAATGGCAAACTAATAATACTTTTAATGTGCAGTCAGTCATGCTGGTGCGGGTTGGCAGCCTGCAGTGTCGCACGGCGTTGTGACGCGAGCAGGTGACCTCAGGCTAAGCAGGGACGGACGGACGGACGGACGGACGGACGGACGGACGGATGGACGGACGGACCTGGGGAGGCAGGCGCCAGGGAGGTGCTCCAGCAGCCAGGCAGGGATGTTGCAGCTGGGGAGCGCTGCTCCTGGCTCCCGGTCGGTACAAATTTCACAGATTATCCCAAGCAGCCGTCTGTCAAAGGACGGGGGGATACACATACCTCAAATACTTACGGTGCCTCTACTTTGAGAATGAGACAGTTCGTTCACATCTGTGAACGGGCCACTTTTAAAACATCAAAATAAACCATCTGGCTGCGCAACTGTTTCTAATTACTTCCCTGCCTAGACTGTAAACTTCGGGGTTTGGCACCGGCCTCCTTCCCAGAGTGCTGCCCAAATCCCGCTCCCAGGCAGCTAATCAGAGCCTCTGCAGCGCGGCGGGAGCGGCGCTGGAGCCGGGCTTGTCCAGCGCGCAGCTCTCCGCGTGCCTGCCGCCTCTGTCCGCCCGTCCGTCCGCCCGTCCGCCCGCGCCAGGTGCGCCGAGCACCCCTCGCAGCATGCTCGCACCGGCGCTGCTGCCGCTGCTGCTGGGGCTGCTGCTGGGCCCCGCGCTGCCGGCCGGGCCCCCGGCCCTGCGGTAAGTGCGGCTCTCCGCTCTCACGGGTGCGGCGGATTCTGAGGTGCCGGGAGTGTGATTTTGAGGGAGCGGTGGAGCACTTTGGTGGCTCTTCCTCTGCCTCCTTAAAGGTGACGCTGAGGGAAGTGCTCTGGGTCACTGGGAACCTCACTAGGTAGGGGGCATGTGCAGACTGCCGAATTATTGGCAACGATGCATTTGATGCCCAAAATGCACACTCTGAAAGCAGTGAAGGGAGAAGACCTGACTAGTGATGACTCTTTACACCCAGACTTCCAGATTCTGCTGCCTGAGTGGAGCAGGCACCAAGCCACAGAACCATGCTTATTGCTGCTCTTTGATGCAGTGGCACAGAGAGGTGCGCTGCCCTTCACTCTCCATCTCCACCACAGCCAGCACACACTGGCTCCTAAGGCCAGTGCCTCCTTTGCCCCTGAGCCTTGCAAAATCTGCTGAGAAGGGCAGGTTCTATTCATCTACATCTTCAGCATTCCTTAGCATTGTGAAGACCTGGTTTTGGCCTGAGCAGTCCTATGATTCTCTATGTTTTTCCTATGATTCAGTTCCTGATGCGACAAAGTGTGATTTTCCCCTGAGAATGTCCTGAAAGTCCTGATCCCCATGTGTTCTGGTGCATGGTACAACTGCAAGGCAGAGCTGCAGATCTTCGGATCTAGAATTGGATTCTGCTGCTTTTACGAAAACCACAGCCACAACCTACATACAGTGTTGCTTGGAAAGCCACAATTACTTTGGTTTCCTTTTCCATTGGACTCATGGATCATATATATCTGACAACCAGAAGGATTACTTTGGCAAACATGTTTTATTAGAATCAACCTTTAGTGTTCTGTATGATATATATTCCTGTTATGCTATCCAGATGTTTGGATGTATATGGCATCTTTAAACTTTTTTGAAGTAATTAAGATCAAAATGTTTCATGATGGATAATCAAGCTATAAGTGTCTGTGCATATATACCAGATAGGCCTGATGGGAAAGTAGATGAGGCCAATGTAGTTAAAAAGGTAAGTAAAATAAAGTATATGCATTCTTGCAGGTAGCAGTGAGGTTTCTGATGAAAACAAAGAAAACTAGGTGATTTGAGACAAGTAATAATTTGCAACCGTAGCTGAAGAGGTGGTAAGAACAATATTCTGGGTTTTGGCTGAAGCCAGTGACAGGAGGGTGGTTTCAAATGAGCCAAGGTCTCAGTGGCTCTGAGCTGCAGCCCCGGCTTTGACCGCAGCTCACTCAGTTTGCTGTCCCGCACAGGAGCGCTTTGGGTATCCCTGCTCCCTGCCGGCTGTCCCGGGCTGAGTCGGAGCTCAGGTGCCGTGTCCCAGGGGGGAAGCTGTGCAGTGACAGAGGCAGGTGTGAGTGTGGAGTCTGCATCTGCCAAGTGACCGAGGCCGGCAAATACTATGGTCCCCTCTGCGAGTGCCACGACTGGGTGTGCGAGACCTACGACGGGAAAATCTGCGCAGGTAAGGAAGCCCTGATGGTGACAGAAGCTTAGAAAATTAGGAGTGTATACTAAAAACGGGAAGACAGCACACTGGTACAGTAGAGACGTGATTATATATGGGTCCCTGAAACATGACTCTAAATGGAATGGTGGAGACACCCAAGGATTTTGCCAGATTAAAGGATGCAATTTACAGGCACTGTGTCTGCCATAAAATGGGACTTAGCTTAGAGCAAGATTCATCTGCATCAGGGACAAAAGCAGAAGTTGCTTTGGGTTGGAGGCTCTGCAAACTATGTTTTAAGTCTAATATAGTATGTAATATTGATCACATTTTTATATATTTCCTTATTTGAATCGCTTGCCTAATGATGGCTTATGGTATCTACCCTGGCTTTAAACTATTTAAAAAGAATCAATTTTGTCCAGTGATTATTATTTTTTTCTTCTGCTATATAAAAAAGACTTACTGTAAGATAAGTCTCGTATTTGCTATATAAACATGAAAACTCTGTTTTTCTCTAAGTAATGATAATACTTTCTAAAAAAAAACTTAAAACAATGTAATTGTATTGTGGTTTCAGGGATTTCCCCACTGGCACTGTATTCTTTAATAACATACATTTCTGGGATAAAATTTAGTTCCTGCCAGTTGTTGGAACATGTCGCTTGGTTTACATGTAAGCATTATCACTCTTTCATCTTTCCAGCTGTCTTTACTTAAGTTTCTGGGTTATTTTGGTCAGATTTTCATCTTTTTTTCTTTTTTTCTTTTTTTCTTTTTTTTTTTTTTTTAAGCAGCTTAGAATAGGATTTTAGAAAAAAGCAGGGAGAAGAAATGCCATCACATTCCTAAGGGGATTCAGCCTGGAGCTTGATGAAAGGGGCCAGAAGGGTACTTCATTTCTACTATCCCTGTTTCAACAGCTTTACCAGACTCACAGAAACGTGTCATCTTTTCAGGCCAAAACCTGCAATTAGGTCAATGGGAATGTTACAGAAATTCTTCTAGTAAGAGGACAATACAAATGCATTCCAGCAGTTGGTTTGGCAAATTTTGTAGGAAAAAGGACCAAACTTACTTTAGCAACAATTTATGCAGGAAGTCCAGTAATAACATGAAAGGACCAAGAATGGGATTATGAGAAAAAGATTTATGTTTGGCACCTGTGGCTTTAGAGTTCTGTAGAGAAACTGATTCATAGACTCTGCAGTAAGCAGTATTAAATCCCCCTACATAAGAAATACCATAGCATTTCACTGCTTTGCTGTCCCAAACATGAATTTTTTGATTGGTACTGTTATTTCAAAGTGCTTGCTGTTGTTGCTGGGTTAATTGCATAAAGGGAAACTGAATGCTCCTTCAATTTTAATATTCTACTGTAAATTCCACCATCATATTCCTGTTAATATCATGAACAGTGGCTGCGAGTTTTGTAAGGGCTTTGGTGGTATAGTGTGCACACAGAATAAAGAGAGCAAAGAGATCTCTTAACAATATTTAGCTTTTGGGTAGCACTTCATGCAGCAGTTCAAAGATGTGAATGCTAAGTGATTAAATGTTTTTTTAAAAACGATTTTCTGTACTTGTCACTTTGTCACTCCTAGCTGGAGTATTGAAGCCTTGTTACCATGTTATCACTGAGATGTGAGATAATTTGAATTCTCTCTTCTGGAAAAAAAAAAAAAAAAGTAGTAAAAAATTCAGTACAAAGTCCTGGGGAGGGAAACAACTGTGAAGGGTACAGGAGTTTAGCTTTCTTCATTTGGGCTTATTGACAATTATGCTAAAAATCCAGCTGACTTTGTTGCAGTCCAGGGCTGCCCAGCAATGCAGGAGAGCAGCCCCAGGTAACTCCTCCAGAGCTGGGGTCCAGTTGGTGAAGCACCTCCTTTCAGGCTGTGCTTGTTGCCCTCTTCATTTTTCCACCATGTTTTTAGTCACTGAAATTGTGTGTATGTGGGAGGAAGGGAGCATAGAAAAGAAGGTCAGATCTAGGATAACTCTAAGCAAGAGACTGGAACTTAGGTTGTATGAATAATATTTTCCCTTACCCAGCTATTCAGTGAACTGCATCCAGTGATGTTTCTTAATATTACATCACCAGGCCAATTTTCAGTGTATGACATATTTCTCTTTCTTTGCATTTTTAGGCCATTTTTTGGCTTAATGATGAAGTTGTGTTTCCTCTAAGTAAATAGCCATAATGTCTTTCTGCAGTTCTATTTCTGTTTCCTGCTTTAATTTTCTTTTTCATATTTTTATTTTGACATTTTCTGTCCCTTTTAATTGTGGATGTCTCCTGACATAGGCAACAGCAGTAACTGCTGACTGGTACCACATGGAGAGCTTCTAGACGCTTTTTCAACATCCCTCTAGAAAGACATGGTATTTGAGGCTAATGCTGTTTAAAACACGCTACTTTTCAAGCTGCCAGAGTGATTCCTTTTTCAAGTGACTGATGTCTGATCATCAGTGATGTTCATATTCAGAGATGGACAGGCAGAGTTGTTTGAGTCACAAATGCCAAAGATAGCTGTGTTTCCCTGCCAGTCAATTCAGACATACCTCCACTTCCCTTGCATGTCCCAAGCTGATCAAAAGATTAAGTTGCTCAATATGCAGCTCATTATCTTAAAGGCTCTTTCTGTGTCAGATCCTCTTTCTGGACCAGTTATTGAACAATCATATTCTGGAGAGAGAAGGCCTGAAGGTAAAGAAAATGTCAGCTATCCATCATATTGATTTGCTTTTTCTAATAAACCTTTTATAAAAATGGGAAAGAGATTATGCCATGAGTAATGAAGAAGAACAGATTTAAATGTCGCTGTCCTTTTATTTTCCCTTGAGACTTTGCTGTATTTCTCTCCAGTTATGATTCCAGGTGCTTTAGAGGGAGTTAAAATAATTTTCTTGCCTTTTATCCCACTGGGATTGATAAAGTAACAGGTGATCCCTCATGGAGTCAGAAACAAAGAAGAGAGAAAACAAGTAACTGTGTGCCATCTGAATCACTAAGTCTCCAGTCTTCCTCCTGACCTTTTTATTTGCTTTATGTATCATGGGGTGTAGAGGAAATCAAGTAGAACCTGTCCTGTCATTCTCTTTGCAATGTCAGGGACATCTTTATTTTATCTTTTGTTACCAATATTCAGGGAGATGAGCTAAGAGGAGGCAGACTGAATCAAAAACAATCAGATCCCCAAAGGATTTATGCTTCATTCAGAACAGACAATATACTTGTTGCTGTTTTTTTGCAGATAGTAGTTCTGACCTCAGACAATTGCATATTGCCTCAGGCTTTCTTAGCATAAGTGGAGCCCATATTGTGTGCAAGGGAAAGTGGAATACAGGACTAATTCCTGTCACATCACTGCTTGATACCTATTGCTCTGTGGGGTTTCTGCAGTAAAGTGGAAAATCCATTTTAGTTAATTTTTTTGTGGGTTTTGTTTGTTTGTTCATTTGGGGTTTTTGCTTTTTGTTTTGTTTTGTTTGTTTGTTTGGTTGGTTTTTTTATTCTTTTATTTTCTTTTTTTTTAAATCTTTTACTGTGTCTGCAGTTAATGATAAACTAAACTAAGCATAGATTTCCTTGGCCAACTGAAGTGGGAGCACTTCAGATGTTCTTAGAGAATGCACTACAAGAACTGTCGGCTGGGACATGTATGATTGCACTGTTTGTAGTAGGTGAGATGAAAAGACAGACACAATTTGGTGACAACATAGGCAGCAACACGTGAAGAAGGCTTGTCTTTGCTCAGAACTGTATTTGTTATCTTTGATTTTTTTCATACTTATTAAGATTTTATGAATAATTTTCCTTCCAAACTGAAGTACCTTTTACACCTACTGAAAAATGATGGCACAGTCTGATTTTCCATAAGCAGTTGCTGTGGAACTTGCTGTTTTTCAGGCCAATGAAAGATTTTTTCTGTTTCTTTCTCCAAAACTGTGGGTGTTGTACCTATTTTAATACTAGTTCAGCAGTGTAATGCTGGCATTAGTCGTTGGTTTTCTCAAACAGAGGTATTATCATGCATAATATGAAAAACTAAAGAATTTGAGTGTCATTATTTCCTGGTCTGTAAGGTTTTAAACAATATAGAGAACACAAGTGAAAAATTAAATTGACTAGGAATAGATGTAGAAATAACAAGATAAATCCAAAATGAAGTATTAAGGTAATACATAGCTATGCATCCATGGAAGTTTATTGGATGTATGGTACTATACAGCAGTTTGAGAGAGTTAGGAATTTGAAGATAGAATTTGGTGAACATTTTGGGCTGAGCACTGCTCTTTGCACAGAAACTGAATAGTGTCTTTAGGCAGAGCTATTGAAGTTGAGCTGGAAAGGCTCTAACAAATGTGCTTTTGTATTCATACTGAAGGGAGGTCTGACATGCTGATTGTTCATTGAGCAGCATTTCTTGCTAAAAGTGTGAAGAAAAGTCAGCCTGTGACCTGCATTGATTGCCATTTGATCCAAAGTGAATATCAAAGCCTTGGACTTTGAGAACAGGTATAAGCCTCTTCTGTGTCAGAGGCCATGTTTGCAAAGATTCAACTGTGGCACACCTGGCCATTGGAGACAAAGCCTCCTTAAAGGATCAAGTTAAAAGTAGGGCAGGAGGCTACTGACAAAAATGGAGGTTGCAGTTCTGCTCTGACCTAGTTTGCTTTAGTCTGGACTTCAGAACTTGGCATTTTGTGACTTTTCCTCCTAGAGCAGGGGTGTGTAGGTGTGATAATAGCATCCATATTCATCTCAAAACAGGTTCCTCAGGTTCTAGAAGAAGTGAAATCGTGATAGCATAGACCTCATTGCAGGTTCATTTCCTTGCTAAGTGCTTGAGGTCCCAGCAGACAAAAAGCACAAGCTAAAGCCTCTATTATTCTCAACTTTGTGCTGTTGGTGTCTGATCTAGGTAAAATCAAGCAGCCTTTGATACATTGACAATTGTTGTAGTTCCAAGTGCAGTGTGTGTGTTCATAGCAATGGTGTGTGAGACAGGAGGAAGCTTAGACACAAAAACTGCAGGGGGGATTAATGGAAGGGAAGCATCTTAAAAGTAACTTATTAAATTTTAGGTACCTAGTTGCTTAGCCCTCATTTTGAGCACCTTTATTTGTAGATGCTACTGATGGAAAATAGGTGTTAGTTTAAAAAGTAAAAGTGAGTGTGTTGGGCATGTGGAAATGTAAAGACTTTTATAGCACCTAGCAGAGCTGGAATGTAGCCCCTCAGGCTGGCACCAACAGCAAAACAAGGTGGGGAGCAGCATCTCCTTCACCTTTTGTCCTTCTGTGGTCTGGTGTGCCATGCTTATCCATTGCAGAGAAAAAAACAAACCTTTATGTGACTTCTGTCTATGCAAATAAGTGTTCTGAAGTGTGTTTGAATTTTTATGCTCCTCAGAGGCTGATAATGAACTGAAGTATATTTTTATTTATTTGAAATAATGCTCTTTATGAAAAAAATGGCTTACGTAGACTGTATATATTAACATTCTATTTGTGTTTCAGAAACATTATTATGAAAAAGATATGGTGAATAGAAAGTAGACGGTGTATTTAATGTTACAAGTGTTTATTCATTTTTTTTTACATGCTTTAACAGTGGATAGGTGTCAGCATGTGTTCTTATGACAGCCTTTTTTGGACAAACTGACTGTCTTGATATCATTTTCTATGCTTATTTAAAGTTTTATTATTGGCAGCTGGTCCTGTCAAGGATTTCAAACAGTCATCACCTATGGCACTGTACCGTAGACCTTTCAATGTTAGTGTTCCCAAGCAGTTTGTCTTTAAAAAGAACATCACTGATTAAAAAGTTCCTATGAGCTTTTCTGAGGGGAAAGGACTCATTGCTAGAGCTGTCCAGGAAAAAGGGCAATTTGTGCCTAAAAAGTACTGGAGTTTGATTTTGGCCATGCAAAGGAGGACCCCATAGTATATATGTGGTACCAGAACTTACCAGTGTTTTAACTGGAGGGGTGTGGTGGTTGAGGCTATGTTATGGTGGGTTTATGGTGTACACAGTTGTACTGCTGGATTCAAATTTCCTATGGAAATGGAAGGACTATGAAGGGAAAAAAAACTGATCTTCTTTCAAACACTATTTTTAAAGGTTATTTAAAAGCTTCATTTCTCAGTGATGGAGGGAATAATTTTTGCAGATAAGGGTTTGTGTAAATTTTGTCCGTTGGGAGTGGGCTGGAACACCAGCTTGAGCAGTTGCATGACTGTCACCGACATCTTTTGTGAAAAATCCTTTCTTTAGGATTTTTCCCCTTTCTGAGAAGCTGTGGCCTCAGCAACAAAATGTCAATAATGGTTATCTGCTGCTGTGGAATGCAACAGGTGGATGCGTGATTGGTCTTGAGTGAATGTTTGGATTTACTGACCACTCACGGCAGAGCTGGGTCTCACTCTGTGCTGAGACACAGACCTTTGTTTATTCATTCCTTTTCTATTCTTAGCTTAGCTAGCCTTCTGAGAACTTTCTCTCTCTTTTTCTTTTTAGTATAGTTATAATGTAATATATATCATAAAATAATAAATCAAGCCTTCTGAACATGAGGGCAACATTCTCGCTTCTCTCTTCACCCTGAAACCCTTGCAAGCCCTGTAACACATGACCATATTGTTGTATGTAGAAGAATAAGGATTCAAGAGACTTTAACTGGAGTTGCACCTGTCCCCTTTCTTGAAAGAGCTGCTTTGCCCTTCTGCCTGTCCACCTGAGTAGCATCAGTGGTACATCTGGGACACCTTCTTGTCAGTGACCTGGAGAGTGGCAGTCAGAGCTTTTGGGTCATTTTTGTGGGGAAGGTCACTGGGAGTGCCAGCTCTGACACTGCTGGGAGTGAGCTGAGTACTAACTTTGTGATTTGGAAAATGTCACAGCCAAATGCTGTGGCCTTGGCAGCTTAATGCAGCAGCAGATGCTCTAACTAGAGCACCTGGTCACAGTGTTTTGTTCCTGGGGGCAATTCTAGGCTGGGGACATTGTGAGTGGGCTGGGGGAGAATCCTCCCGTGGCCCAAAGAGACTGCCAAAGTCTACCTTTCTCAGGCATGCTTTTTCCAGTTGTCTGCCTCCAGCAGGTCCTCTTCAGTCTTTTCAACCAGGTGATGTCTGTCATTTTAAATATTGGGGATGTTAGCTTTTATGATCCAGAGTTAGAGGCTACTGAATGTGAAAATGGCTCATTTAAGTATTTTTCCTGGTTTGCATATAATTTCCTATCTGCTTAAAAGGCTGTATTAAAGTTATTAAAATTTTGAAGCTGTGTGGTTGACAGCTAAGAAATGCTGAATCTATCTACCTTTGTTGAAGAGTCCTGTGCATTTGCACTATTATGCATCTTTTAATTTTATATTTGTTATGTTTTCTTCAGTGAACTTATGCAGCAACAACAGAAGGAAAATTGTCGCTTCCTGGTGTTTAAAATGGCTTAGTTTACAAACTTGGTAACATGTTGAAAGCGAGTTAAAATGTTTATTATTTACCTTCATTCATTTGCCTGAAATGTTTGAAACACACATGGCAAAGAGTTTGGTAACACAGCAGTGTCAGGTAACAGAGGTTTCTTGGCACCCCATTTCCTTACTCCAAATGTTTTAAACAGTACTTCCCAGAAAGTAAGTGGATACTTGTGAAACTCAATGGTACAAGCTCATTGAGTCTCAGAAGCCAAAAGCTCCTCTTCAAAAAATCCTGTTCCTCTCCCCTTCCTGAAATGTCCAGACTAATTTCTTGTCTACCCTTACCTCTTTGGAAATGATTGGATACAAGTAGAGTTGGTATAAAATTTGAATGTCTTTTCAGCAGATGAAGATACAGGCATTTTTTAAGAGATGAATAATTAATGGTATTCTGTGAACAGGAGCTAAATTTGCATAATCCAAACCATTTCTATGTCCATGTCTCCTGTGAGTAATGTGGTTCCTCCCAAAAATGCAAGCCCCACTTCAAATATGGGGAACATGCCTGGTATATGGAACTGAACTGTGATGTCACAGCATCCAGCTCTCATATCCACCCTTCTTTGCAGTTCTTGCAATAAATTACTAGAGGGAATGTGTTTTTCTTCTGATATTGAAGAGAGGGGAAGTTGAGGATACACCTTCTAATCATCTAAGGCTGATAAAGAGACTCAGAAGAAAACTCAAGTGTCTGAGTCCCTCCTAGGGGCTCTCAAACCACCAAGTCCCTATGAGGTATGAGAATAAAATCTGTTAGTATTAAAACTATCAGTTAAGGCTGTGTCAAAACCACATTTTATGTTTCATGTTTTAGTCCTAAAAATACTGTTTCCTACAAAAAATAGTAATGTATTCTTTTTCCTAAGAGCTACCTGTGCATTAGGTGTTCAATAATTGTTGATTTCTATGTGTATTTTCCAAGTGAGAGCAACTTGGTTTTATGAAAACACTCAGTGTATTTCAGCTTAAAAGTGTTCCACGTATAAATAGGGAAGTGAATTTGTAGCATGTCAATCCCACCGAGAACTGTAGGTGCAGCGATATGCCTGGTGGACTGTGTTCCAGACCACCATCCTCGAAAGGGCTGTTTGTAAAGTCATGATTTGAAGGGTTGCTGGAGAAGTTCAGACCTCTTATTTTAGGAACAGGAAGGAACTGAAATGGAGGAGGACAACCGATTTCATGTCATGAGCTTACTTGCAGAAGGACCAAATCATGCTGGATGGTGGTGACGCCATGACAAAAAGTCATATAAGAACATATTGCACTGTGGTTCTCCTGAATGCTTTTGCCGAATTGTGCCTTTTAATCACTATATATTTTATATGGAAAAAACACTTATGCTGTCTCACAGAACATACCACACTTTCGCCCTAATTGTCTTGACAGATTCACTCCTTTCTCAACAGCTTTTAAGCTGGAAAGAATAGTGGCAGGGAATAAATTGTACATTTGCAGTCTAACATGCAGAGGTAAGGCAGAGACCTTCTGTACAGAATCGTGGAAATGAGTATTACAATTTCTTTTTTTCTGGTGCCTTTGAAGTCTGGTAAATTCTGTGGGAAGCCGATAACCAGTAAGAAATATATTTAAAATCAGAAAATGGTCTTGAAGCACTTAATTGAAATACTGTTGTTGCACTGGTTCTTCTAATGACTCTCTTTTGAAATAATTTTATTTAATTCTCGCTTCTGTTTCAAGCCAAACGTAATCCTCATCAGAGACACAGCAAGTATATTGAAGCACAATTCCTAGGCTGTGCTTAGGAAGAGATCAAGTTACCAGCTATCCCTGAAGGAAAATTGTCCATCACCTACAATCCAGTTTCTCTGGATGGGAATAAAGAATGTAGGAGCTATTGCAATGGGTACAACTACTTTCCATTTATGTGAGTTTGCCTGCAGTTGGCATTTGTGGAAATCCTTTTGTCCAGCAAACCCAGATAAAGTAAGTTTTTTCTCTCTCTAGAACATTTTCATTTCTCATTCATGGGGCTTTAGGGCATCATCCTACAGTGAAAAGTACTGGAATATTTCTTACTGCCTTCTTTTTTCCCCCAAGGCTGCTTAGTTAATCGAAGCATAGCAGAGAAATGTTAGAGTATATAATTGGCATTGGTCATAAACAAAGAGACTTAAATGTGGCATAGATTTCTGTATCACAATAAAAAAATAATTGTCTCTTCAAAATTTATAATGTTTAACTTCCTACAAGCTTTGTGTAGACACACAGCAAAAGTTGATTGGAAATGGGATTGGCAAAATTACCAAACCTCAGTCGTGTACTTTGTTGGATTTAGGAGTGGGTCCTGTCACTCATCTTTACTCTTCAGGTTAAAAATATGTTTTAATAAAAGCAGATGGTGTGGCTGCTTTTTATGTTTTTCCAAAGATAAACAGAAGCCAATGTTTTCTGCTGACAAAAGTCTAATGAAATCAATAAAGTTATGCCAACAGAGAATTGGTCTCATGGCAATTCGGCCCTTGTTTGGCCAAAATCTCTGGGTAATAGCAGACAAAATTACAGCAGCAAAATATAGACCCTGTCATTTATCTGCAAGTGGTAATAGTAAAACAATAACAATAACGACATTTCTAAAGTTTTGAATGCTTTTAAGCTTGACAGCATTTTACATGGTTTTCTGTTTTGTTTTCCTTCTGAGTATTGTGCTACTTTAAAGAGTTATATGTTACTTAGTGGTAATTTGACAGGACATTGACCAAAATAATTTTTCTCCAGAATGTCAGAGTTAGACTTAGCAGGAATGAGAGTTATGTGAGAAAACATTCTGATGAATGAAACCCCGTTTTTCAAAGATTTAAACTCAGATGTATAAATGAAGGAATTGTTTAAACTGAGACATCTATCCCAGCTTTTATTAAATGGTCTGTTGGTTTGGAAAGCCATAATAAAATTAAGATTTTGTAATTGGATAAGAAGGGTAAGTCTCAACTCCCTCTCGTGTCACCATCCTAAAGCTTTTGTATATGACTTCTTGTAAATTAGGAAATTCCATTCTAAATGTATCAACTGCTTTAAATGTATGTCTGGTACACTTACATACAGGTTAGAAAAACTTTTATTTGCAGATATTGTCCAGAAAATACAACATGATTTCTCTGTAGATGGTTTCAAAAGGTCGTCTCACTTGAGAATTTCTGAATTAAGTTCTTGCTGGATAATATCTTGAAGGATAATACTTAAAGAATACAGTGACCACAGACTTCCTTTTATTTCATGGGTGCCTATCAAAGGAACTCAGAGGTTTTAAAAATAATCTTACTCTTTCTGGAATGACATGTATCAAGCTCTTTCGAGACAATATCATAATTCCTCTGGCCTTTCATGGGCTTCCAGTTCTCTGTATTTTTGCATTTCAGGTGTTGTCTTGGCTTTTCCTCCATCTTTTTCTGCATGAGCTGTGGTTGCCACTCCCACTTGCAGCATTTTGGTTGGATCCAATTGCCAATTTGTTTTACTAATCCCATTCCCTCTTGACAGAGTCTTTTCTGCTTTTTGGGTGGTCTATATCTGGCTCAGTTCCTTGGCACTGCTCCTCACAATTGTCCCAATCCATTCCTCTGGCTCATCAAAGAACAGTTGTTTCTGTGGATGAGGAGCTGGGTGGAAGTCAGATCCACCTTGGCTCTCTTTACACTCCCTGGTGGCTCCTTCTCCCACCAACAACCTCTGCTCTTGTGTCCAGGGATCTCAAAGGAGGCATGTCATCAAGAGGAGCTGAAATGTTTTGGCTATTCACAGACTTTGTAGAAGTTAACCACAGTTGTGTGTAACCTAACACTCTTTGTTAGCTCATGCTTTATTTGTGCAGATTGTTCAGTTGTAGGGGAGCTTGTTAGGATATGAATATAGACCACAGAAACTTTAAAATAGGCATAAATGGTGTACACTCATGTATCTTCATTTCTGCTTGCTTCACCCCTTTTTCTTCCTGAAGAAAGGTGGCACAGCACACTGAAATTTTATGGTTTGCTTTAGTTTCTTCAGACCTGTCCATTATGCTCCTTATTCCCAAGAGATGGAATGATTTTGACCACAGTAAAAAGCTTGTCTTAGGGAGACTGTGGAATCTCTGGCTGGGGGTTTAAGAACAGGTTGGACAAGTCAAGAGGGATCAACACACACTTGTTTGTGAGTCCAGACAAAGAAGTGGACCAGACGATCTCTTCCAGAGGTCTTTGAGGCTGATTTTATTTGATGCTGCTGTGAAACCAATCCTCAGTTTGATACTCTGCCTTAGTGAGGAGGATCTGTGGTAGTGTAAACACAGTTTTTGTCATGCTGTAATGTTTCTAAATGTAATACTTTATTGAAACTGATGCATAACCATTGATTTTAATCTATTACTAGAAAAAACTTTAATTTTCTGCAGTGTTTATAATACTTAATAAAATATGAGTATGTTTTTAAATGACCACATTTTTAAATGATCACTACGGACTCTCTAAGCAGGAATGATTCTGAAAACAAGATTGCTTGTTTTAAGTTTAGGCATCTTTTCAATAGAAAAGCATAAATTACTGTTTCTAGATACTAGTGGTAAATAGACTTCTGTAACAAGCTCAGAGTCATGGAAAACATGTTTTATCCAATACTTGAAATTTGATGGAAAAATAACAGTCAAAGCATTGAACAGAAACATTTATTTTTTTAATTTCCTTTGCTTTAACAAATGGATTCTCAGTCAACTACTGACCTTATGGAGTTGTGACAAAATGAACAAAATACCAAGTGAGAGTGAATGGTTGCCCTGCCATTTGATGTACACCAAAATAGACCATGTTAAAACTTATATTCTAGAAGCTCTTAATTCTTGTTGGGTCCATTGAACATCAAATAACATAATTCCTACTTAAACAGGAACCACATCTGGTCTGCATTTTTCAATGGAAGCAAATGAGTATAAATATTTTGTCAGATAATGAAACAGGGGAAGCAAGTAGTAGTATATTGGCTTTTATTTTTTTGACTGCTGCCATGCTGACAAATGTATGTTCCTTATATTGTCTCAATGCAAAATTATACTTCTAGAAAGTTAATTATTCTTAGCAATGAACTGAACCCTGTATTGATAGCTGAAAACGTTATTTAGATCCATGATAAGTCACAAGGTGTTGCTTTTGTTGAGAGACAGAACTTCCATTCCTGATTTCTTTCATATCACTGGTCATTGGGAAATTGCCCCTACTATTCCCTTCTTCAGCTAAATCACCCATGAATGCACAGGGTAAATCTATATCCGCAGCATACAGCACAGGTCTGGATGAATATTTCTTCTTCCTTGTTTCATTCTCTTGATCTTCCTGCATTCCCTAAGCATATGGTATTCATCACACTTGTGCACATTTGTAGGAAGGAAATGGGGAATTCCACACACAGAAAGCTTCCCCAGTCTTCTCCTTTTCTCCTGTATCCAATGAACATGAAAACATCACTGCCTAACTTCTCCTTTTGCCCAGTGTTCCCCACATCCCTTTGGACAAGCCCTTCCTGGAGCTGTGTTCTGGTCTGGCTGACACTGTGTCATTCCACTGCTGCTGCTGCTGAGAAGCCATGAAATCAGAAAGTGCTCTAAGGGGAGCATCTGCATTTCTGGGCTGTGTATTCTATAAAACTAAATAACTTTGTGGTGCTTAAATTTTTTGTAAGGTTAACCCCAGAAGAAAAGCAGTAGTTTTAATGGGTGATGGTACTTCATCTGTGCCATTTGACAGAATTGTCACCTCACCAGTGCAGTGACAGAAGCTGATGTTGAGGAGTCCAATTGTCTTCACATAATGCACATTCCCACTGTACCCTCTTGATCTGTCTTCTCTTCCCATGTGAGTCACATAAGTGGTTTTAAATGTCTTTCAGTGAGTCATATAGTTTTGCTAATTTAGTCCCTACTTTAATGTCACTGTACCCAGAGTCACTTTCTTACTTATAAACTAAAACTTCATTTGGTCATCTACTCAACACCTTTGTAATAATACTTTCTCTCCTTAAGCAGATTTTTTTTTTATTTGTTTTTTTGAACACAGCCGTGTCAAAACCTCAAGCTCTTGTTTCTATTCTGAACCGTCAGTTTGAATTTTTAAATCCTTTCTCAAAAACGGATCAGACAGAGCATTACATTGGCTACATACCTCCTAACACCTTCTGGCAAGCATCAGAAGCCAAGAGCTCCACTCTGCTGTGTCTTACTGCTTGGCTGAAAAAGAATGAAAATGCACGTAGAAAAATTGAATGTGGTGCAAGTGAGAAGAAAAGGATCAAAGGCTGGAAACAAATGTTAAAACTTCATATACAAGGGACAGCTGGAATGTATGAAACCTCAAGCAGTACAAAATGTTCCTCAGAACAGGAAAATGTAGGTCTGTTATAGCAGCAACAGTTTTTAAACAGTAACTTAATTTTGTGATGGTAACATTCACAAAATTCCTAGCTCAGTGGTTTCATGCTGCCTGCAAATGGGGGAGACAAATGCCTGAAGACATTGTGCATGTGGCATAGAAAAGAGAGACTAAACTGATAGATGTCAAAAATCAATAGGGAAATACTAATGCTTTTCTAGGCAAACAGCTAGGCAGGGAAATCCTGTTTTAGACATTTGGATAAGCGAGATTTATTTCTAGAAGAAATGTAGGAGAGAGCCAAAAAAGATGATTTGTTTGACTGCTGTGTTGAAACATATTGTATTGGCATTATATGTTTTGACATTAAAATAAAATCAGCAAGGAAATGAGCATAGTTCAATATCTTCATTCTTTCCCCCCAGTACTAGATTCTTCCAAGGTAGCACTTTAATAATAAAAGCACTTTCATACTCCTTATATGATAGAACTGCAATTTAAATTAATTTTTTTTTCATTCTCCACCTAAAATACTGGAATATGTCAAATAAGCATTTACAGGTAATACTTGCACCATAGCTTTTGAAACTTATAAGTTTGAAAACTAAACCAGAAGCAGTCTGAATGCAGTGGAGTGATTTGGTGAGCAGAGTATCACTGTCTGAAAACTAGGAGTCTTTCTTCTGGTTTCTATAGAGACAAATCAGCGAAGTCAGACGTCACTGATTTTCTTGTTGTTTTGAGATGTAAACCTTAAAAACAAAGATTAGTTGATTTTAAAATGGAATATAGGCATCTTTAATGGCTGTAAGGGCCATCTGTTCTGCTGTTCTTACATGCAGTTTCTCTGTTGCTGCAAGTGTGTGTGTTGACCAAGCCTACACTTGGACATACCTGGCTTTCAGACAGTTCCAGAGGCAATACAGCAAGATTAGTTCTGCCAGGAGCTACTTAGTCTGCAAATGTATCTTGAAAACACTTGTTTGTTTTTTTTTCAAAATGGTGTTCTAGTGATGTGTAGAGATTTCAGTTAATCTTTTCTGCTAATTTCCAAACATGTAATAGTAGGATGTGCTACAGAAGGCTCTCGGAAGAGAGTGTATTGCATACCATTTATATCAGTTCAGCTCTTGAATTCTGTGTTTTCTCCCAAATGTATTTCCACCTGTGTTTTAGTATGAATGAGAAATTTGATCACCTGTGCTGTTTTGCAAATAGTATAAGAATGCTCTCTGATTTACAAATCCTGGGGAATGAAAAGTGATGTAGAGCTGTACAGTCTGCTAAATAGATTCATGGGGCTGTAAATATTTTAAGCTAGTATTGCCACAAAATTTCAAGATGTGTTTTTTGGTTCCTGAGTAATCAGAATTGGTCCTCAGAATCTCATAAACAATTGTGCAGTTGGTAAATGAACAGGGAATTGACAGAAACACTGGTACTGGAACAAATTGTGTAGAGGATGCCTAGAGGCAATTGTTCATCCTACAGGATGATCAGGAGGATTTCATCAGAGGATGAAAGAAAGCATTTCATCATAGAGGATGAAATGAAGGGGTAGTAGATAGGAATCAATACAGCTATTAATACCTATTATAAACAACAGTCATTTTTCTTCATTGCTCTGCCTGCCTGCAAAACTTCAGTTACTTTGCCTGCAGTGTTTGTAGTGGTCACAGTAAAATTAGCACATGCAAAGAGGAATTAGGTGCAAGTAGCAAAGGATACATTGGTATTTGTATTTCAGACAGCAGAAATGACAGGGTTAGGAAAATTAAATTTCTGCAATATTACTATGAGCTGTGCTGAGATGGAATTTTCAGGCACTTTTTCTTACAGCTGTGGAGAGTAGCTGTCTCTGTGTCATGATTTTGATTGTGTCACTCATTCAGCATTACCAGCCAACTATACTTCACAATCAAAAGAATTTAAGTACTCCTTTCTGAAATTCAGATGTATACATCCAGTTTTTCTCCCCACCAGGAATCTATCATAAATCTATCACATACCAGAATTAATCAGTTGGGGTTTTCTTTGTTTTGTTTTTGTTGTTGTGTCGGTTGGTTGCTTACTTGCTCGCTATTTTTTCGGGGTTTTTTGCTTTTGTGTAAATTGCTGGTTCTGATGATCAAGCATAAATATTGGCAGGATTAAAATGGAGAAAGGTATACATGAATTAGAAACCCCTCTGAAGCAAATCCCTTTTTCTATATACCTTTTATTATAAATATGCAATAATATATTTTTGTGGCACAGAGTAAGCCTTGTCTAGAGATGTGTTTTGCCATCTTTTTAGCAGCAGTAGATAAATGGTGAAAACAGAAAGAATGATCTGGTTTGGAGCCAGTTTACCAGAATAGGATCAGAGCATGATTTAGGAAAAGACTTGTGGAGATCGGCCAGTCCAGCCTTCTGCTGAAGGAGGGCTGTCTTCAGAGTTGCTCAGGGTTGTCATACACATGAAGTCAAAGTATGTCGATGTGACAAGACAAAAAAAATCAGAAGCACAGATTAACTTCTGTTGAAATAATGCTTAATTATCTGACTCATTTGACAAAAATTAGGAACAGTTAAAAATAATTTTTGACATGAGGAGAGGTGGCTTATGAAACTAAACTGCTTTATTTTGCCATGTTTTAAAATGAAAAGTATAATAATTTCGTCCTGGGAGATTTTTTTTTTTTTTAAATAAAGTTCTTTAGTTTACATCAGGAAAAAATCAAGCACAGAAAAGGAAAAACTATTGTTGATTGTCTTTTGAGGAAAATCTGTTAATTAAAGTAGTTCTGCCTACCTCTTTTGCGCACAATCAGTCCATCTGCCCCAGGTTACTTTGTGTTTCCCATACTTCTTTGACCCCTCAAGCCACTAGGAGACTTGGCTTTTGCTGTTGCATATATGCTAACTGGTTGCAGAGATTGTTCCCAGGTTTCTCTGTGGAGTGTGTGATGAACATTTGGGCATTTTCTGTTGGAAGACAAGTGGTAAATGGTCACGTGATAGAAAGCAGAGGGTTAAACTTGCTCACTAGTGCTGAGCAGTTTTGAAGTTTGAAGACCTTAAGAGTTCATAAATCGAAAATACACTGAATGAACATGAAAATTTCATCATTCAAATAAAAAAAAAAAATCAAACAAGAAAATTTGGATTTATTGCTTGGGTCTAAATATGTCCCTCTTGATGGACGATGAAGTCGTAAAACTTCCATCTGTGTCTCAAACTTTGTGCCTAGTAAATCATGCCTTTATCAAGCTGCTTGGTCACTGGTCATGAAAGGCTTAATGACTCCAAGACTCACAGTTTCTGGGAGCTTCAGTCAAAGGTTTTTTTCTTAGCACTTGATTACAGCCTAGCAAAGGCAGCTGCTTTGACACTACTTAAAACGTGACTAAGGATTGGAAGGTCTTGTTGCCCCAGCTCAATTTGACTGTGGAATAGGTTTTGTTAACCTTGTGTCTCATCTTTCCTTTTATAAAAGGGACAAAATGACCATCCTTCCATAATAAAAACTATTTTGCATGGTGGTTGAAGACTTCCACAGAACTGCTTCATGTTAAAAAAATGCTCAATCTCATCTTGTCTGTTAAGCCTGATTTCATGAATAAATCTGCCAGGAAAAAAAAAGTTAAATAAAAAACCACCTATGTGACCCTTTGCTCTATTCATCCATCAGCAGGGAAGTAAACAGTTTGCCTATGATTGCCTGTCTCACTTATCTATTACAGTCTGTTTGTTCTTCCTACCCTGTAATTACTCCATTGGATCTGCTGAAATATCCTCTGATTCACATTCAAATTATTTTCAGAAGCACCCTTTAATTCTGGCATGATATTTCATTGCTCAGTAACTATGAAGAGGTGCTCAAGATTTGCTTTATTACAAAGTTCTGGATGGCACTTATTGCTGTGTGAGGTTCCAGTTTGGCAGCACCTAAAAACTGATTTCCTGCCTGGACTGAATGCCAGGAGTTGGAGGCAGGAACAGTAGGTGGCACAAACTTTCTCCTCCCCAGTACTAATTAGCTAAGCCAAGGCAGTCCCCCTTCAGGGGGATGTTGTAGGTAGCTTCCCCAGCTGGGCCAGATGTTAAGACCATGAGTAAATTGAAACCTCCTGCTGCAAGGAAGTTAATGGAGGTGACCTAAAAGGATGAGGGATTGCTGGGCTGCATCACGCACGCTGAAATGAAGGTGGTGAGCACAGGAAGCCAGCCGCCTTGGGGCATGGAGATTTTTCCTTATTTTTTTTTTTTTTTTCTGTCTTGCATTTACCTTTTAATTCTTTGTCTAATATTTCTGAGATATAGTTCTGAACCTTGCTTTAGCATTATTGGATGTATGCTGTAATTTACTATTGGAAATTGATGCTCCCAGGGATTTCTATGTACAATTAGAGTACTGAAAAGTTACAGGATAAAAGTATAGCAAAACCCTTGCCAATCCAAGTAGCTACATTTAGGACCATGTCTTGTCCTTCCCTAATGTCATTTCAAGAAAAAGTTTCAAAAAATGTCTACTTTATATCAATTGAATAAAACAAAGGTATGTTTTTCCTAGATTTGAAGAGGAAAGCAAAAACTCTGTAGTGCTCAAATATTCAGAAATCCACACTGCTCTTAGTAACAAAAAGGAAAAAAAGAAAGAAAAATTACTGATACTGACTTCAGAAGAAACAGTACATTGAGAAAGGCAACAACAGGCTTTACAAAATTATCACTTCAGTTTTTTGAATGAAGGGTAATGAATTTATATGCAGATGTAAGATGGATATAGCACCTTTAGAAAATGTGTCAGACTGAAAACTGTCAATAACATTAACAACTTTTTAAAGGAAAACATTTAAAACATAGGAGAAAGCTGGGCTTCACTCTCCTTTAAGTAGTCTATTTTTCTTTGATGCTACTTTGTTTTATTAAGCACTAACACTTACAGACCCTTTTATTGTCTTCACAGCTGTCAGTCTATTCACATGAAGCATGCTTAAATTAAAATTCTGACTCTTGCCAGTTATATCTCACACTTTTCTTGGAAAAAGATAATTTTCACCGTACTTGGTTGAAAGTTTCTCTATTTATTGTGAACATACTTTGCATTATTCCAACTAGGGTAATGCAAGGAATTGCATATTATGCCATTTTCCACTGGATTATGCAAATAAACACCAGAGGAAAGGTACCTAACTTAGATACTCTAACTTATGAGGGTTGTTTGTTGTTTCCTTTTCTTCCCCAAGTTGCATTTCTAATTCTTTTTACCTTATTGATTTAAGATTTAATCTGCTTTAATGCAGATTAAGCCCAGGTTGGTTTTGCTAGTTAAATCTTTCTTCCATTCATTGCCTTGGCTGTTACTGTAAACTGTAGTGAAACGTTGTTGTGTTTAGAAATATTGCCCTAAATTGGTACTAAAATACTTTCCAATATGAGATACCAATAGAACTGAATAGAAAAAGTAAAATTGGTCAACAGTCTAATTAAATTATATGTAGTATAAAGTCTTGTTACTATTAAAAAAATGTAATGCAAAATTGTTGGCAAGTATGAGAAAAATAAATTCACAGGTCAAATAGTAGCTTAGGAGTGAAAGAAATTTTAACACTCCACTGTTTCCTTTTTCCCTCATACATTCTTTCCCTTTAATTAGAAGACATTACTTCTTACAGAATTTAGTCAGGAGAGACAAAGATGAGACTTATTACCTGCAAGTTTAAACAGCTTTGATGTGTTAAATTTTCTACTAGCATTACATAAAAAATTGAAGTAAAAATAAAGCAGGTAAAAAGATTACAAATTTAGGCAATTTAATTTATAAATTGTTTAAAAAATGCCCCACAACACTTTTGATACCAAGAATTGTTCACAGGACAGTAACACCTCCTCCTATACTATTTTATATCTTTTACAAATAATGTATCTGTCTCACTACTGCAGAATAATATATAATTAAACAGAAAACTACCACAGTGACTTCCACTTTGGGAAGCAATTTGAAAACAACACATCTTTAAATTATTAAAATATGTGTTATTTTTGACTATGGTAGGTAAAAAAATCTCTCCTTAAGAATACGGTGGCAGTTCTTAGCACTTCTGAGTACTTTGGCAGAAAAAGTGAATTTGTTCAATGAGTATTAATGTTCTGTATTTGAGAAGAGTGACAAACTATCATATGATGAATAAAAAATACTGTTTCAACTTTTATTATCAAGGGACCAATTGATTTTTTTTATATTAAAATAAATAATTTAAAATTTAAGCATGAAAACTTGCTCACTAGAATTATAAGGTAATGCTCAGCCTGCATATTATTTTATTAGAACTAAAGATGATATATAATAGTAATGTTAAAAACTCCAAATCAAATGATCCAGGTGACCGGTGAGGTATTCTAAGTTTGGGATAAAATACCAGAAGAACTGTCTTGGGATTGGGTTGATAAAGAATTAATGAATAAGAATATAATTTAAAATTGTCAACCTGGTTTTATAGATTTTTTAAAAAATTAATTTTCTTCAAATTAACTTGACTTCATTCTTTAAAGAAATTACAAGTTTGGTTGTTTAAGTGCTTGTTTAGCTGGGACACCTTTATTTTGTGTTGCATTTGTTTTCCTATTGAAAGTCTTCCAATTTAGAAAAAAAATTTCGTCATCATTAATGTTTACATTTACATTAAGCAGTCTCAGAAGCAGGCTCTTGTTTTTTGAATGGATTCTCATTTTATTGATGCATTTAGAGTGAACTTCTACTAACAGTCACTAATCAATATATTTTCTCAAAAGGACCTGCTGATTTAAAAAGGCATTGGATATTGATAACAATTTACAAGAAAGTGGGACTGGCAGAATGGTTGATAAAGATATTTTCTAACATTACTATTAGTACATAATCAGGGAAGCATTAAATAGAACTAAAGGAATTCACAATTCAAAAAGAATGTGCAGTAAAGAGAGCCTCAATAGAAAGACCAAGAGTCATGCATGTGGTGGGGGATAAAGAATGATTCCCTAGATAAACTCAAATTTGATGGAATTAACAAGATATGACTTGTTTTTGTCCCAGTGTATTAATACCTTTTCAAAGGTATTAATTTTAGATAAGAGATGACCACAGATGCATGCTGAAGAAGTACATCTGATGCCTTCACACAGGTCAAAAATTTCTGCCCTTTGGAGAACTGAGAGGATTTTCTTCTTCAGAATGCCACGTTTCTGTCTTGGATTGGCTTGAGTCATAGACCCCAGGACTGAGGTGGCATTTTAAATCAGCACCTGAAATGAGTGTGGAGCTACCTGGGACAAGAGCTCATGGTTGCAGGTCCTGCCTGCACTGCTTTGTTCACCCTTAGATAGATTTGTCATTTGCAGTTGCTATCCTGGCTTTTTCAGTATTGTGCCTAACATACATGACATAAAAGCTTCTGTTTCCTTACCTCTGTGTTACAGGAGGCCTCCTACCTGCAGTGAGCTCAAAGGACCTTGTCACACAGCACAGCAAGTGAAGTGAGCCACCTGTGAAATAATGCACCCTTTTGATTTTCTTTGTCTTTGGCAGAGGTATACTGGGGGGGCTTAGTGGACAGAATTGTGCCAGTCCAGAACCATGAGTTCAAGCCATCAGCATGGGCTTGCCTCAGGCTTGAGAGGTTATTCTGGCTCAGGTGAAGTGTCTCTTCAGTCAAGGATAGGTCCTTGAGTACAGGGTCAAGTACATTTGGTCTCTGCAGTCTAGGCTTAAAGATCTCCACTGTAAATCTGTGAGTCTACTGAATGTACTCCACTCATAAGGGGAAAGCAGCTTTGCAGCACTGCGCTGTAGATTACCAGGGTTATGTTTTATTTACCCTCAGGGGATGTCTAAGTTTTGTGAGTCAGGATGATCAGGGCATACAGCACTAGAATAGTGGTAAGTCTGACTCGCCAAGGATGCTCATGTGATCCATGTTCTGTACATAGATCTGGTGCTTGATGATTAGGGGAAATAGGTCCAAAGGGCCAGGAAAGCTCTAGAGTAATAAAAGAAGTAGCAAAAGGAGCAGAATTTTCTTTTCATCGTGAAATTTGTACTCTGGGCAGGGAGTAGGGAATGTCCAGATTTAACACCCAGAGTATTCTTCACAGAGGCAGACATAAAATGAAGTCTGGATCTTGCAAGGCTGGCATGGAAAGTGGCCAATGTCTGGACATCCCTTTGATTAACTCATAAAATAATAATATTGAAATAATAGTATTTAACAACAATTATTACAAGAAAGATGATTGCATCCTACTGATATGCTCTCTATGGATTCCTTGGAAAATTACTTGGCAGTATGAGCAGAGGGGAAAACACTGATTAAAATTGGCACTGACCATTCACAGTGGACTTTCTGTGTATATCCAGAAAGGTTGCACATTGCAAATCGATTATGAATATAATGAACTACTGAATATGAAAATTGAAAGTGAATATCACACTGAACAAAAATGAATGAAAACTGGCTTTAAATTTAATGTCTGAATTGAGAAAATAATAATGCTGAAGAAATAGAATTATTTTTATGGAAAAGGGTACTATTTATCCCTTTGTTGTGTCATTTAATTAGTTTAACAAGGCTAAACTTTCAAACTTTTAAGATGCTCTTCAACTAGATTCCATAAAAACAGTGGAAAAACAAACAGTGTGATAGATTATGGAAAGATTCAGATATATTAAATTGATGGGTTAATAGATGGGGACTGTTATTGAATCCTTTTAAATGTGAAAAAAAGCCTGTAGGAATATAGAATGAAATACAGTAGTATCTGCTTGTAGGAAGTTTGTTTCAGAGCCCAGGAGAGAGAATACAAGATGTGCTATTAGAAGCAAATCATTAAGTTGTGAATTCAGTTAGTGGGAGTGGTGGAAAGAGGGGCAGTAGAAAACATTACCTGGGGAGATATTCTGTGGCCGTCACTTCCCTTCCCAGTCAAGGGAAGGACAGGTGGGGGGCTAGCTTCAGGGAGGGCATGGCATTTTCAGCCTGCATCATCCTCATTATTATCTCAATTCCTCCCATGTTTCAGCTCAGAGGACCCTAGAGGTTTGTCCTCAGAAGTAACAAAAGCAGGTGTATAGTAGAGGTCCCAACCAGTCTTTATTGGCCTTCTCACCAATAGTTCCAGCTTTCTCCCAGGGCCAGTTTGTGCTTTCTGATTGAGATGAGAAGGAAATTAAATCTTTCTTGTGCAAATTGGAATTGCACTTGCAGTTCCTAGGGTGGGTGGGAAAAAAAGCACCCTTGTGGCATTTGTTTTAAAACAGTGGCTAAAGGATTTTGTTTGAGGAAAGTACATGTCGGTTATTTAGGAGGTGAGAGTGTGTTAATGCTTTGCAGACCCATGCCTCCCTTGGGAAATAGATTTACAAGGATATTGGGTAAAGTGTTTCCATGGCAATGCTCAGGCCTTTTGTCAGCATTTTTCAAATGAGGATAGAGAGGTGCAACACTGGGCAGTACAGGGCAAACACTTTTGCTTCCAAGTACCCAGAGGAAACTGACCCGTCTGAACTTCTGTGAGGCATGAAAAGGCAAGAGGCAACGAGGTGTTGGCTGTGAGAGGCTTTTTGTAGCATTGTCTGTATATCATTCCAGATAGAAAAAAGCTTGACACTGCCTTTTCAGGGAGTTCAAACAGAACACCTTTGATGCTGATGCAAGGAGAGAAGCCACAGAAGGAGAGGTAAAAGCTGCTTCTGCAAAGGAGTAGCTGTTTAACAATGCACATAAATCATTGTTTAATCAGATGGTAACTGGCTGTTGGACTTGAGACCTGAACAAAGTCTGATCCGTGGGACTGAAGGGATGATTATATACTCAAGTACATGCAGACAAGCAGATAAATTCTGTTCCTATTTAACTGGGGTTTTTTTCAGTTGTGAGAAGTGGTCATTCCAGTGCATTTGGATGAAGGATTAATTTTGCTTAGTGGCCTGTCCAGAGTTCTGAGATGTTAATCTTTTTTTTTCTTTTAGTTTTTAAGCCTGAGCTTGGCCGTAGTCCTCTGCCTGATGCTAGACAAAGGATGTGTCCTGGAAAATGGTGGGGAGGAAGGACTTCTGAGTCCTCAGTAGAGGATTGCAACCATAGACAGATCTGTAGATTTTTTGGATTTGCCCAGAATTTCTCACAAAGGGCATTTTTGGAACACTGTTACCTGAGAGCATCTTTGTGTGTATGCTGGACCATGAAAATGCTTTTAAGTTAGTATGTGAAAGAATGTCTCTGAATTCACAATTTAGACTCTCTCTTAGCTGAAGAAGTTGATTACATCAGTAGATGCAAACTTGTGGAAGTCACAAGTCAAGCAGGAAAGAACATTTTCACAAAAAAAACCTTCTGGTTCTGGATGCTGTGTATATTTTTATATTTATCAGGGATACACTTTGCACCGCCAGCCTCGCAGTAGATCTTTGTGTTAGTTTAAGCTAGAATTTATGGATATGCAAATAAACCCCTCACATAAGCTGAGAAAACACTGCAGTAGTAGGTGCTGTCACAGCAGGATGATGGCAGTGAGACTGAAATGAACTAGGGACACCATTTGAAAGAACAAGCTGAAAATTGTGACTTTCTTTAAGGTGCTCACAGGCATTCTACTGAGGAGCATACAGGGCATACTGAGTGTTTTCAATGCAAATCATGAATTTATTGATTCACTAATCAACCCGCAGGTAAATGATGGTAATAGGACTGCTTCTGCATCAAGCTTAGGATGGTAAGCGCACCTTTTTGATATTAATGGGCTATCAGCAAACTGCAGCAAAATCATGTGCTGGGTGCTGGTGGTGATGTGCCACAGGGCTCTGTTGTTATCAGCACTAACTGGAGAAAATATGTCTGGAACATCAGAAGCCTTAGGATAGACAGTGGTCTCAAAAGAGACTGTAGTTCCCCAGGTCTGGGGACACAGTTGGTGCCCTCAGCCTCTGGCTAAGGCAGAGGCTGGGGAGATGGTGCCCTTGCTGCAGGTGGAGGGTGTCACCAAAAAAAGGAGCTGCAGGAGGAGCCAGATCATCTCCTGTGGAGAGCCTGGTTCAAGCATGGCTTAAAGAAAGAGGCCATGAAGGTATACAGCTGATGGGAAAGTAAAAGGCAGCTGTAAAGCAGCAGTTCCCAGGCTTGATTTTGTAAATAACTAGGTTCTCAGGCACCTTTTCTATAAACAGCAGGATTCTCAGACAGTCTTCTCATAACAGTCCTTGGCTGCTCTGGGAACAGATAAGAAGGTTTTGAGAACTTTTCCTATCACAGTGAGAACACTAATTTTGGTTTCAATAAACAACCACAGGTGTTGTAAACAAAAGGAGGGGTTAGAGTTTTCTCTGTAACCTATCGTGAGCTTGGATTTTGCAATATGCATGAAGTTAATTAACACTATTATAAAAGGTGACTGATTTGATCAATAAATTGGAGTCGATGCTGATCAACAAAGATGGGTCGTCTCCCTTCGCTTTCAACAATCTCCCACACCATGTAGCTACAGGAACCAGGGTGCACAGCTGTATTGAAAGAGAGGCATGCAGAGTGTACATTTTTTATGACTGAAAAAGCCCAGAAACTTGTGACTTGTGGCACTCCATGACAAACAGAGCCAGAGCAGCACCAGGAGGGAGCAACAAGACATCACAGTGGCAGGGAATGGAGGTCACAGTCTGGTGCCCCAACCTGCTGTCAAGGGTTGTTTGTTGCTGGTCAGAGTTAAGGACCTGAGACTTGGGGAGAGTGCTGAGCCTGGTCCAGCCCTCAAGTTACTGACCCTGCTGCTCTTCCATGTGATACAGGGGAGACCCGGAGCTTATGAAGTGTGACTGTGTGGCACTGGGTGTAAGGGGCAACACCCGGGGCTCCAGATCTTACTGATGAAGGATGAATGGCTCTTATTTTTAAACAAAGATCTAAATTAATTTTGAGAGATCCAGTTATTCCTCTAGTTTTCATCATCTCTTTAGAAATTAAGTAGCTGGTAGAATCCTTGCAACCAGAATAAACTTCAGTAAGTTTTAAAGCTCTTTTAAACCTAAGTTTAACATGTACATATAATGTGCAAAAGTACTGCACTCCTTCTAAGAGCAAAGTCAAGGTCTTTGAAGTTTGGAAACCCATTCCTCTTCTCCTTTCAGTGCCAGCATGTATTTTACTCACAAAGGCCTTCAGAGTTTATGCCAAAGATTAGGTCTTAATTTTTTTATGGTCATTGGGGATCCAAATTACTGTTCATATTAGCTTGAACTCACTTCTGTTGTGCTTGTTACCATTATAAGATTTGTCTCTTTTCCCATGGAAAAGTGTAACTACTTCAAACATTAAAAAAAGAAAAAATCTCATAATTGATGTTTGGTAATTAGAGGCATAGGAACTCAAGCTAGGCTGTAGGCTGTTTTAGCATTATTAGTTATATTTTGCCAACAAAAGATTCAGCTAGTGCTGCTGCAAAGAACAGTGACCAAGTCACACCAATGATCACTAGAAGTTTTAATTTTTAATATCTTTACTATTTCACTGCAGAGAAAAGCAAGAATGAAAATTAAGGGCAGTATTTCTAACTTTGGTCCACTGGGATGGCTGTAGTAAAGTGTCTTGGAATTTTATATAAAAAAAAATTCCTATTGATATCACTAAATGATGTGATTTTGCAAAGACTGTAAAGTCATACTCTGTCATCAGTCTCTCAATGATTTTCTAGTTGTCATAGGCAAATGCTGTAGTCTAGAGTTCATTCCATATTCCTGTTACTCTACAGAAAAACTGGTCAACTTTGTTTATTTATTTTAATATGATTATTTATTTATTTTATTATGATTTGTCTCAGAATTTTTTTAAGTATTGCAGAAATAGATTTCTGTTTCAATTACTTCTTACCATGTGACAATGGTACAGCAAATTAAAGATGCATTTATCAATTAGCTGTTTGGTAACTTCCTTTCTCCTGTGATTATTCTAAGCTTTCTTGACAACACTTGAAAAAGTGAAAGCATGGTCTGAAATGAGTATTTTTCCCTTGATTAAACATTCGTCATTAATTTTGTGCTATAGTAACTTCTGGTAGGGTTCCTGTGCTGAGTTTTGGGTGCACTTGTTTAGCAGAAACATCTGGTTATTTGGCAGAATCTTCAGACAAATGTGTTTCCAGCTTCAGAGCTGTCTCCTCATTTGCCTTATGACTTGGCTTTTCTTGGCAGATTGACTCAAATTCCTTAATGCCATTTTTTTCCCCCGATTTTCTTTTTATGATAAAGACAATAATTCAAATGTTCTAAGTCAATGTTTATTCACTGGAAGTTTATCTTGGAATATCATTGAAAGAGCACAGGGGACTGGAATGAAAAGTAGTGTAACTTAGTTAAATTAAAAATAAAAATATCTTCTGTCTGTTTTCATGTAGCATACAAAATAGCTGAAAATTTTAATCAGTATGATGACATGTTGTCCAAACTCTAATAACTGCGATACTTACTGTCCTGGAAGGCATTATGTTCTGACAGTATTTGCACAAAATGTATCTCAGTGTATTACTCTCTGTAAATTCTTGTAATTGCAGCCACCAAGGCCCATGGGAAAGCCCCAGGAAATGTGACAACATTTCTCAATGCGTGCTGTATGCTGAAAAAGTAAAATAGCTTTGCAGAAAAACTAACTGGCTGAATGGGGGGAAATTCTGATAGTAATTCTTTCAGTAAAGCTGATCAAGAACAAATACCATGGTTATATACAGTACTCATGGTAATGTTCTTGACAGAGCTGTAAACTCTGCCCAGCTCTGTCAAGAGCATTATCTGTTCTGAGCACACTGACAAGGAATATGTTCATGCATTTTCAGCATCACAGATGGTTACAATTTGCTAATATTTTCCAACCAAGTGCCCTATCAATTGATCATTCCCTATTGACAGAATGCTCCAAATAATTTTGTTCTGAACACCTACACTGTTCTTTTCTATGGCTGTTCCTGGAAAAACACAGGGAGCTGTTCTTGGAAAACCAAAGGGAGCTGACTGCCTTATGCCCACATTTGCTTTTACAAATTAGGTCTGTTTATAATGATTATGGCCTTTTAGGTTGTGCTTACTTTCTTATTTTTTTTATTATGATTTCTGTAGTGAGTTCTTCTTTCCCATGACAAAGATGAGTAACATAATCCTGCTGGATACTCAAATTTTGATCTTTTTTATCTCATTCTTATAAATGCTCTCAGGGAGGGTTATATGCTTCACATTATTTTGCTAGAATAAATTTGACTAGCCCTGGAGGTAAGATTAATCTCTTCTGATGCAGATTCTTTTTCAAATGCCAAGACCAGGTGGCAAAGCTTGGTATGAATGGGATTGTCAGGGGTTTAGGCAATTTCTTCAGCATGTGATTCCTTAGCCTGGTTTATTACAGCCAGACCATTCATCTGGTTACATCCACTGAGCATCCATCTTCATTACTCCACCTGCTATTTCTCTCCCATTTTGCAGCATAGTGCATGCAAAGTTCCTTTGTGTTTCAGGGCTGAGTGGATGCTTCATCTGAGACCCACAAACCATGACTTGCCTGTCCATAAAACTGTTGGGCAGCAGACAATTTCTAAACTGAGGTAGTTAAAGATTTATGTAAATGCTACGTAGTGAAAAAACAGGAAGACTGGAAAAGATTTTGTGAGGACCTACAGGCTTGCTTCAGCTTTTTTATAATGAAATTCAGTTCAGTGATTTGCCATTGATCTGCTTTTAAATTAATTCTGATTAATATTTTAAGTTGTTTGAAAGGTATCCTCTTTGGACTCAATGATCCTTTTTCAACTCTAAAAATGCAAAGGTTCTATGCTTCTGTGACTTGGCAGCACTCCCATGTCATCTGTACATAAACGTGTGCTGTGCTGCTGTATTTAGTGAGCTATCAATGGATAGAAAAGCAGTGTTGGAGCAGGGTCTGAAATATTCAGATTTAGGAAAGATGAAAGAAATCCTGTGTTGCCACTTGTGAGTGCTTTATTCCTAATACAATAGAGCAATTATTTCAAAATATGTTAGCAATGTGAAAATATGTTCTTTGTGGTGCTATGAAAATAGTTGTGCCCTTAGCATGACTGCTGCAAAAAGAGATGGACAAACAAGCAAATGCAGCTTTAATTACTTTTGAAACAGTACACAAAAACCTTCATGTTATCTTTCTTTTTTTTAAGACTATTTTATTTCTTTTTAAAAAAACATCCTCCCTGTTCCACTTGTAGGCATAGGCACTTCAGTATAAATGAATACTGATGATGAATTAATTCAGTCTACAGTAGATCTGCATAGACTAAAAGTAGGTTATTGTAAAAAGCTCCACTTTCTTGCCAAAGTGATAACTTGGAGCCAGCAGAGGCTCTAAAGTGGAGTATGACACTAAAAATTAATCTGGCTTTTTAAAACTGTCTGTAAAATGTCACTGTAGCATTTTATTTTTATCTTCTAATTGTCTATCACTATCTTGTTTACATGCTTTCCATATTTATCCTATTCTCTCACCTTACTCTTGCTGTTTAAAGGTATTGACTTTGATTTAATTTTCTGGTTTTTTCAAATAAATTGTGGATTTTTTTATCTCCTACATTGGGCCAGCTGTAATTTTCTCTAGCATCCTACTAGACTTGAAGCAGGAGAAATAATTAACCTCTGGATTTTGAAAGATATTGAAGTATGAGTGCTCAGGATTCATTCCTAATAGGGCAGTGCTGCAGGTATTTCTTGGATGGAGTCTTAGACTAAGAGTTGGAGAAAAGTATCAAGTTTTGTGGCTTTCAAGTTAATGAATAGGAAGCCAGAACCACAGAGCCACAGCTGTAGAAATATTTTGGGAGTCCAAAGAAGCCAGTTTAAGGGTCTTCTTGAAAACCCAGTTTCTCACTTTGTTGAGAAAAAAAAATATATACATATCTTTCCTTTTTTCTTTTTTATTTCCTGTGCAATGCAGTAATATTACATAGGTATGTGTATTTTAACTTGTAGGAACTGTGCTAACTAATCTGTGTCATACTGAAAATGAGGTGCTTCTTTCATGTTCCAATGTGTGAACCTAAGTAAATTCTAAGTGTTAGAATCAATGGAAAAAAAAATACATATTGCTAAATTGTGCCACTGTTTGTGGTAATGTTTGCATGTTAAACTTGACACCACTATAACTATTACATTTTTCCATGCTGAATTCTTGCAGAAATTAATTATCCAGTTTGGAAGTTTAAGAAAACCACTGACAGTGAAGTTATCTAGTGGGTTTTCTGAGGTGAAGAAATTTGGCACTCTTTACCCTTAGAGACCAGAAAAACATGGAGTACAAACTACAAAGGCTTGACTTGCACAGATTTGTGTAGTCTACCTTACTAATTGCTCATTGGCTGCTGTATTTTTATAAGATGAAAAGAAAATTAGTGTGCTGTTGCAATTTATAAATAATTCTTGCACATTTAACTCGTAATTTTCATCATTAGTCAGGAAGCAATTAACATTTTAAATGCTAATTTTTAGACTATTAAAGAAATGTCCGCTGATATTAGACTGCTGAGATGGGGGAGTGACATGGAAGATTGTTATAGCTTGAAGGCTGTAGAGGAGAATACTATATGTTTCAATTCAGTGTCAGAAGGAAGTCATACGGTGCAATTCTATAGAAATCTGGGAGATTTATTTTAACCTCTGGAAGAAAAATAGCAAAGCAGAGTTATATAGAAAGCCTTACCCGAGACAGAAATTTAAATGTAAAGCAAAGAAAATATGTTTTGAATGTCAGAGTTTTATTGTTTTTTTAAGCAGGACATTTAGATTTTTCCATTTTTGCACTTCTAGCATTAGAAATTTTTCCCTTGTAGTCTTTTCCTGTTTTAAACTTAGAGAGGTCATGTTAAAATGATGACATCTGGCCATCTTTGACATCTAAGGCTAGTAATTATATGTAAGCAGACATTCCTACCAATGGGATATGCAAAGGACTGGGTTTCCACTTTAATCTTCATATTGCTGTTTATTCCAGTCAGCAGAGGAGAAGGTTAGTTGAAAAAAACAAAGTCCAAACCAATAAGGACAAAGATAAACAGCTGGAAGTTCAAAACATTCAAAAAAACCTCAATGCATTAATTGAAACTCACCTTTCTGGAGCAATTGTCCTCTCTAAAACACATATAATGTAGGATTTACCTGATTTCCAAGGCATGTTACAATGGAATTATTTCACTGGTTCAACACTTGGAAAATTAAACATTGTCTAAAATTGCAAATTTATACTAAAAAGATGAGAAAAGCCTCTGAAGTGTCGTAGCAAGCCTTAGGTTCATATGTGCGGCTGCAAGAGTTTGCAAGGCGAGAAAATTACCAAGAGCTGCAGACTCCTGTCCAAAACCCATAACTGATCCATACAATAAACACCTACTTTAAAAACAAAACCATTTGTAGAAAGTCACAAATGCAGATGATAGGTCAGATCAGTATGTACAGCCCTTCTAGCTTTTCTTACTGGTGTAAGCTCACAATGAGCCCTCACATTTTCATTTGAAACAAAAAATGATTGACTTTGGCAAAGGAAGAGGCTCAGCAGAATGGCCTGTCCTCTCTTTTTTCCAGGAGCCTGTAAAGCTACTGTGCATCAAATGACACTCATGGCACTTTCAGACCATTGTATATATATACGAAAATTCTTGGAACGGAAATGGAAAGCTGGAATTGTGAGAGGTGTTTCTATCCTGCACTGGTGAAATTAGGGTGGAAACTACTCCCGAAAATAGCATGATTTTTGTTCCCTGGTGTTTTGTCCTTTCTCTCTGCTTCAGAGGGACTGAGCTAGAGTACCAGGACAGAATGTGCTGGGACATGGGTGACACAAGATCCTAAGGATGAAATATGATTTCAACAAGACTATTTTTTATTTTGAAAGCTTTCAGTGCAAATGAATGCCATGGCATAGGAAGTATGACTTCACCATGGCTTTGTAGCTTAATAGCATGTGGGAGGTCTCCTGTGTCCAGGTCAGTACAAGATCATGCGGACATCTTTATACTAGTCCTGGTGTTCCCTTCCTTCTAAGTGGGTTAATATGTTTAGAAGAATTTTCTCACTGATCTATTTTTGCCAGAAATGGTAAAAGGGAGTGATTCTGGCTGTGCATTATGGGAGGGGAAAAATGCATGCTGAAACAGCTTAAAGCACAAAGAAAAAGGTAGTGTAACTTGATTAAGAATTTAGTCTCCATTAGCTGCTACAAGTATGTAGAATAATTTGATTATTGCATCTCAATCACACCTTCATCCCAGTTTGAAACTAGCTGAGTGTCCAGCTCTGTGCTTTCAGCATTCTGCAATTTACAATCTGCAAAGTCTTAATGGTATTGCTGTTCTTAAAAAGAGAGAGTATTTTGATACTACTTACTCCTACACACATTCCCATGTGTAGCCCAACCTAAAACATCCTGACCTGTTATATGTTATTGCTGGAAGGTCTGGAGGTATTTTGCAAGACTAACACAGATGAAAAGCACTTCCAGAAAGTCAAAGAACGTAAGAATTCCTTGCCAAGCCACTTTCCATTATTTACCAGCAGCCCTGGCTAACCAGGGGGGTCCCAGTTGACTGGAGCTCAGCACATGTGATGCCCATCTGCCAGCAGGGCTGCAAGGAGGATCTGGGGGACCACAGGCCTGTCAGTCTGACCTCAGGGCTGGGGAAGCTCATGGAGCAGACCATCCTGAGTGCCACCACCAGCATGCCCAGCACAACCAGGGGCCACGCGAGCCAGCATGGGCTTAGGAAGGGCAGGTCCTGCTTGACCAACTGCATCTCTTTCTGTAGCAAGGTCACCCATTGCGTAGATGAGGGAAAAAGGCTGTGGCTATTGAATGTCTGGACTTCAGTAAAGTCTTTGATGCTGTTTCCCACAACATTCTAACTACAACTACTAGATCAGAAACTCTTGAGTTTTCAATGCAGCTCTCTTTTGGAAAGTGCGGAGGCAAAAAATCTGTTTGAAATGCAAGTTAACTGAATTGCATTTTCCCTTCAAGGCAGCCATTGTGTGAAAAAGGAAAAGAAAATACTTCCTATATTGAATTAATAAATAAAAAGTATGCATAATAAGATCCTGTTGCCATTCACATTTGATCTCTCAATTTCCTTCCAAAGAAAAGGTAGTTTAAGAAAAGTCATTGCAAAAGTGAAAGATTGAAAAAGAATGTGCTAAGAAAAAGAACAAAATTCAACTTGCTCTAATTGCTTTTCTTGAAATCTGCTGATGATTTGTACTGAAAAATGCCCACTTTCTATTTCAAGAGAATTTTTAAGCAGACCCACTCCTTTTTTCTGCTTTACCCATTATTGATGTGTGGTGGAGGCTTATTTTCCTAATACATTTTTAGAGACTTTTAAAAAATTATTTTGACATTTTGTGGCAGCAGGTACCATGGTAAATATGTCTTAGTCTTCCATTTTAGTTATTTCCTATTCTTCTTGCAATACTTTTGCAAAATGTATACCTTTTTGTGCTAATTAAAGTATATTTATTTTTATAGTAAATATGTACCTATATTTTATATATGTGTGGAGAGATGCACATATCTGTATGTGGAAAAGATTTGTCTGAAAAAGCATTGGAAAAACTTCCAGGTAGCCTTTATGACTTGCTTAATGCCAGAAGAACAATGTGCCATATTTAGCTCTGTCTTCAAAGGCTTTATGAACTGTTCTTTGTTTTAAACATCCATGGAGAAATTAGGCACCAGATACACATATTGAAATGCTGAGTGGGATATTGTGTACTCTTCCTGCTAGTGCTTGTTTTTATTTAGATTATCAACTTTAGTAATATCACGAACTATTATTTCTATTTAAAAAAAAAAAAACTATCGTAAAACAAATATTACCTGAAGAGCAATAAACACTTAAGGCTAAATATTAGTGAGGATCTGGAGGTGGGGAATGTGGCTTATTTGTTGCTTTGGAATTTTTTTGACTTCAGAATAATAACATTATTTATCTGGTGATGAGAAATTCCAACCTGATAGACCTGGATATAGTCTCTTCAAAATCGGCATTTTGCTCTATCATAGGTCCCAATGGAGGTATCATCTCTTAAATTGAAGATAAATGCCACAGCATTATCTGGGACAAGAGATAAACTTAAATTCTTTTAGGTAGTTTTACTACATTTGCTTCCACATGATATCCCTGATAAAAAGTTGTGTATGGAGACCAAATTATAATGTTTTTGATAACTTTGTAATAGGGAGGAGCACAGTCCTGCAGTTCTCTTCTGTTTAGAACTTAGTTCTTTCCTGAGTGTTTTCCCCTACAATTTTCTCCACCATCTTTGGTGGCAATTTTCTTTTCACTTCATGCAAATACTGTGGTATCCTTTTCACTATGATCTTGCATTCCAGTCACTGAAGAACTAAATACTCACCTACCTAATACAAAGGTTAATATCCAGAGCACATGGTGATATCCACCTAGGTGATATTTTCTAAATATTCTTTTAGTTTCTTTTTGATTACAGGTATTTACAGACCTGTATTCTTTCAAGATATCTACTTTCATGCAGAATATTCATCCTGAAATATTTTCAAATTCTTTGTTGATGATTGTAGGGGGATGGAATATAAGAAAATAAAGATAGTGTAGAAAGTAATCTTACCCCTAAGGAGTTGCAGCTGGGCCAATTATCAAAGATTAGGAACAGGCCTGGCTTTACCAGGCCACAGCTGTAACCCATGAGAAAAAGAGTGCTATAAAAGAGGGGTTGGATGGTTGGGAAGGGAACTGGAGTCAGTTGGCTACTTTGTGATGAAGAAAGTGGTAGTCAATGCTTAGAGGAGAAACCCATGAGTAAACACCAAGAAGGTATGAAACTTTTGTGATAAGGAGACAACAGTATGGAATAAGATGACAACAGATGATCAATACTCCCTGTCTTTATAAAGTATTATGAAGGACTACTCTTTCTACCAGTGCTTTTCATACTAAACTTTTTCTTGTTTCTGCTACCAGGCACTATTTTTAACCTAGAGTTATCTTCAAATTCTCAGTACACCAATACAAAATGAATATTTGGTTAGTTCCCTGCCATATTTATGTATTACCAATTTTCTACTTTGCGTTCTAAGTTTTAAAATAGTTTTATGTTTGTTGCAGTCTTTTTGGACTCTAGGTATGTTATTATGTTGGCTTCTCATTCTAAGTATGTATTATTCAAAGTGTTTTTGCTAATATCAGAAAACCATAGAATGGCTTGGATTGGAAGGGATGTTAAAGATTATCTAGTTCCAGCCCTCCTGCCATGGGCAAGGACATCTTCCACTAGATCTGTTTACTCAGAGCTTCATCCAGCTTGGCCTTGGACAGTTCCCAGGATGGAGCAACTGGGATCCACATGTGGGCAACCTGTTCCAGTGCCATCCCTGTAAAGATTTTTTTCTGAATTTCTACTCTAAATCTATTCTCTTTAATTTATAGCTGTTGTCCCTTGTCCTACAACTACATGGCCCTATTTTTCCTATGAAAAGCCAAAAGCATTTGGAGAAAAAAAAACCACAAACCAAAAATCCCTCACGTGTTTATCTTTAGATGTGTTCATCTGTGTAAAGAGATTATATAAAGTATTTGTATGCAAGATATTTTGTGACTAAATGAATTCTGAACAGCAGCTATAATGCCAGAATGCTTAAACCTGAAGCAATTTATGGACCTCTATTGTGTGTACAGGAAATGGAATGACATCTGGCACTTGTTGCTAGGCAAAATGTGCCCATCAAATAGCACTTAGAAATAATCCAGCAGTTTAACTAGAAGGAATGCTAAATTGCTTCCAAGGCAGTTTGCCTGTGATGTATTTCTAAAATGAATATAAACTTCTTTTCCTAACCAATAATTTATGCCCACAAAGTGTAAACCCTGCTGTTTGTGGGGGCAGTCAGCCCCATGTGGGAAAAAAAATCCCAACATTCTGGGGGAGCTTTTTTCTGGGATGTGCTGAGCACCTCTCAAGAACATTGATTTCACTTGGAGTTAACAAAATATACAATTGCTTTGTAATGCAGAAAATTAGGGTCTTGAAAATCAGCACCCATACACACTGTGAGGGGTGTGGGTGTAGGAAAAGAACTTAGTCAGTCTTTTCAGTAGGTTCAGCATTCACTTCATGTCTGCTCCAGCCCATGGACACTGAAGTGAAATAGAAATTATTGTGTTTGTCATGGTGGACTGGAGAGGTCCAGACAAGACGTCTTTCAGTGTATTTCTGACACTATAAAAAGTAGCAATAACCTATCTTTTTAGATGAGAGGAAATTGTGTTTGAATATTATGTAAGCAATCAGGTGAACCATGTAGAAGAAGTTAGAAACACATGTGATAATTTTAATCTGTTTGTCTGATCTTAAAGCATTTCCAAGATTTAAAAAAATGTCCGCTGTCTAATTGGAATTAAACCAAGCAGTGTTCATAATAAATTCATGAAGATGCACCTTTTCCAAGAAAATCACACTATTATATATATATATTTTTTACTTGTTATGGAGAAAGATTGACTAACTTATATTCAAATAAAAAATAACAGTTTATTTCATTATGATCTAACTTGGTTTTTTGTTGTGCTCCTCTATATTGTAGATATCTACCGAAGACCCCAGTTGAATACATATTGTAGCTTTGATTGGCAACTGTAATATGAATGCGCTTCTGCTTTGCTCAGTGATTGTCATTCACACATTCTTTGGAGAGAATATGAATTTGAACTAATGGCAAGAAAATTAAACAGTTCTTCTATTGATTTGTTAATTCTTCTTGTTATAAAGGCATTTCCTTTAGGGAAATTGCATTCTGTTTGGGAATATCTTCTGCAAGGCCTGAATTGATTCTTGATGTGATCAAATCTCATCCTTTTGACTGACAAGGTTGATTCTTTCTGCCAAGATTTTTTTTTATGTTTTTTTTTTCTTTGCATTTTCCATGTCATTGCTTTCTTCCTTCTTCTTTCACATTTTTATTTTGAGTATATGTTTTAATGATTGTCTGTATTTCCTCACCTTCCCTTCTTTTATTTCTTCTGAATCCTCACTTCAGTCATGTTGTTGTATTGTCTGTGGTCCACATTATATACCAGTCTTTTCTACTCACCTGATGCTGCCTCTTCTTCTCGCCTTGGTTTCTTTTTTCATTTCCTCAGACTCTAATTTCTTCTTCACTTGCTTCTAGGTTCCTTACACGTGTTCTATTTAATACTGTCTTCTGCCTACCCCTACTGCCACAGCCATTCAAAGCAATTGATGTTTTCACCTGGTTCCTATCCCTTCCTCTCCTCCCCAGTATTTTGCATTCTCCTTTCAGCCTATACTTTTACCCTTTGTCTTTTTTCCTATGACAAGCCTTGACTTAAAGAATTTATTAAGAAGAAATATGTTTATCTTAGCTTTTAAAATTTTAAATACTGTTTACAAAGTACTTATTTTGATCTTGCATTTGTGTACACTTTGTGTAAGCCATCATAGTCAGTTTTAATCCATATTCATAAGTTTCAGTATTGGCATGAATTTGTTGTCCTTGTCTAATCTATCTTTCAAATTGATCTGCTTCTCAAAGCAACTAACATATCCATAGTAAACAGACATTATTAATTTCTGTGATAATTGATTTTCCACAGAGTATGAAAGCTAGTCAGGGCTGTACATTGGGGAAGCTCTGGAAACAATGCTGTTCTTCCCAAAAGGAGAACAGAGGTACTTGGAGTTGTTCTTGTTTTTCAAAGTCCTGTTTTAACTGTTATTAATTGCATTATTTTGGGGTTTTCTGACTTTAGTAATGCTTTTTCCCTAGTTAATTCTTTTTGTCTCTTTTTAAAAATTCTATTAATAAACCATTTAATTCACTGACTAGTCAAGGCTTAGGGTAACCGGAATGGGTTGTTTGTGATTATGTCAAGCTTGAAGAGGCATGAATAACCAGCATGGACAGAAAAATTAGGAGTTCAGTATGTGTTGTGTTTCTATTAGCTTGTCTCAGTTGGAAGGAAAAATAGCTTGTTTTTATCCTTGATTTCTGAACTGTCTATGCTTGCTCCTTTTAGTTTCTAGGCCTTTTACTCCCACCTTCTTCCTCAAAATGTTTTAAAAAGTGTAGAAGTCCTAGGGAATAAAAAAAATAAATTACTCTTCTATTATCAAGACAGCTTGGTGAAACTTTGTGTTTTGCTCCTTCTTTTTCCTGTTGTGTTCTTTAAAATGTTCATTCTCTTCACCTCAAACTCAGAAGCGCAAGGAAAGTCTTGTGTAGAGAATCTGTAATTTTAGAGGTTTTTTTTTCCTCTTTTTTTTTTTCATTTATTGCAACAAAAGTTTTTGGGAATTTTGTCTTTTGAAAGGTGACAGAGAATCTACCCTTTTTTCTGTGCATGTAAGAGATTTGTTATCAAAAGGCACCTAGCATCCTTTGTTAGAACAGCCTTCCTTTCTTGCTGCTGTGATTGAGCTTTTGAAGATCCTCTGGTGGTTTCATTAGATGAGAGGACACCTCTGTCATGAGCAAGAGTGATTAAACTAGAGATTGAAACCAGACATGATCAAATCAATGTGAATTTTGCCATTGACTTCATCAGGCCAGTCTCTTCTGTATCCTTCTCATTCTGTATGTTCTCTTCCATTCTTTCCTGGCTGCCTACTCTCTAAGAAGGAAATGCACCGTGCAAAGAGTAGAGACAAGCCCACTGACTTCTGTGGTCTGAGTGTAAAGACAATGACTGGCTTACCTTGTATACCTTGGGGACATTAGCTAAACTCACTTGTTTTACATGTCTTCCAGTATGTTGTATTCCATATCTATAAAAACTGGCAATTTTTTTCACCACAGTTTCTGTGAATGTAAATATCCACACAAGTACCTCGTAATTGGTTGTGGTATGCTAAGATTATATGGTAAGAGGACTACATAAATATCTGAAATTAAAGGAATTCAGGATTTCACCTGAAATGACTTCAGAACTTTGAGCTTCAAACTTTGTAAGGAATGGGAAATGTCACTCAATTGTTTGGATTTTTTTTTCTAAATTCATTACTTATTACCACTACATTTAAACGTGCATTGAGGAGAATAACAACATAAAGAGACTGAGAAGCTCCAATTATACCACCCACACCTAGAAATAATCTTTCTACACTAAGAATCTGGAACAATGTTTTAAAAGCAAATAAAACAATCAGTTCACCTCCTGTCGTTATGTTCTTTTAATTGAGAATATTTCCCTGATTTATTTTGAACCAAGAAACAAAAATAGAGTTGATTTCAGTTTGCCATGAATTGCAGTCTCTGGTATTTTTGAAAGGTATAATACTGTGCTGATTACTCTTTGTTTAAAAGGATGGTAATCTGTGCATACTCTCACAGTTGGAGCTCTGTTCCCACCTGCCAGCTATTTTCTCACTGTTTCTCTGGGCAAGGAGGTTTTTGTGTCGCTTTTGATGCGAAGAATAAGTAATATAATGGCTCCTACTCTGCAAAAGCCTTTTCCTAAGTTGTCTGAGCACGTTCACACATCCAATTATGGTGATGTACCCAAAGCACCTAAGTTAGTAACATCTCTCTCTTACTAATATGCCTACCTTGTTTTTCAGACTGTGCTGTGCAGAACTGTGAGGTGCCATGAACTGTATGGAAAGTTTTCAAAAAGGCAACTGAAGAAATCAGTTCTAATATATATTTCACAAAATATAAGAGGTTTCTGAAAATGATCATGTTATCTGGGAAATGTCTAAGGGTCTAAAAGCAAGAATATGTTATATCCTAGTAAAGATTTTTCTCCAGGCATAAACTCTAAATCAAAGCAAGCTGCTTGTTGGAGCCACTGGCTGTAGTGCTTTCATAATTGTCTCAAAATAAGTTATCTATCCATCCATCTATCTTATCTATTATTATATAATCATATTACTTTAAATAAATTATTTATATAAAGCTATTAGAAAGTGTCCAGAGAAGGGCCTGGAGGGAAATCAATACAAGGAGTAGCTGCGGTAATTTGTTTTCTTCAGGCTAGAAAAGAGGAGACTGAGGGAAGACCTCACTGCAGTTGCAACTTCCTCATGAGGGGGAGAGGAGGGGTGGGTGCTGATCCTTGTAGCGAGAAGTGACAGGACCTGAGGGGATGGTATGAAGATGTGCGAGGGGAAATGCAAAGAATATCTTCACTGGGACAGGCTCCCAGGGAAGTGGTCACTGCACCATCCTGACAGAGTTCCAGAAGGATTTGGACAATGCTGGCAGGCACAGGGTGTGACTCTTGTGGTACTCCTGTGCAGGGCCAGGAGCTGGACTTGGATGATTCTTGTCAGTCCTTTCCAACTCAGAGTATTCTATGATGCTGTGGCACATCTGGAAAAAAATAAACTTTTTTTCGTCCCTGCCACCTCCTTCTCTCTGGCAGTCTTCCTACTTATAAAGAAAGTGCAATGTATTCCTAAAGAATCATATTGTGAATGCCTGATTTCTTTACCAGTCCTCCTATTATTCCACTGCTGAGCCTTCCTTCTGACAGGCTCAAGTCACTGGATGAGGAATATTCAGGAATATGAGTGAGGGTGCTTCCAATCCAGACCTGACCTTTTCTTGAAGACACTGAAATTGCAATATATTTTAGTCTCTGTTATCTCAGGAATTAAATTTCTCAAATACCCTATACCAAGTTGTGGAAAGTGAAGTCTGTTTAACTCCACTGAGGAGCCAGTGCACAGCTTGGTAAATTGGTAAGTCTGTACTTTGAAGAATGTGATAACAGCAGGTGCTGCAGCAGGTTTGGCTGGACTGTAGAAAAACTATCAACCTGAGGCATGTTCTAGGAAGCAAGATCCATCTTTGTTGCTGAACTTCAGATTCTTCTTGAAACTGATAAAGAAAACACTGCAATCTCTGAACAGGATAAAACTTCACAAATGTTTATCTTTTCTAAGAGCATAGGGAAAAGTTTTAGTGTTGAGAGATTATTAGTATTCAAAAAGCAAGGGAAGAAAGACCTAGTACCTAGCTGTACAGTGGGGGGAAAAGTATAGCCAAAACAAATACTGAGGAGCATTTGTTTAACATTTGGCAGGAGATAAATGCAGGCACAACTTTACTCAGAATTGTATTTAACTTTTGATCCATGATATTCATTGGAATGTTGAGGTATAACCCTTATACGTGTCAGATATTTTCAAAACTTTCTAAAGTGAGATTTTGAGGCACCCATGTTTTTTTCTCTACTAATGCTCTATTAAAACTATGTGCAATGCTCAGTTTCTTTTTAAATGTTGATGCAAGCTTGAATACTCTGGTTTTATACACCTCTTACTTTGTAATGAGTTTTCCCCATATGCTAACAAAAGTTTTGGAGACATTAGTGACTCAATTTTAGGGATTACTAGGTGGTATTTAACAATTTAAATCTGTGACAAGCTGCTGTTTACAATTTCTGTTTTCTGTGTCGTGTGTATCTACATTGTTTGAAGAGAAAAGGGCCAGATATCCTACCAGACATAATTCTAAAGAAAAGGGTTAATTATATTTATGATCTTGAGCTATAGGAAGAATGTGCAATCCCTTAATTTCCTATATATGTAAAAGCACCATTTAAACACCATTAAATAAAATTATCCATTTCAATTAGTTATATTTATCTTGAAATTATGCATAAATTGTTTTGTAAATAATATACAACTTTGATAACAAATATTTCTATCTCTAATAGATAACACCTAATATAATTCTTTCAGATGAGAAGGCACATCATCTAGGAGATCCTGGGTTTAAAAACTGAAGTCTTTGGATCGCCAGTCAGTAATTTCTTAAGCACAATTACTGAATAGCAGTAACTTTCATGATGGTGATAGATTTCTTTAAAGTGTAGTCATTGTAGGAGGCCTGTAGTTGTTTTGTGAGGTGGTGTCCCTTTTTCTGCCCTCCAGCTCACTATTCAAAGGAGATACAGCATAAAGTTTTTAGCTTCTAACTCACTACACAGTGTTCACTACACAGTCCTCAAACAGGCCTTGTTCAGTGCATTGGCTTTAATTTAGGTGTAGGTTTTCCTGTGTGCAGCTCAGAATTGTGCCGGGCTTGTAATTCTGACCCTTTTGCCACTAGGTTTGCCATACTGTAAATAGTACTTGACTCACTTTTGTACTCTTGGGAACTGTCTTACCCACCTGGCTTGTTCCATGAAACATTTCTGTAACTGGCATGTTTAATGTAGACTTTGTTGACCAACAGAGACCCAGAAATGGTAGAATGTCTGGGATTTTATTAGAGAATACTCAAAAGAATTGTAACTCGCCTATGCTAGACCTTGTTGTTAATCCTGGTAATAAAGGCTCTCAGACTCCATAAGGTGTTGTTTAAAATAGCTTTTATTGCTATCTTTAATTGGAGAGAACACAAGAAGGACAAAAAGGAGCAGAGTGGACCTTACATCTCTTTAAGTTGTGCAGCATCAGGGCTTCTAATCAAGGCCTGTCAGGCTGCCTGAATTCCGTCTGTGCTGAGGTTCACCATTGTGGTGGCCTTCACACCTCTTATAGGATATTCTGAGGTAACCATTGTGGCTCATTTTGACTGTCAAACAAAAGGATGTTCACATGAGAACTTGAAGAAAAAGGCAAAGCCACACAGGTGGCCACTTATTTAATATGCAGCAAATGAAATGTTATACAGCTAATCTGAGCTCAGCTGGTCCTTGAAGTAAGTTTGTGGTGTCAACCTGTGCTCTATGTAAACAGCAGTACCAGCTGCATTCATTTTGAATGTGCAATGTGTATAGCATAACTTTACTCCTAAATAACTTTCTGATTTATTTTTTTCCCCTCAGTGATCAAATACACTGGTAAAATTTGGTATGTATTTAACAAGGTATATTTTAGCCCTACCATTTTGAGCTATATCTTCAGTACTAATGACCCAGGCATTTGGAGGCACAATTTTTAATAAATGTATGTGCCCTTTTTTAAAATAAAAAACCCTGCAGCATTTGTGGGGTTTTCATAGGGGTGTGGTGATATTTTTAATCTCACAGGGAGCCAGAAATTGTCCTTCAGTCAGATTCAGTTCATCTCTTTTAGATTTACAGATCCTAAAAGGTTTTGTGTAGCCCAGACCATGGAAGGAGCCAGTGGAAGGTATCTGGGAAAATGTTTGGTAGTCAACCTGAAGCACACACCAAACTGACTGGACTCAGGAAATGGGCTTGTACTGGCTTTTTTCTTTTGTGCAGATGACTTTCCTTACAGTAGTTGGTGTGTGGCTGTGTTTTGTATCTGTGCTGCAAACAGTGTTGATAACTCAGGGATGTTTCAGCTGTTGCTGAGCAGCGCTTGCACAGAGTCAAGGCTTTTTCTGCCTCTCACCCCACAAGGGAACAGGCTGGGGGTGCACAAGGAGCTGGATCGGGATAGCTCACCCCAGCTGACCACGGGCATATCCTGTGCGGCGGCATGCTCAGCATAGGCAGCTTGGGAAAGAAGGAGGGATGTTCAGAATGATGATGTTTCTCTTCCCAAATCACTGTCATGTGTGATGCAGAGCAGCTTTCCTGAGGATGGCTGAACACCTGCCTGCCAATGGGAAGTGGTGAATGAATTCCTTGTTTTGCCTTGTTTGTGTGCACAGCTTTTACTTTACCTATTAAACAGTCTTTACCTCAACCCACGAGTTTTCTCACTTCTTCCATTCCAGTTCTCTCCCATCCCACAAGGGGTAACTTCTCTGAAAGTTATCTTATGGAAAGGAGTTGTTCATCTCTCAGGTATAATTTTGTTTGACATGTGCAGTATCTGTGCAAAAGTCTGCACTGGGACAGTAATATATGGAAAAGCAGTCCTCTAAAAAAGCTAAAAAATACTTACTCTGCCTATTTAAAGATCTTCGTACTTAAAAGTTGATTATTTTTGATCTTCAAAAAAATGAGAAACCGTTTGGTTAAAAATAAGTAGGAAATCTTTCACAGAAGAATTGAATTATTAATGGAAACCTTGAGTCTAGACTGTTTTGATGGATAAAACTAATTTATCTCTGTCTCCCTGAGATATAAATATCATTTGTCTAAACAGCATGAGTCACATTTAAAATGATATCAACTTGTGCCACCTCCAGGATAACAAACTGGAGCTGGTTCAGCTAAGTGTTGCTTTCGTTCATTTTTATCATTCAAAATATCCAATTGATTTTCATTGAGTCAGTTCACTGTACAGGGAATTTGAATCCATAGCCAAGAGGGGAAAAAGATGTCACTGATCAGCAGTGAAGTTTATGCTTTCTTGTATTTTGGACATTCTTACTACAGGCAGAGGAATGTGGGTTGTCTTTGTTTCTTGAGGTATGTTAATGTACAGATAGGCACAAACTTTTTAATACTAAGTACACATGTGTAGTAATAACACACAGAGGCTTTTTTACAAATACAGCTGTGGGTTTTTTATACACTTCAAGTAAAAGACTCAAGCTATGTGAAAGACTGTTTGGTCTCAGAGCACTGTCCAGCACTCTGAGTGCTAAAAGTATGCATTACCCCTGCCATGTGTTGCAACTGCAGACAATGAAATTGGAATAGAAATATTTGGAAAACTTTTATCTCTTGCCTACTTTTTTTTTTCTTAAACCATGATGAAAAAATTCTTTTAGAATTTTTCATGAAATTCACTTCCAAAATCTTTTTTTAAATGTCATTTGGAATTCTTTGATATCAAAAAGAATTATTAAAAGAATTATTATACATTATGCTTTTTTGGCATTTACTTGCTGAAAATGTTAGTTTCTAATACCTTATTAGGCATTTAAACAGAAGTAGGATGGACACATAGAAAGGGCTACACAATTGTATAACCTGACACAAAGAGTTATGTGCTGAGAGATTTTAAGAGCGCAGAAGACAATCTCACCTTTATCTGTTTCATGCTGACACAGATGGTTGAGAGGGGAAAAATTCAAACATTTATATGAAGTAGTAGACCATGTAAAAGAATGAAAATTCTTCCTCACCTCTTTTGGAAACAGTTGCTCTGAAATTCTGAAATATAGGATTAGAGTAGCATATATGAAAATAAAAAAGTACTATGACCAGTATATGCAATAAAAATCTTTGGTAAGCATTCCTTTAATTTAGTTTCTAATCTTGTCAGTGGAATTGCAATTGTCAGTAAATATAGTTTTAAATTCCAAGACTAAATAAAATCATTCATGATGACCTCTTTAGGCAGAGAAAGATAACTATAATCTAAGTAGTGGAGAGTATTCAGACTTTCCAGGTGGAGCAATTTTTAAAATTTTATTTTTAATTTTTTTTAAATTTCAGTTTAATTTTCTAATCCATTTTAGTTTTTAAAGATACTGATTTTAAGCTTTTTTTTATCTGATCCATAGATTCTTATTATGTCTTTATCTAATACTTGTCCTGTATGACATTGATTTAAATTTTAAGTGTTTTCTTAAAATACTCTTCTGCAAATGCTAATGCTTTTTCTCTCCAAATTTAGCAATAGTACTTTTAAATTAGCTTATTTGCACAACTTGTATTCAGAGACGATTAGAAGATTTATGAACTCCTGAATTCACACTGACACAAGTCAACATGAAACAAAGATGTTATTGCTGTAAATACTTTAGAGTATGTATACTAGATATAGCCACTGTGTTTAGTTGATTAATAACCTGAAAAATAAATACTATCAGCAGTCATGCCCTCACACTTATCTCTGGTGATTTTTCTCTATTTTAATGCAGGTTTTGATTGATTTTTTCGTTTTAGAACGCTGTTTGATATTTGTTTACTAAAACACTGTTCTAAGTGATCCCTCCAACACACGGTGCAAGTGGCATTTTTTTGCTTTTCCATAGGAAGTTCCTGCAGTCATTTGTTTTGGTTTAATCCATACCTCTGTTGGATTTAGAATTTAACAACATTTATGAAATTTTCATTATCAGGGTGCTTCCAGTAATAACTAGATTGAGATTGTTTGTCATCAATTTTCATTTTAACTCTGAAAATCCATTTCAGATAAACTTGAATGTGTGTGGGGAATCCAATCACTGCAGAGCATTGAGAGGCAAACTGTGCTACGGACCTTGTGTGCTCTTCTGTGTCAGTCTCTCAGGCTGCCCACAGCCCAGCACTCAGTGGTTTTCTCTCTTACTCTGGGCTACTCCGAGGTCTGGACACCTTAAATAAACGTGGATAAATTGGTTTAATGTAAGAGCATCTAAGTTCCAGTGTAGTGAGTTTTCCTTTTTAATAGCCTTTTGAGAGGGAGATAAGGTTAAATTTCTTTTCATCCTTAAAGGTCTCTCCTTCTGTGTTGCTTTTAAAATCTCTGATGAAATTCTTATCAGGACTGTTGCTTGTTGATAAAGGAGCTTCAGTGACAAAATCAGGCTGCTTTTCCTTTGAAATTTCCTCCTGGAGTTTTTGAGCATTGTTTCTAAATTCCAGTCCTCTTGGTCAATCCATAATTTAACTTCATCCTGTCAGCACAAGGAGCATAACAAGCGGTTGTGATGTGAAGGAGGAGGCAGTATTCTTGTGAAAACCCCAGTGTCAAGAAGACCTGGCTTTTGTTGGAGGCAATGCAACATAGACAACCAGGACAGCAGCCCTAAAAAGAGATTAATTAAATATACTGAGATGGAGAAAAAAGTAATGATACAAACTTATTATTATTTTTCCCCCTTAAAATTGCAACTCTAACAATATTTAAAAAAGGAGAGTCAGAAAAATGCTTCATCTGAGTTCACGTCACAGTTACTGAGAATCTCAAATGCAGTTAGATAAGAGTTGTCCATTTTGTAAATACTATCTTGGTGTAATCTGAAACGTTTTCACTGGCTTTTCATTGGTGCAAAGTAGCACAATCTATTTCACTTACTACTGGAAAGAAAGGTATCCATTTGGAAAGAAATATTAAAAACATCCTCATTGTGCTGGTCTAGGCTGAAAGTGAAAAAAAAGTTTTAATTTTTTTTTCCAACATTTTCTACTCTTACAATGGAATTATCCTTCCTGTGTAATATCCCAATCAGAATTTGGAATCCAGAACAAAAAATTCTTCATATTTCTTCACCCACTTAATGAATTAGTTTTTTCAGATTTAAAAAGCACTTCAGAAATCATTCAGGGGTTGCTAAAAATGCATAGTAATGTGCCCAATTCATTTATCATTCCAGCTGCTGATTTTCTGCTGATGACTAACTTCATGCTTGAGAGAGAAATCCTTATCTTAGCATAAGCATCTCACCTGCCTGTATAAAATTGATTCCATTACAATTTTAAAGTGAGAACTGCCCTCAATTGTGTTCTTACATAGAATGATTGGGCTTTTGCTATCAAAAATATGTGGCAGCAAGGACATCTGAGTATATTTTAGTGTCTGGCCAAACAGCCTGGATCTTTGCACTCAAGTAAGACAGCTTTTGATGTGAGGGTTACTTTGCTATAACTAATGTGGTGCAACCACATAAATAGATATTATTCCAAAGGCAGTATTTCCAGTTGTGTTTACTCAATGAGCCAAGAATTTATTTAAATGCTTTAGCAGTTTAATAATCACATGAGCATAGTTTCACAGTTCATTCTAGACAGAGAGGACTCTATTAGTCGTGCTGAGAAAAATAGTGACTGTAATTTCAAAGGTAGCATGTTGCTTCATCGGGCTGTTTATTTTTAAACTACCTACCTCTACTCCTACAAAACATCTGAAAGCTGTGAAGTACCAAGATGTTTATCCTTACCAAAAATTCTATGACAAAATCAATTATCAATATTTTCTTTATAAAGAAGAGTTTTTAAGCTCATCACTTGGACTTCTGGTAATGTTTTTGTGTGGCAGAAGTTATCCAGAAAATTAAAGATACGGGTGTTAAACCTAGTCACCTTTTTTTTCAATTTAAGGTCTTGAAGACCAGTCTTTTCTTATTTTTTCTTTCTGTTAAGGAGTCTACATTTTTGTGCCCCACCACTGCTCTGTAGAAAAGATAGTCATGGCAGATAAACATGCATACATTCACACATGCTCTTCGGAAGAGCATGGGAGGTGACAAACCAAGTAGTTTGTTTTGACCGATTTCATTGCCTATGGAAAGTTTAAACACAAGGATGTAGCAAATTTCAGTCACAGTGAATGTAATGTAATAAAAAAATATTAAAGAAAACCGGTACAAACATGGAGAGAATCTTTTCCAGTAAGATGCGCAAAAAACCCAATAGCACTGCTGAATGATGCAATTTCTGCTGACCCATAAAAACCAAAGCAATGCTCGAACTTAGTTTCTGGTCCATCCAATAATTATTTAATACAATTGTTTTCATAAAGCAATGCAGTTCAACCTGTAACTAAGCTGACATCATGCTCCTTTTTATATTCAAAATGTGTCAGAATATTTAAACCCTGACATTGAATATTGTATAGATAAGTGAAGCAAAAGAACATAAATGAATGATCTGTATTTTCATGCAAAGGTATTTAATGATGCATCAAACTCCAAAGTCCCAGCTTCCCAGCAGTTTAGTGAAAAAAGACAGACAACCTCTGAGGTCTGTGCAGCCCACACAGGGCCTGAGTCACTCTGCAGAAGTGCCTGTCTCTCGTGATGGATTGCACACAGAGCTCAGTAAAAGCAGGCTTCCAAATTGATGCCCTGAATATGTGCAATACAGATGTGCATCAGAACTTTTTATCAGAGATTTTACCTTTGTGTCTTTGCTCTTGGACCTGTAGGCATGCATATATATATAGTAGAAAAATATTTTAGAAGGCGCTTAGGTTGAGGTCAAGGGTCTAAGCAGAAAAATATGTGATCAGAGCCAAATGTTTATGGTTTAAATTACCATCTTTCTGCTCAGACATTTTAATTCCCAACCAATTGTAACTTTGCAAGTGACAAAAATTCTGCAGATGTTTTCCCTGGAGAACTTGACTTAGTCTTCCAAAGTTTAGAGACCTAATGGCAGTTTTCAAGGATAAACTGGGCTCAGGACCACATCCTATGCATTGTGTGAATAATTTCAAATGCAGATTTGTTACCACTTCCTGTCCCTAGTGATATATCCCCAATGGGTACATCTCAGACACTTGTCAGCTGAAGGCTTAGTCACACCATGTTTCCAGAGCTGATGTCAACATGCAGTCACATTCTTCTTGCTGCTTCCAGCTGGGGTGCTATTAGACTGTGGCATCATTTCCTTGCCCCTAGTGTGTAATTCTGTGCCTCTATTTCCAGTTTCAAGCCACTTTTACTATTTTGGTCCTTCAGGTTGTCAGTCCAGTTATTTTTGTGTGATCTTACCTCTTCACCTCTTTAGTGAGCATTTACCGGCTTGTTATTGCCAAATGTTGTTTGTATTATCTGAATTTCTTTATCAGTATCAGTAAAACACACAGAGTTCCAAAAACATTATTTGAAACTTAGCTAGACATCTTCTATTCCAGTAATATGCCTTTTTGTGCTAATGTTGTTTCCTTCCTTTAAACTGTGTTGTGATTCTTTGGCATTTCTAGAGCTTTTTTTCCAGAATATTTTTTCCTTTCATGGGAGGCATTGTGTCCAACACATATGATCCTATCACATGGATTTCCTATGTTCCTTTTCTTAGAATATTCATTATCTCAAAAAAGATGTGCCAGGTTATTTTGGCATAATGCTAGTCTATTTTGGGGAAAAACTGTTATTCGTTATATTCCGTTTTCATTACTTCAGTGTCTGTAGCTATGCAATGCTTCATAGCTTATTTCAAATCCTGGCACAGCTCAGGAGGTAACAGGCATTTTTTTAATGCTGTCTGGATCATATGCACTTATTTTGCTTAAAAGAAATAAAACCTAGGTTTTATTTTTTAGAGCCTTGATTGCCAGCCTGATAGGTTCATTAATAGTCTTTGTTGCTGAACTGCCCTTTCATGTACAAGTATTTTAAGTACTCTCAAATGGAGGTTATGGAGTATTGCCCTCTTGATCCAGACACTTCCTTAAAAATAGTTTTATGTCTTTGTTTTCTTCTCATCTTGGATGAGTAATTTTCATTTCCAGGGAGCATGTCATTAGCCACACTGCATTTGCTACTGGTAGTCAACATCCCCGTATTAGTTTTGTTTTGGACTGCCTGTAAATTGTCTTTAATCTTAACTGGTTTTTTCTGCTTGGCAAAGCCACTTTTTTTTCCTGTTTTCTTTTTATTTGGATGATGAAAGTACATTTTAGTACTTGGAATTTTGCAAGATCTGACCTTGCCTAACATTTTCTGTTCTCACTTGCTTCATATATTTTCTGACATCTGACAGTTTTCCTCACATATTAATTTTATATTACACCCTAAAAGCCTTCTGCATATTCCAGATATCCTCTGAGGTGACTGCTCATCTAGTTAGAAATGGAGCCCTTTGTTATAAAATGTTTCTCTGAATGTTTGAAACTGCAAGTTTTTCACCGTCTTCAGACAGTCTTTTTCTTAAAGGAATTATTGCATTTTCTTGAGTCTTCCTTTTTTTTTTTTTTTTTTTTTGGTGATGATTTTTAGTAGAGTTCTGATTTCTGTTTAGCATTTATTTGTGTTGCAGTTATTTTTTAAAAAATTGAATGAATGTGTCATCACTTCGAGATTCAGCTTTCTTGACCAGCTATTTAGTGAGGTCGTATACTTCACTTTTCTCATGTTCTTTGTCACATCCTCAAATAACTGGGTCTACCTTTTATTGCTAAAATTTTTTTTTTTTTGGAAATTGCAATCTCACGTCACAGCTTTTATAGTGATAGCCACTCCTTATTTACTATTTCATAAAATGATATGCTTTCTAAATAATGCAGAAATTTATACACAACAAATGGGATCCTACAAAAACCTCTCTTAAAGAAAAGGTTTTTTTCTCTTACCCAGTAGTTAACTTCTGTGCTTTTTCTAATTTTCTTACAGTTTATTGCATACTTGGTTTATACGTCATCACATCATTATTTTTGTCTTGAGGAAGGCAGTAATATTGGTACATGTGGGTGTGGGAAATAAGCAAGAAGGGGATTCGTATGTCAAACTGACTTGCAGATCAATTGCATTATCCATGTGTCAGGGAAAATGCAGTGAGATATACAAGTTATGGCAGGGAGTTATAGCCTTCTACACTTCAATATAGTCCTTTCAACCTGATTTTTGTGCAGAATATTGCCACTGCTTTGCAATTAAAAAAAAATCCAAATGGCAAAATTAATATATTTTAAGGGATGGTAAAGGTGAAAATCATGTGTGCAATCTTACAAATTCATACTACTTAGATTCCTGACAGTTTCTTTCAGTTGCGTGCAAATGATCTTCCATTACGTCTCGAAATTTTATTAATTTTGGATTTTTGGTGTTTTCTGGTTAAATAACTCCTCTGCATAACCTCTTTCATGGGAATATTTTATTAATTTTGTTTCAACAGACTGTTTTGCATTTTAAGTGAAATTATTAATTTCCTTCATGCATCATGCGTTAGATTAGGGCATCTCTAACTGAGAGAGGTTAGTGCTGCTGGACCATTGGTAATAATTGATACAGAGTGGTTTCTGCCTTACTCTGCCATTTAGACATGGGAATGGGAAAATGAGTCCTACTTTTATTAGAATATTTTTTCTTCACCAGCAGGCATCAAACTGTTAAATCACAATAGTGGCTAATATAGAGAATGCAAAGTCATAGTGACAAGCAATCCTTCAAAGGAAGGAAAACTGATATGTTTCTCCTTTACATTTTTGTAAGCTACCCTAGGATTTACCACCACTTTCTGGATTGGCTTTATGCTGTTGTCTGTCATTGAAGCAGAGTAGTCACTAAAGTAGGTTTTATTCTGTATTTTATGTCCTCTTTTTCCTTTTACTTTACCAATGGAGAGTTATTCAGCAATTTTTAAGATGGCAACTCATGTTTTGAAAAAATAACTAACATGTTCTCTTATGTTTTTGCTTTATGTTTTTTGCAGCTATGGAACTGTATCTTGTCTTAGAACCATGTTGGAAGGCAAGCAAAGTTTTCTTGAGCAACAAAATAATTTTTTTCTAATTAAAATTGTCATTTATAATAATGATTTAAACTCCTTCTTACTGACAGCAGACTGGGCTTGTATTTTTCAGCCAGTTGACTCTAACCAGGGGAATAGATGTATTTAAAATAGACTGCAATTAGATTCTGGTTTTAAGATGCATTGATAGGATGGGAATATTATGTAAATCAGATATATATTTAAAAGATATGTATTTTAAAATTTAATTCTGTTTTGAAAGAGATGCAATTGTTTTCACATTTACTACCTAAAATTGTATAGGAATGCTACAGAATGAAGTATTGAAAGTTTGCTCCTGGAAGTTAGTGTAAAAAATGATACTTTGTATGTAACATAAATAGAGAAAATTGTCCAGCCTCTCATCCACCAGTGCCCCCAAGTCCTTCTGCTCCTGGTCTGTTCATCCCCCAGCCTGTGTTGATACTGGGGGTTGCCTCAGCCCAGGTGCAGCACCTTGCACTTGATCTTGTTAATCCACATGAGATTCCAAGGGACCTTCTTCTTGAGCCTGTCCATGTCCCTCTGGATGGCATCACATCCTTCAGAGGTGTCAGCTGCCCCACTCAGCTTGGTGACACCTCCAAATTTGCAGAAGACGCACTTGATCCCTTTGTCTGTGTCTTTAGGAAGATAATCAATAACACTGGTCGCAGTACAGATCCCTGAGGGACTCCCCCTGTCAGTGGTGTCCTCCAGGACTCTCAGTGTGACCCCCAGCCAAGTCCTTGTGCACCTAACACCTCACCCATCAAATCCATCTCTCTCCAGTTTAGAGAAGGATGTTGTGGGCAACTGTGTCTAATGCTCTACAGAAGTTCAGATAAATGATATCTGTGGCTCTTCCCTTGTCCACTGATGTAGTCATTCCATCATAGAATGGCGCAAGTTGGTCACGCAGGCCTTGCCCTTGGTGGAGCCATGTGCTGCTGGCTGTCTCCCTGCTATTTTTAAATGCCTATGAACTCTGTTAAGTTAATCTGTTAGTCATGTTCATTTAAAGATGTAATTGATGGAATCTATTTTAAAAGCTGGATAAGAAAATACCACTTTCTGAATGAGGAAAGAAGGGTCTTGACACACTCTTTCCTTCCTTTGCTAGGCCATGGAAAGTGTGACTGTGGGAAGTGCAAATGTGATGAAGGCTGGTACGGTGAAGCTTGTCAGTATCCAGCTACTTGCAATCTTACAAGGAAGAAAAGCAATGAAATGTGCAAGAATTCTCAAGATATCATCTGTTCTGGTGCAGGTAAGATGTCTTTTGTTGCTTTTGATACTTTAGTGCTCTCCCGGTGTTATCTTGAGAATCACTGTCATTTCTAACTAGTACTTTTGTATAGTATGTTCCGTGAGACCCAGAGAAACTGTAGGTGTACTAAAATGTTTAATTTTCCCATAGGCTTATTTCTGTGCATATAATGTACACTGATTAGGAACACCTACTATAGTACTGTGATTTATCCACAGCTGTTGTGAGTTGATGCAACTGCAACTGTGCAATTTATTTTTCTCATCAGAATGTTGTTGCAATGGCATTAACACTGGAAGTGATGTAACTTCTATCAAGTGTTTGTGTTTACAGAATCCAGAAATGGCATTTCAAATATTTTTCCTGGACATTAAAAAGCTGTGCAATTTTTTGAGACACTTTTGAATTATACCTGTGATTATTAAAATCAGTTGTAGAAGATGCGTTGAATCATTTAAAGGAGCATTTCCATCTTCACTATTCTGATTTGGTAACACTCTATACTCTAATTGTTTAGTTTTATAAGCATCCTAACTTAAAAAGGTCTTTTCCTTGAAAAAAAAAATTCAGAGGAAAACCAAATGGCATTTTAGAAGACTTTATTGAAGAATGGTACCATTTTAAAGGGCATTTTCTACCAATTAAGTTTTGAGACCAGAAATTGCCTTCTGGTTTTTCCATTACATTGACCTCCAAGTGGAAAAATGTTTTAAGAATGCCACTTTTGCTCACCATTGCTGGTCTTTAATTTCTGTTGGAATCCACACATTTTCATACAAGTAAATTTCTCACAAGTTAGTTGCTGACATGAGCAAAAAATCCCAAGGATTTGTGGGACTTGTTAAAAGGTAGAACGGGGTAAGAAAACATTTTAACATAAAACTATTAGCATGCAGCACACTGAGTAAATGATACACTTAATGTCTAACAACAGATGTATGAAACTTGCTATCGAGAGAGCCATGAGAGATAGCTAAATGAGAAACTGACTTTCAAAAATAAGTATATCTCACTGTACTTAGTCAAACTTCTTAAAAAAGAGCCTCTTTCCTTGGTTAGAAGTGGCCCCAGTCTTCACAGGAAAATGATCATAACAGCCACTCTAAGTAGCTAAGGGGGAAGTGTTTGTGGCATCATGAGAAGAATAAATGGTTTTGCTTTTGCTGGTATTAAACAGGACAGGAATTCAATGAGACTGACTAGGGAGTTTGGCTAACTTTGATGGGCTGTATTTTGTATTGCTGGGATTGCTTTTTGATCTGCTACTAACACTGTCATTGAAGTCTGGGAGCAAATTTGTGACATGATGAGGCGTGATACAAGAGAGATCTGTTTACAAATCCATTTGCATCTTTTGCTGCATTGCCTGAGTGCTCTGGCTTTTCATTATGTCAGAAAGTTTTTTGGTAGGTTTTTTTTGCTTGTTTGGTTTTGGGGTTTTTTTGTGTGTGGTTTACACTGTGAAAAAAACAGCTTTACACTTCAACGGCACTTGAATGCTCTATCACAGCTAAGATTAGGCTTAGAAACACAGCTAAAATTAGGCTTTTTGTTGATATGGATAATTTCTGTCTGTCTTTATTTGTGTGGACGATCTTTAGATTTCAGCCTTCTCAGAAATAAAATATGTGCCATCTCTGACACACTAACGAAACTCATATTTTCTATAATCTGCAGTCATTGGGTAACGTCTCTTAAATGTTTACAGGCACATGTCAGTGTGGCAGGTGCCAATGTGCTAACTCAGAAGAAAATGGACTGGTATATGGCAAATTTTGTGAATGTGATGACAGAGAATGCATTGATGATGAAACAGGAGAGATTTGTACAGGTATGTATCTTAATGAGCGCAAGAAAAGTGATGATTAATACAGGCTATTATTTAACTGCATGGTTCTACAAAATATCTTTACCGAATTTATGGCTTAAAATAAAAGTACCTCTATTTGCAAGACTTCACACTGCAAATTCTAAGTGCAAATTTCAGATGTAAAAATGAGCGAACCATAAGGTTAAAGAACAAATAAATCCTGTGACATTCTCCTCTTTTTGGAAGAACTGCAAAGAGAATTGTACAAGATAAATCACTAAGGTAATTCATAGCTTAGTGCGTCTGTCTTCAGTAGAATATATATGAAGAATGTGAATGCTTTGTGACACAGATAAGAGAGAGCAGAATGGAGAACATATAGAAAAAAAACCCCAAAAAACAAACAAGAACATAGATTATTAGGAATTCTGTCAAGGAAGCAAAAATTAAAAATATCAGGAATAAATGTAGGATGATAACTCAGAATCAGGAAGATAAGAAGAGAAAGGAATGAATAATGAATTTCATCTGTGATAGGAAAGGCAAAAAAATAAGATGAAATTAACTCTGCTGATAGACAGAAAAGCAACGAAAATTCAAACTGTTCTTTCATGTCATTATAAGTCAGGAACCTGCAGTCAAGTATTGTGCAATACACACCATTTATGGCATTATAATGCTGTTGCCTGTGTTGAGAAGGAGGCTTGTCTTTGAGCTGGAAGGTGCTACAAACATTGCTCAAGCTACACACGTGCAGATTGTGTCCATATGCCCACAAGAGTGTTCCAGTCTGCTCCTAGGCTATTCATATCTGGTGGTAGTGCTTCCTGTGCATGTGTGTGTGTCTGAAGAGAGTACTTGTGGCAAATCTTTCTCTGTCTTTTCCTTCCACAGACAACAAAATAAATTCTATTTGTTTAAGGGCCTTTGAAGGTGAAAAGAACTTTTTTTTTTTTTAAATCCTGGGATTAAGTAGGGATTTTAAATGAGAGTATGCAGAATGGTCCTCTGAAGTCCAGATTCGGGAGCTCTTAGATTAGTAAGAATTGCAACTACTTAATTTAAAAGCTTTATGCTGTGAAGCACATGGCACAAGGGCACACCTTAGCAGATGAAAATATTCTGGAGCTGGTTTAACCCAGACTTGAATGATGCAGTCATCTTTTTTGGGATATGTATGTATTGTTAAATGAACATCTGAAAGATTAATTTTGAAAATAATTTTCCTTAATGAACTGGTTTAGCCATGTTCAAAAATCTTCTTGACAGAGGGGAAGAAGAAGGGAAGCTATATACAACATGTTGGTGTGTAAAAAATCAAGATGTCTTTACTGCAACTAGTTGAGGAGTCAAGAACACATAATGTGTTATTAGACATGCCAAGTATGTGTCCTACCTTGATGTGTAAAGCTGTACTTAAATTTTAATTATTACGGTCTTAAAATTTGCCCATAAAGTAAAAAAAAATAAACTAAAAGTATAAAAATTATGGTGTCAGTTAGTGTTTATTGATTAGATTTAATCTATGGTTAAAGGAAAACTGGCTCTAAAATAGTGGGGAAAAGTGTAGTTTAGATATCTTTTGTCTGATTTTATGTATTCATACATGGACTATAAATTGTTTCTATTCTGAATCTAGCGGTAAAAGTTTTTAAAAGAAAAGATCAAAATAGTGAAATTGTTAATGCCTTTTAAAAACATGCCTCTTTCTCACTGTACAAAATTTGTTTTGGCTTAAGGCCATGGAAAGTGTTACTGTGGAAACTGTTACTGTGAGGCTGGTTGGCATGGAGATAAATGTGAATTCCAGTGTGACATCACCCCCTGGGAGATCAAGAAGAGATGCACATCCCCAGATGGCAAAATCTGCAGCAACAGAGGTGTGTCATTTTCATGGACCTTCTAGAGATGTTTATATAGTTGGCTTTTATTTCACTCTATTCATTCTGTACAGTGGGACGTAGATTGTGTTTGCTGAGAGTTTCTACTTGTTCTCACCTATTTCAGCTCTGGATATACACTTCCAACTGGGTAGTTACCTGTGTTTAGGTATAAACTTACACATATTCACATCTACTTCTTGATTAAGTAAACTCAAGTTGTTCTCATTCTTTATTTTTGTAATAAGACTGAGAAGGATAATTTGTTATTTAAGAGACCTGCCTTGCAAAATAAATATTACCAGATCTTTGACTTTAAACAGATTGGTGCCGTAAGGTCACAGAACTGTATGTCAATTCACTCTTAAAGAAGACTTAAGACCCACAATGGAATGGGGAAAGTGAAAACACAAAGCATTTAATTTCCACTACAATTAAAAAAAACACCTGTGAAATGTTCAGTAACAATGCTGTGGAATGTATGGACTTCACACAGTTTTTCTAACTACATAAGGTTTTCTCTGCACACAGTTTTGGAATTTGAATTTTAATTTATACTTCTGTCTAATTTTGCCATTTTGGGAAAAAAAAACCCCACAAAATAGGGTTGCTTTGCACTAGCTGCTGTGACCAAGGAGTTAAAAAAATAGCATGTTCTTTTGGCAATAAACCAGAATAATTATAGTAGTACATAAGCAAGAGTCACATAGATACTTCTCTTAAAAGCATCTCTGCTGGCAAAACCTGCTGTATTGTGAACATCCAATCATCCTGAGAGCATTTAGAAACCTCTCTTCTTGTAATTAGGTTCAAATTGAAAGTTTGGCTGAAATACAGAGATCATGTAGGTTCATTTAGTCTCGAGACTTCAGCATAAAATTTTCGTGTAGTTCTGGAAATAATAGGTATTAAAGTGTCATCATATCAGTTGCTTTCTTTGCACTGAGAAAGTAATTTCTTGGCAAAGAATTTCTCGTCAAAGCAAGCTTTTAATCAAATTTGAAATTTTAATGTGTGATTATTTCTTTAAACTGGCATTGCAATAGGAGAAATTATGTGAATAGCATAGCTGATGCTCTGAGTAGCTGCAACCTCCAATGCAAAGGTACATTTGTGTGATACTTTCATACCTTTAGCCTCTCATTTAGTTGTGATTTTATCTTCATAAGAGTTTTGTAGGCTTCTGACAATGTCAAGTTGCTTTCCAGCAAAGTATTTCTGCTCCATTTAGTCCTACTTACCCAGTTTTGTGTTTATATCTTGTGATATAAGTATAGTTCATCTTGCCAGTCTTGAGCCTTCTAAAAATCAAATATTGAGGCTAACCTTGCTACCCACCCTCCTTCAGTGCTAAGATGTTTTTATCTTTTCCCCTGCACTACTAGCCAAACAGTTTAGACCACATGTGAAAATTTAGATTTTTAAACTTTGATGAGATTATGTTCTGCATTCTGACATCCAGGACAGCTGATCTAAATTAATTTGAAGTTGTTTCTGGGAGGATTAATCACTCTCCAGAGGCATTTCCTGGTTTGGTTGGTTGATTGGATGGTTTTTCTCTTCTTTAGTAATGCCACTAAATGGTTAAAGTATAAAAAATTAGGCACAAGTTTCTTGAGGGCTGTCTCAGGGTTCTTAGCATTATATAGTGCTGTAGCTCTTTCTGCTCAAGTCATGCATGCTGGGTTGTGTAAACCTTCTCCTTTTATTAGAGAATATGCCCATATCTAAGTGTACTGTTTAGTCATCCTGTCCTGTTGTCCTCAAACACGTTATATTGTTTAGAGTAACCTAAATACAATGACAAATGTGTTGGCAGAGTAGCAGAAGGTGAAGCCACTCTGCAAGAAATGAACTGCATGCATTCAGTAAGGTCAGGCTGGTTTTATGAGCCTGTTAGCATCTCAAAAAATGCAGTGAGTGTGTTGCCCTAAAGCATATTTGGATTTCTGAATATGGAAAGTTGTTGTTGTTGATGGGGGTTTTTGCTAAGATTTTCCTAAATAAGTAGGGTTCATATTCTCTGCATATTAGTAAAATATGCAAATTTGTTTTCTGTTATTCACATTTCTTCTTATTGTAAGCAACAGGGTGTGGCCCTGAATATTGACTTGGGAAAGTGGAGGAATATTCTTTCATGTAGATCTGTGCTGCTGTTCTTCTTAGGTAAAGAATGACTTCCTAGACATTTTCAGCTGTGTTAATTTGGATTCTCTTGTAGTTTAAATGTTTATGCTTTAACAACCATTAATTATCCCTTGTGCCCAAGCCCAAGTCATTTAAACAGAATTGATTTTTATTGTCATTACTGACAAGGCAAATTACTGTTGATGTCAAAGATGTACAATTGTTCTGTGAGCTACATTTCTTGTTGACTCCTAGCAAGGCTCGACAGCAAAAAAGAAACATGAAGAGGAAGCCAATTTTTTTGTTTAAAGTATTGCTACTAAATAACCATAGAAGGTTTCAAATTATAGAAGATGAGCACACACTCAAGATTATCACTTGCAGCTTTGAAATTGCATTTCTGTGAGCGCTGAAAATTCACAACTGTAAATTCCTGTAATCAAAGTGCTGTTACTCTAAATTACACATTAATCTTCTATCTCTGCCTTTTTTTTTATTGTAATTTTTTTTTTACATTTTTAGGCACATGTGTATGTGGGGAATGTACATGCCATGATGTGGACCCAACTGGTGACTGGGGCGATATTCATGGAGATACTTGTGAGTGTGATGAAAGAAACTGCAAAGCAGTATATGATAGATATTCTGATGACTTCTGTTCAGGTAAGGTTTGTGTGTAAAGGGGACTTAGGTGTAGTTTTATAAAATACCTTCCAACTGGTCTGATCTTCCTCTTCCCTAGTGCTCCAACTCTCATTTTCCTATTTTAAAATATACCAAGCTTGGGGAGCAGGAGGGGGCTTTTAAAATTAAAGACGTAATAATGTATTTTTTTCCATGCCATGTAACAAAATTCTGTAAAAATTAGATTATTTTAGGAAGAATCTTTTAGTTTCTTCTAATATCCTTGTGTTCAGTTTAACCTAACATGAATTGGATAATGGTTGAAAATTTAAAATATAGGTGTATCCTTTTTTGGGAAAATTTGAGTTTGAAAGTTCATCAGATCAGACTGTGTTTATTTCATTTTGTATGACAGAGAGATAGATGATAATCAAGAAGAAGAAATTCAAGGAAGAGTAAATAAATGAGTCAGTGAAAAACAGTCCCCTGAGAATACAAATTGACATGAGACCAAGTAGAGCATCAATACTTGAAAAATATGAATATGTGGCCCAGCTGCACTTCTGTAGCTGTAGCCCAGACTGTACATCTTAGACACATCCATCTTCCTTTTTCTTCTACTTGGACTGAAGAGCATTGTATTCAAAACAGTTTACATCTGTCCAGCCATCCATCCATCCAACCATGGGTTTGCTGTTTAGATGTTCTATGTATCAGCTAACAAAGGCTGAGACTCTGAGAGAGACCTTGCATGCAATTTTCTGTGGATACTAATAATGATACTAATACTAGGCAGGAGAGAAGGACTTTGTTCAACACACAGCATGCAATTTGTACACACAGGAATTCTGCAAAAGCAAATGGATGTGATTTCAAAGGGACTTTACAGATTGGAGGTTGTCAGCTTCAATGCATCCTGTAGAAATCTGGTCTGGCCTAATTAATAACAGGAAGAATGCAGTCACATCAAGGACAATAATGATGTGGTATAATTTCATCCTATTCCTAGAGTGAGATGTGTCCCACAGAAAGATGATTGGAGTTGAAAGTTTCACAACAGTTGTGGGGCTTTTTTTGTGGTTTTTTTTTTTTTTTTTTTTTTTTTTTTTTTGTGATTGTTTTGTTTTGTTTTTAATAAATTTAGGGAATCACTAGCTAATAAAATGGGGGAAAACAAGCTTTTCCAAAAACCTTCAGTGACTTAATTTACTAGTTACTGTTCAACCACTTGCAGATACTATATGTTTATTTAAGGGTTTATTTAATGAATAGACTGGAATGATGTAGAGCTGTGTGCAGTCACAAAGTTATGAGAGCAGCAGGAAGATTGAGTAGGTTGTCAGTTTTTGAATGTATCACTGTGTTGCTGCCAGGGATTTTAGCACACAGGGACTGATCAAAATATCAGCATCAGCTAAGGAATGCAAAGCTACAAATCAACAAGGTAAATGCATTCTGTAGTTAATGGTGAACACAAGGGTTTCAAACCTAATTAAATTAAATCAAACCTTGTCATCTACAACTAATGCTGTGAAACTGAAAAAGTCATGCTTGAACTCCCCTTTCCTGGACAATATTGCCTTTGCAGCTGCTGCTGCCCAGCATGGTAATGGTTGTAAGAAAGCAGAGGGTAAGGAAGTACAGTTAGTTACAAATGAGATTGGGGGAAGACTTTGCCATTTGGCATTGGAGTAAGGACTGGTACATTGGTCTTTTTACACAGATATAACTGTAAATGAAGAAAACTTAGATATGAAAGTAAGGACTCATATGGCTTTCTTGAAGTGACTAAAACTCTAGTCTGATTTCGTTTTTCCGTCTCCTCATCAAATTTTAGTACTAATTATTTTTATCCATTTCCTTTCCATTATGTTTTAGAAAACCCTAATTTAGTCTTAGCTGGCCATCCAAGTATACTTTCCTAAAATAGATTTGCAAAAAAATTCATTTGCACATGAAGCAGTGTTAACAATATCTTCTAGTCCTGCTGTTTCGTCCTGTTTCAGAAATAGGAAAGATTCATAACTTTTAATTTTGGTTTATTGTGGTAGTCAGGCAGAATCTGCAATTAAATCAAAGATTTAGTAGAGGAATTGCAGTGGGACAGATGTTTTAATTGCTTATATGTAATAAATATTTATTGCACGAAGTGTACATACATTAGGTGTATCTGAAAAATAACCTCATTGTTTCTTACAATTATTTTTAAATTGAATTGGGATGAATCCAAGAGTGATTAGTTAGATTAGGGAAAATAATCCATCTCTCTTAAAACCTTCATCAAAAAGAGATTATACAAAATTTTCTTGTCTTGTTCTGTCTACCTAATAGGTAGAGACAGGGAACCACTTTGTCCTGAGTAGCATGGAGAAATTATAGGAAATCCTGTTTTCATGTAAAGAGCTTCACTGTGACTGAATTAAATTCTATGTTTATTCAATAAAATAAAATAACAGGAATTGACAGCCCTGATGTGAGGATTTAACATCACATGAGGGCAGCTCCCTGCAGAAGCTTCATATGGCTTGAGGTGACTTTATTTCACAGTATATCATACTGACTACTGGATGCCTTCTTTTAACACCTGAAGTGCCATTCAGAATGTTCCCGAATTATTGTCTTTCAGAAGTCTTCTTGACATTAAAGTGATCATCTTCATTTAAAGAGATAATAACTCTCATGAATTGACACAGAAAGAAAACATGCTTCCATTAAGAAAATTTGTCTGGTCACACATTTCATTAGTTCCTTTGCTGTGGCTTTAACAAAGAAACTATTGTATGAAAGTACCTAATCCTCCCATAAGTATCTCTCTGGGTCAGGGATCATAAATCCAATTCATAACCTGTCAGCAGGTACACATGAAAGCAAAGGAAAGAATTATGGGACCAGAGAATGGTTTGTGTTGGAAGAAACCTTAAAAATCATCTGGTTTCAACCACTGCCAGGGACTCCTTCTCTGCAGGGACACCCTCCAGTAGACTGGGTTCCTCAAATCCCCATCCAGGCATCCCTTGAGTATTTCCAGGGGTGGGCATCCACAGCTTCTCCAGGCAGCTTGTTCCAGAGCCTCACCATCCCCACAGTAAAGAATTTCTTCCTTGTATTCTAATCTGAACTCATCCTCTAAACCAGAGGAAGCCTGTAATGCTTTTCACGGAAAACAACTAATGTAAAGAAAAGTTATTTTGTGCAATTAATAAGACTTACATTTTGGGAAGTAATCTGATGACTCCTAGAATGACTGCTTCCTCCCATTTTCTCCTTGTGAGCTAATAAACAAATATGTTTTATAAATTGGTACTAAAGGGCAAATATGGTTAAAAAGAGATATAAACCTCTGTTACTATGGTTTTCAAGAAGAACATGGATAGAAAAATGGACATTGGAGCAATGCTTTGGTCGTGTGTCCAATGAATGACGACTGTGTGAAAATGGTGAGAGATCTAAACTGCTGTCTGAGCTCATGAAAATAGATATTTGATTTTATGACAAGGAATATTTTTTTGCTGATTCTCAGACTTTTCTTAGGAACATTTTGCATTGCCAGAATCTCAATGCTTTTTGCAAAGAGCATAAAGAGATAGAACGACAATTATCTTTTTCTTTTAGCTTTTCTTGAGAAAAGCTCAAGAAAAATTCCATATGTTTGCTTTTATATGAAGGAAATATATGTGCAGGGAATAGTCTCAGACATGCTGTAAGATACCAAACAACACATCTAATTGTCCTACTGAAATGAGAATGGCCAATATTTCAAAACTTTATTATTTTTCACTGTTTAGTAGCAGACACTGGTTTGAGGCTTGGAATTTATGAGACAATGGTTGTCTCTAGTGGATCATGTTGATTGCAAGTAGATAAAGGATGGTATTGATATATTTCTTAGGGAATATGCTGCAACCATGGTAGAAAACAACATAAAAATAAATTAAATATTGCCTTATGACATTCCACATTTCCAAATGGTGGTAAAATGTGTATTTTTAATCTCTATTCCACCCTTTTTGCATTAGATCATGTGCTGAGTGGCTAAACATCCCTTAAGGAAAAAAACAGAAAGGGGAATATGGCTCAAATGGAATGGTAGACAGTGCTATTTTCAGAAACAAAAGTAGGTATAATGGATTGGTTGTATTTTTTGCTAATCTCATTACTGAATGAAGCCCCAACTGTGATAAAGTTCATCCAATTAAGAGTTTTTTATACCTCATCAGAATGGAGGTTAATCTTGAATTGTATTCATTATAAAGGTCATGGACAGTGTAATTGTGGAAGATGTGACTGTAAAGAAGGATGGACTGGGAAAAAGTGTGAACATCCAGATTCGTGTCCAATGTCAGTTGAAGAAAGTGCTAAGAAATGTCAAGGAAATTCCAATTTACCTTGCTCTGGAAGAGGTAAGCACATTTCTGGAAGAATTTTCATGCCCTTTAAATGTACTTCCATTAAAAGAATTTTTATATATGTCCAGTATTACTAGTAATGAAAAATGTGTGCCTTCTTAGCTTACTGTTCATGAATCACACCTGTATAACTTGTGATTTAGGAGGAGGGAGGAGAAGAATACAGAGGTCACCTATTTTTCCTGCTTTGTGTTTTATTTCACATGCCTTAACATTTATTTTGGAGGTTTTCAAGGGTGCTTTGAAAATTGCCATAGTTAAGTCTTTAATAAAGATACATTAAAAATATGGATTTAGTCTGCACATTTTTTGACAAAAGCAGCATGAGATTTTCAGCCTGTGTAAAATGTCGTGGCACCATTGTGATAAAGACTGTTTGGATTTACTCTGACTAACAAACTCCCATTAAGTGCAGGACTGACTTCTATAAAATACAGTCACGCTTCAGTGCAGTTTGCTAGTTGGCTGTTGGCTTTTCATTTGAAAGCATTTCTTTGTGACACTGTAGCCTCTTCAAGAGCTTTGACTAAAAATATACACTAAGTCATGCACACACATAAAAGATACATTGCAAGCAATTTTTCTCAGAAGGAAAAGGACCTGCTAATTTTCCTCTGTCACTGTGTGAAATGTGGTTTTCTGCAGAGAGGAGAGAAAAGTAAATACAAGACAGAATATTTCCAGAACTGGTAATTGAAGTTGTTATGAATTTATATATTTTCTGGGAAAGGCCTAAAGCTTCTCTTGGATTACTGCATTTGTCCCTTAATGTCAGTTCATTTGTGATTTATTCTTTCACTAATACTAACATAGTCAGAAATTGTAGGCTGTTCACCCAAGTTATCTCTGTGATAATTGCACTATTTTCACCCTGTAATTGTATAGCAGCTCATTTACTTCCTAAATGTAGCATTAGGAGTATCTTAAAAGAACTATGTATTAACAGACAGTTGCTTGCTCTTTTCTTAACTAAGCTGCAGTTTTCCAGTTAATTGTCTCTCTCTTTTTCTGCTAAAATTTTACAAGAGACTTTTTTGCTACAAGTTAGTTGGAGAATGGGCATCTGTAGAGAATTAACTGCATTTTATTTTTCATGCTTGCAGGAATGATAACTAAAAAAAAGGAGCATTGACTTTTGATTTATTTTTTTATTTTTTTTCTTGTCCTTATGGATGTTGAATGTCTCTTCTTTCATCTGCTTCCCGAAAAGTTGTGTATCTTGAGAGCTTGGTGTCAGTTCTATGATTTAGTTGCATTGTCCTCTGTGAAGACAGAGGAAGAACAAAAATCATAAAAACAAGTTTAATTTGAATAAATATGATATTGAATTTTTAAAATTAAGTATAATAAGAGTAAATGTAAAGATTTTAACATTAATGACGACAATTCTACTCTTTTGGCCTTCTGCATAAGCACCTAATGATGTTGGCAGTGTTCTGCTGTTGAGATCCTGGCAGTGAAATAATTTTCAGGTGAAATAATTTGAGTGACCTGTTGATCAAAATTTTCAAAAGCAGTGTCTATAGGAAAAAAAGGCCTAATTGATAGTGGCTTTCAATGAACTTTGACTTCCAAACAAGAAGAGATAACTAAGGTGTTCAAGGAGTGCAAAAGGCTCATATGCAGATGGTGGACATAATATGATAGACAGCTGCTGTATTGAAGGAACAAGTCATTCTGCAATTCCAGACTTGAAAAAAAAAATTCCCCATGAAAACTTCCATTTAACAATGGAAAGCAGTATCTTGTTTTAGTTCTATGAACAATTTTGTTTAAGACATTGGGAAGATGTTTTGGTCTACTCATCTTTGTTTTACTAGGCAGTGTATTTTTTTTACCCTGGACTCCTTGAATTTCCCTTTTTTCCATGATACTTTGAATAAAAGAAAAGTGTAAGAATGTTTCTGAACTGCTGAAGTAGGGGTTAGTTCCTATGAAAAATTGTCATTGGACTTGCATAGTTAAATTTGGTGCCATTTGGAAATCCCACTACCTGTCATGGGAAGAAGTGTGATACAAGCAGATGAATCAAAATAAGGTTTTCCAATCAAACACAATTGATTTCAAGTCTTCAGGAGTGGGAAACGCCATAGAATTGTAAAAATATCCCCAATTTTTCTGATGTCCTTAGAGAGGATTGTGTGATGAGGAGAGTCTGAAAAGGAAAAGGAGATTTTTGTCTTTTCCATTTGAAAATGATGGTACAACAACAGTTATCCTTGCCCAGGTCAGTAATCCACTGTACTGCCAAAGTAGTTGAGTACTTTATGTCCTTATTTAGTGGGATTTTTTGGTAAGGCAGTTCCTGTATGGAATAGAATACACAACAGAATTCTCAGAGATGCAGGTGCATGACTTTATGATTTTGCCATGTATTGTTTTCTTAAAGAATGTTTTCTGTTCATCTGTACTTTTTGTTTTTAGATTTAGATACTTTTGTTGTTTATAGCAATGGGAACTAAAAGAATTGGCACATCCCACCCAGATTTTGGGAATCTTATATTCCCTTAACTATCAGTCATGTATCTCAGCAAGAGGAAAAAAGGTATAGAAAAGAAAGAACAGGGAAAGAAAATGGGGGTTTGTAACATTTAATGTATCAAGCGTATATAAAAGTTGTATTAAAAATTATAGAGAACTGAAAAGAGGTTAGGAGGAACACAATTAGGTAATCACTTTCTATAAAATGCAATAAATTATGATTTCTCACTCTATATTTTGCTCTTCTGAGGGTCGATGAAACGACCTTTGTTTTCAGACTGTAATTCCCTTCCTGATTTTCCCCCCTCACAAGAATAGCAAGCTGTTTCATGGGTGCTGCTCAGCATGTGGGGATATTAGAGAGGCTGCCAGAAAAGTATTACACTGTAGTCTTATATTTCTTAGCTGCTCCGGTGGGTGAAGGAGAGAGAAAGCTTCTATTGACATGCTGAGTAGCAAAGGAAAATGTCTACATGCTAAAATGGTGTTGTAAAGGCAGGGCAATTATAAATTCTCTTTATTACATCAATCAGATTGTCTATATCATGTACAAGACTATGTATTAGGTGAGAGAAGATTACAAGAAAATTTTAGGAATAAAAACCTATTAAGTACTTTCCAAAAATTACTTTCCCTGCAAAAGTCTTTTGAGGGTGAGGAGTGATTCTAGGCATCATCATTCATATAAAGTGAAGAATTCCTTCTTATACTCTTATTCTCAAGAGAGTTGCTTTTTTTTTTTAACTTGCTCCATGACTTTTAGCTTAGATGTAAAACTTCCACTTTTTTCACAGTGAAATCTGTTACTTTTAAGAACACACTGTACATCAAGACCAGTGTCAGACATAAAGGAAAAGACATACCAAGAAATCATTATGGTTTGAAATAAAGAGGTACTATATTTTTGTCAGGATTAAGGGAAAAGACAAACCATTTTCTCTTTAAAATGCACATCACTCACTTGAGTTTTCCCTTCAGGTACAAAGCAGATTTAAAAATAGTTTTAATAAAAAAGCCTTTAGGAAGAGAATTGAAAATAAAAAGAGTAGGTTTTGAGAATAATAGATGAGAGGGTTTTTTTGAAAAAATAATCTTGTTTTCCTCACTTACCCTTGGTGAATGCAGCCATTCCATGGCAGATTTACAAAGCCAGATAACTGAAAAATATTCTTATTGGTATTTTAGCATTTAAATATCTTCTCTAAAATTGCTTTTATTTATTTGTCACATGGAGAAAATTAAACTATTTCGTTATTGGTGAAATTCCTCCTTACACTTGTGCTCTAGCATGGGCTAACTGAAAAATGAAGGGATGTTTTGATTCTTTACATAAAAGATTTCTGTTGCTCTTGAAAAGACCCCTAAGCCCATTTTCAAAACACTAAATCATTCATTAAAAAATTGTGTATAATTTTGAAAGTTTACCAACAGCAATGCCTTTGTCCTTTTTTCTCTATTTAAAATTATTAGATTTTGATTATCTTAGTGGAAGAGCAACAGTGTTCAATACATTCTTAAAGATTCCTTGTGGTGAGCTAAGGCAGTGACTCAGTCCCTTGTGTTCTGTAATGCTAGATACCCTCTCCTGAAGTCTGAAAGCAAAGGTCAGCGATGACTCCACAGAGCAGAGCCATTGGCCAGTGCTTGCTGCAGAGAATTAATCCTTTTCTGGAGCATCTCCTGTGTCTTTTTGTGATACACAGTTTGTGCTGCTCTCAAACATCTCATTGTATACAGATTGTTGTATCAACTGTGGTAGATTCCAGTTGATACAAAATGGAGAATATAAACAGAAGGAAAGAGAAACCCACATGCAATAGTCCTATCTGTGCAGTGACGAGAGTGGATGGAACCTAGATAAATATAATGTGCTAAATAGCTGCCTAAAACCAGGTATAACTCTACAACTGTCTTCTGACCTTTGTGAAGTCTTATATGGCTCATGGAAAAGATGACAAATTCTCAGCTTGTGAATAATTTTGGGTTGGATCATTAACTGCTATAGCTTCATATAAACCTTTGAATGACATCATTCAATATATATTCAGGATTTTAAAATATATACAAACTGTAATGTGGAAACCTGATCTTTTCATCTCTACAACAGGGAAGTCCCTACAGCTGGGTATGATGCCTTAAAAGGGTAGAAAGGCTGCTGGTGGTGGCATGTGTCACATCATGAGAACTTGTTCTGCCCCATTACCTGGAACGTCATTGAGTATAGTTCTATAATGTTACAGTTCTGGTTCTTTTGTTCTAAGTGCAGTTATTAGTTAAGGACTTTGGGGTCTCCCTCTAGTAAGACATTGCCAAAATTGATAAACAAAAGAAATTTCCTGTTTCTATTAGACACTTGCAGAAAAACATTGCTTCTGAAGCTTATGGCTTGTTGACTCAGTAAGGAGAGATGATAGTGGACGTTGCTATTTGAATAATTCACTGTACTTTCTACATGACAGGATGGGGTCAGAGCAGAAAAGTGTAAACAATCCTAAGGTAAAATCTAGGTTACTACCCCTGCTACTAGCTCTTTACTGCAGCCCCTTATTATGCAAATTGTGCTGTTTAATTGAAGTGTAAATTACTCTAATGTACATCATCTCTGAATTTGGCATGCTGTTTCCATTCATTTTGCATGACCCCTGCATTCTGAAGGAGGTCTTAATTAAAGCACTATAGTCGACAGCCTGGCAGCAAGTAGCATTATTAGCTGGAGTAACAAGAACAGAACACAAATTCAAGTCATGTGTCACATCTCTAGCTTTCATCTCATCAACTTTGAGATCGAGCTCTTCTACATCTGTGTGCTTCAAGCAGAGAGGCACTCTTGCTGTGCTATTACTTTAATGCTGAATGAGCTGGTGTAACAGCATTTGTCATACAATTTGGAATACTCTTATATGCTGGACTGGCACTTTGCACTCCACTTGTTGTCTGTTGAAGTCTAAGGAAAAAATAGAAATAAATAGTTGAATCCCACTCCTTTTACATTTGTATATCAATAGTTTAGATCACTGATTTTAAACAGCTTCTCTGATTCAGGCTCTGTTTGAGCCTTTCTCTCTAAATTGAAGGAGCATCTTCTGGAAGCTGTCTTTGTTAGGAAAGCTTCCAAATTTTAATTTTTTTTCCCCTTATTTTTTTTTTTTTAAATCAGTGCTCAGGAGCTTATCACTTCAGTTTTTCTCTGTAGAGAAAGGTACTTATTTGTGACCCATCTATAGCACTCCTTGCTGTTGTTTTTACCTTATACTGTTGTATTTTTGGGAGACATCAAGTAGGGACAGAGGAACTAAAGGAAGAACATTTAATTTTTTTTGGTAAACACTTACTGGCAGTGCTTATAATTCAGTAGTAAAAAAATGGTTCCTGAAGTACTTTGTGTCTGCATAGACGCTTTCTTAATCTGTTCTGGAAGAAGCAGGGTGTATTGGAAGGTGTCTGTCTCTGAGATGCAGGTGATATTGCAAGTGTGTGGTAATTCTGTAATAATAGAATTTTTTACTGTTTTGAATTTTCTCACTTGTTTCCATGGTAAGAATTTTGAGAAGCAGTAAAGAATTGATAATTTATCTGGTTTAGGATAATACTTAGGAATAAAGGCTATGGGGTAAAAGACCAGTATAAAAAAGGAATCTTTAAACCATGGCATCAGTGGCTGGTAGAGTAACAACCACAGATGCCAGCTCACCAACATTAATTTAGCATGCTCTTTTTCAATATAGCGTGTTTTCATTAAAATGTATTTCATTTTATTCTCACCAGTAAATGAGGCAGTAGAGGACAAAAAAAAATTCTGATGTTTAAATGGAATATTCAGGAGGCCAGATCAATTATTTACATATGATATATCTGATTATTCATCTGTGACATATTAATATGTAGTTACTTATTATGAGTGTGGTAGGTGTCTGCTACAGACCACCTGATGAAGAAAAGATTTAAAAGAAGATTTGCAGTCTTAGAGCTGGAGAAAGCCTCAAGGTTGGAGGCCTTGCTAATCAGAACCCAGTTTACATGGTTTTTTTTCCAACCATATGCCTATTGGAGCTTGTTTGGAAGCACTTGTTTAGGTAAGATTAATCTGAAGGGTAAGAATGGTTAGGGTAGAAATGACAAAAAATCTATAAAATAGCAGACTTAACTGCTCAAGTGTTTTTCTGATGGCTGTAAGCACTGACCACTGACAATATGAAAAACACCTCTTATTTTCTCAGTCAGTGCCTCTGAAATGCTACCACCTCTGGACACTTTGCAAACTTCTTGTGTGTGAGGTCTTGTTCTCTTGATCATAATTCTTTCTCCAACAAGGACCTCTTTCATCTGTGAAATGACATCTGTGAATGAAGACGTCTGTGAGAGACCTTGAAGGCCAGGACTGCCTTTCTGACAGCTAGCTATCTGCTGTGCATAGTGTCTTCCATATCCCAGTCTTGATTAATTTTCTTTACCTTTATTTCCCCATTTCAATTGGACTGACTCTCATTTGCTGCTCTAAAAGTCATTATTCAATAGTTGATAGTGGATCTTTGACGTAGTTGGCCTTTTTTTTTGAGGCACCCGTGATTTTTCAAATTGAACTTGATTTCTTTAGCAGAGTGGGGAACATAATGCAGATTGCAAACCGAGGGAGGGAAATCATATTCACCTATTTATTTAATAACCTTTACCTATTTCTTGTATAATACAAAACTCTCAATATTGAAATTGTTATCCAGAAAAACAGTGTGTGAGAAATAATAGTTTTGCCTAATACTGTGTGTGAATTTGGGTTAAATTTTTAGTGCTTGTTCTATTTGTATTCTAGTGGGATTTATAAATGTAGATGATGACTATATTTTAGAAGAATTCACCTATATATTAATATTTGTAGTAGATCACTATCTTAAATTAACAAGCCAAATTATGCTGTTTACAACTTAAAGAACATGGTTAGGATTAAAATGTTCAGAAATAAGTGGATTCTTGTAAGTGCTACACTTTGCTACAGGCTGGCAATTTTAGAATGTTTTCCAGTAGAGGATTGCTGTAATTATCATAATTGCTATTACCTAATCAAAGACTGGACTGACACTCATTTATGCTAGACTTCCTCTAAATCTACATTCTGCTCTGTCTCTTTCATTTGATTAGATAGTGAGCTGCAGATAGACACACAACACATCAAGGCCTCTGATGGATGGTATATGCTTGTAAGAGCCAAGAAAACAAATATATTATTGTCAAGGCTGGACAGAGAAACTGCATGCTCTTAAGCACTAAATCCTGACAGTCAGAGATTTGAAGTTTCTTTTGTGTCTGCTGAAGGATGAATAACATACATGAAATACATTTGCTTTTTATATAATAAACTGATTTTAAGGAGGTAGAATGTAAGCTATGCATTCCAGTCAGTGAAGATATAACAAATTAAAATTTATAATAATTTTTAAAATAGCTTAGATTTTTGCGGCTCCAAATTGTCATCCTATTTTGGTTCACTTCAGAAAGTGATGTCTGACCAGAAGTCAGGGTTTATGAATGTCTTGAGTACTTTCAGAGATACAGGAATCATTCACACTGACGAAAAAATTATTCATTGCATTGTGCAAGGGTAATTTTAAGAATGAATGCTTTTGTAATGCATACAACATGAGACATAGATGCTAGTTAATTTTGCATTTGTGCAAGTGACATAGCTATTTAAAATGGAAGTACCTTTAAGTACCTTCTCTCTTGACTTTGGTATATCAAGTGTTCTTAGTTAAATCACAGTAAGAGGAGATATTCCAAAAGAATCTCTGCTGGAAAAAAAGAAGCAATTGAGATGTGTGCGTGTGCTTATGCAAGAGCTGATTAGATTCCACTCACAGCTTGTTCACTAGAACAAATATCTCCTGCAAAGTCATGAAGTTGTACGATGCAGCAAAAACTGAGATTGTTTGTATTGTCCAAAATATTTACTCATCACCATAAGAAATGTATGTATATTGAAATATTAGTACATGAGTCAACTCACATTTGGAAATGCACTTGTGTGTGCACAACAGAGCCAAGTCATCATGGTAAATAGATGCTAGCTATTGCAAACACAGAAGAATGTTCTGGGTGAGGTTCATCTTAAATTTAACTAGACATAAAAAATATGATACTTCAGCCTTTGATTTTGGTGGAATGATTGTATTTCTAAATCAGAAATTATTTTCCCATTTCTTCTATATTTCTGTGTTACTACAATATGAATTGTCATAATTCATGATTTATCCTACTGTCCTGAAAAGAATTACTGTCAGGCTAACCTTTAGATGCCTGCATTTGGGTTCTATGAATCATTGTAATTTACCAAATTATTTACCCCAAATTTAATGTCCTACTACAGTATAAATAAAGGTAATAGAAGTCTGCTGGAGCAAGGAACCTCTGCTGTTGATATGCAGATAAAAGTCCTTTTCCTGAATACTTGTCATTTTAGAGTGTTTTGAGCTGCCTTGGCAATGACATATTTACTAGTAAGTTAAATATTTCTGTGGATCACCCCAAGGCACTGAAACATGCTTGTCTAAAGCGGGATTGATAGAGCAGCCACTGGGCCACTTTTGCCCTGTGCTAGCTAGGATTCTCTCCAAATAATTCCTGATAGCAGGTCAGGAATTGATGAGGAATAGTGACTGGTCCCAGCAGGCAGTCTGGATGAGGCTGCCTTCATGGAAGATGCTTTCATAGTACAGATGCCATTTCTTCCATGCCAGCTGGCCTCAGTGCCAGGGAACTGTCCCAGACCAATTTAATTCACGAGTAAAGAGACATCTGTCAAATACTGTGGTTATTCTCATGAAGATTGCATTTCTTTCTGCACTGAGGTTGGTGTGGTAGCTAGGAGGCCTTCAGGAAAAGATGACAGAAAGGAGTTTCCAGTACACAATGTCAAGGATCCACCGTTTACTCTGAACCTGTTATCTTCTCTGCACCTTCAACACAGCAATTTGTGTAAAATAAATTGATCAGTTCTGATCCAAAATTGTTTTTGTAAAGTATGATAGATTATTAATAGGCTCCTAGGCTGATTGAGTAATTTGATTCCTGCCTTACTTTGTGCTTATGAAAATTTTTACTTAAAATACCTGAAAGATCCTAAAAATTCAAATAAAACCAATTTTTAAGCTAAAAACTGTTAAGAATTGCAAACATTCAGACTGTTGGTGAATACCATGTCATGTTTTTCTAGGATCTGCTTTTGGAAAGGAAGTCTGGACTTGATAGAATAATTTTGGAGGTCCAACATTCTGTGGGAAAAAGGAAACACCACCCTTTTTCTGAACTAGATTTAAACCTGACAAGGTTCTAACCTAATCAATGCTTACTTGCTTATCTGTTTCATGATTTCTTGTTTGAGTAGTGCCCTATTTTTCTGCAAGTATTTTGCTATGATTTACTTATGTTACAAAATGACCCATGGTAACTGCACATCAGTAGTGCATTTGAAGCACGTAGGAACAAAGATTAAAAATTTCTTTATATTCTATTTGGAAGAAAGGTAATAAAAAGCTAAGCCAACTTTATTTTTCTGGTAGTCAAAAATAGACTTGCATGTTTATATCAATAGTTATGTTCTGCTTTATTAAATTCCAAAGTGCTGTTTGCCAACATGAAGCACTGACTGGTACATTAGAGATACAGGTATTTCTAAGAGTCAGAACACTATAAAGGTAATTTATTAAGTAATTTAATCTAATTTTCAAAGTATGTAGGGTTTCCTATTAAGAAAAAAAGTCCATATTTCTTAAAACAAACTTTTAGAAGTTAATACATTTAGCAAATGCTGAATTCAAATCAACTGAATCTGATATTTAAGCTGAACTTCTACTATATTACTTTCAGAGGCTGCTTTTTTCGTGTGAGCCTACATAGTGATCAATATATGATTTATGAGGGGAAAAAAACCCAGTATCTTGCAAAAGCATCTTTTTTTCTGATAAAATTAAAAAGTAAATGTTGTAAGTTGCTGTTAAGTAAAATGTCTGCAAAAGTATGTTCTTTAGAGTTTTGGAAGTCCATCAAATACCTATTTATAAAACTCAGGAACATTTTCTTGTGGAAAGTGCTTTAATGTGTTTTGTTCCCTGTGATTTTATAAGCATTTGTATCCTTGCCTTGCACAGAAAAACTGAAATGAAAGCATAAGCCCCCTGAGAGAGAGATATGGAATTGTTTGCCTACTTTTACATGCTTTTAGAGATGTTTGTATTTTGTGAGATCTGAATACAGACTGGACTAAATATTTTAAATGGAAGCAAGGAACATGAAGAGAAGTGCAGCTGGGGGAAATATTGGCTTTTGATCTCTCATTGAGAGTTTTTGCAGTTATCAGTGAATAGTGGGAAGTATCATTAAAAAATAAAAGCCTAAATACCTTTAAAATATTTGTGGGATAGAAGTCTAAACATTTATATGAAATATTGGGCAATAACACTACAGTAAACTTGTTTTCTGGAATTTACGTTTAGAGAAAAATTGTGCGAAGTTCAGAGACAGTTCAAAGTCAGGAAAAGTCAGCCTGAAAGCTAATCTCCATACTGAGAAATTGCTAACAAAAGTTCTTCCCAGTCAAAATCTTTGTCCCAGAATTTGTGGTTCTCTTTCTGAGCCAGGGTTTCACAAGAAAGAACTAGAAATTGCTGTAATACATTATGTCATTTTGTTTCCTGAGTGCCACTAATGCACTTCTTTTACAGGAACTGCTGAAGTTTTTCTAGTAGGCCTGTGGGTTCAAATGCTCTGCCCTTTCCTTGCCACCTTCATTTGTCGAGTGCTCAGAATACTTTCAGGAGACAGCTTTGTCAGTTCTGTTAGAAAAATTATTTTATGGCATACTTGAAGTCAGATATTTGTCCATGTATTTGTTCTTTTTAGTTTGTCATCTTAATCACACTTCATAAAGCCAATAAAGAAAGACATGACCCAAAAAATAAGTGCTTCTGATTAAATCATACTTTCAGTAAAATTTACTGTTACCTCAGCTCTCCAATTCTAAAATTTAAAGCATAGTGTTGGGTAAAACCAAGCAAAACAACTTTCTTGCATTACACAGTTTTCAGAGCAACAGATAAATACCAGATTCAAGAAGCTGCTGTTTCATAAACATTATAATCTTTGATGAATCTGGTCCCTCTGAGACTCAGAAGTAGAGAGGGATGGGGAAATCAGATAGTAACCATTACTGGTGTTATCTGAAACTTTGGATTTTTTAGTTGTTTTGGATTTTTGTTTGTCTGCTTGTTGATTTGAGGGTTTTTTTCCCTGTCATGGGTCATAGTTGTTGCTTTAAAGATAGAGTATCTGAAAACATGCTGCTCCTAATTATTGATAAAGTGCAATATGTGCACCTTTCTTTCTCATAGGTACTATAATAAGTAATTAGTATCTACTTTGCTTAATATAAATTAGTAATTTCCTAATTACAGGTTGCAAAATGACAACACTTTAACAATGAATGTTTTTGAAAGTTTGTAGGAAGGCAATTTGTATTGAATGTGAAACTAGGTGTCTTGTGGGGTCGCTTCATCAGTTTACTCAAGAATCTTTTAATTGTATTTTCTGCCTCACTGAGGCCACCATAGGAACATGGTGTGTTTGGAGTTAATTTATTAATAAAAAACCCCTTGATTTCTGTACATGTCTTTCTGCTCATTGTGAGAGGTTCCATTTAGTAACTATGGTGGTGCTGTGTATGTTCATAAGGCTGTGGAACCACACTCACAAAAACATCCTTCCTTCTGAGTGGATTGTGAACCCAGTCTGTTATTTCCCACTAGGGACTTGTTTCCAAACATAAGCCAATGATTAAGAACAGAGATTGAAGAGGAACCTGGAACATAGCACCTTCTTTCAAATGTAGAGGTTTATTTTTATAAAAATGACCTTAGGACTTGTTTGCAGTGTATGAAAGTGGCAACCTTACCCCACCTAGCAACTCATAAACAGTGCTACTCATTGTTATTGCCGGTAGATGGCATTCTTTATATTAACTAAATAACTAACAGTTTCAAAGTTTTTTGCCAGATTTTTTTTGAGGGGAAGGAGAGTGGGTGATAGACATTTGCTTTTCAGGGTATTCATGGAAATCATACATGCCTGCTATTTTGAAATGTCTGTCAGAATTCCTTACTTTAATTCAGAAAAGCAATCTTACTGGTTTTTGTTTCTTTTCCGAAATGAAATTAATTGTGAAATAATGTAATGATGCAATTAACTCAGTAATTTTTACTTTTATTTTGGGTGAGGAAGAGGAAATGGTTTTTCTTTTCCTCTTTTGGGAGCTAGAATATTTAATGGAAAGTTAAGTGATAAATGTTATTGCTACTTTCATTCTAGAAAATTCCTTTAAAGAATTTTTTCCTCCCCTATTGCTTACTGTCTGCAGCACCTACAGACACAACCATTTCTTCTGTAGTGGATCTGTGGCAGAAGAGGGAATAACTCAGTGACCCAAGACCAGGTGTAGTGTATAGATCTTCAAATGTTTGGTAGCTTTTTTTTTCCTGTTTCAATGCTTAACCCAAAGCCCAGTAAAGTTAACAAGGAGATGTACACTGGCATAAGAAATTTTGTGAAATTCTGTTTCAATGCATACTGAAATAAGAGGGCTGCTCTCAAAGAAAGGTATGTTGATGGAATCTAACCAGAAGATTTTTCATGCATTAATCATATTGGAATCCATGACCTTTGCGATGAAAAATGAACAACTGAAGTGTAGAAGATATTTCAAGATCCATTAAAATTCAAAATGTATTGTATATTCCAGTGCATAATCCAGATACTGATCATTGTGGCTTTTGCATGTGCTGAATGTTTATTTCACAGGCACCAACAATAGATAGGAGCCATGCACCCCTGAAGTTGTGTGGACTAAAACTGTAATTTTCCTAGCTGGGATACTGGAATAGAGTACACTTGGTTCAGTTTGCTATCACATGAGGACACATTCCATCACTTTATGCCTGTAAAATTGATCCATACCCAGATGTGAGCTCAAGGTGAGTGTGAGCAGCAGCCTCTCATATTCTGGGCAAATGAGGCTTCTCTGGCTGGCGGAGGGACTGCCAAATGCAGAACACTCTCCAGCTACCCACTACTGGTGACAATGAATATGTATCTGTGAAATAATGAATTCATACCAGCGATTGCTCAGTTTCTAAACCTAGCCTTTGCAGTGACCTTCAGCCTTTAATAAAGTACAGTCGCGTCAAACTAAAGAATTAAGTTGGAAGACCCTCTGTGTCACCAGGTCAATTGACCTGGACAGACTTACACTCTCTTAACTTAGAAGAAAAAAGTTAGACTTTTACCTAACTGCACATTTGTGCTTACTGGAAGAAAAATCTGTTATTCCCAGGACTATCAGGAGCTCTGTGGGTTGTGACCTGCTTGCGGTGGTGATTCTTGTCACGACCTTGTAGTTAGAGAACCAAGCTGACAGTCAGGGAAGATATTTGAACTGTGTTTAAGATTATGGGCAAAATGCCCATGGAAAGAATATTTAGGTGTATCAGTAATGCTCTGCTACCCAAAGGTTATTCCATTTACCCAGTCTTTGTTGGAAATGGCCTTCAGAAAGTGTGCTTTCTTAGAGAAAATACTACCTCAACACATTAGGAATCACATTAATTTTATGTAGAGAAATAAGGTATTTATCCCCCACTGCACAAAGGTTCAGATTTTTATACAGAACATGCACTGGAGCATAACTGAAGAGTAGCTCAAAGTGTCTCCCACACTTTAAAGTTTCATATAAGCTTTGAATGAACTCTGAAGATAAAGGGATTTAATATAAACCAGAAATACCACTAATTAATGCAGACATTTCTAGGTATGTAATTACTTACTAGAATTCTGTTTTCTGCTTATCTATTTAATTAGAGGTGCAATTTAATATTTGTGAACTAAAATTTATTTAATATCCTAATCCATGCCTTTGCCAAAAAGCACAGACTACTAACCTACTTTATCATTATTGGATTGATATTTAATTTGAGTTGGCATGCAAATGTTATGAATTCTGAATCTTTTTATTCAAGTTTTTACCTCTAGTATCATTTTTTGAGCTTGTGCCCAGAGAGTGAGTAATAGTTTTATTTTAATAGTTTCAGTATGTTTTAACATTTAAAAGCTGTTACCATAAGCAAGAAATATGCTGATCTTTTCCCCTCTTCTTCTGGGTGTAGAAAGAAAGGGATATCTAATCTGAACAATCTGAACTTTGTTTGTATTTGCTATCTTCTTGTTTCACATCACACATTCCAAGATTTTTTGACACCTCTGGGTGACCTTAGCTGATCCCTTAGCAATTGGAATGTGATGCATCTTTGATTATCATATAATGCAGACACCTGCAAGCTGTAATCAACTTAGAGGCCTCTTGGTCATGTATACATGAAGCTGCCAATTTGTTTATTGGCTTTCCACACTGATTAGTCCTAGGTGACTGATTTTTGACTGGAGATATCACCATGATCTTATGGTCAAGAAAATATTTGTCCAGGTTTTGTAAGGATACAGAGGAATAGCAATTGAATAATAAACATATAATCTTAACTTTATAATAATTGTCAGTAATTTACACAGCAAAACTGATAATGGTGAATAGAGGTGAATCGTAAGAAGTGTAAATATGGCTCTGTCTTTTCCTAAGTTTTAAGGGTTCTTTGGTGACAATGTCCACAAAGAAAGATGCAGGGAATAAAAAAAATGCTAAAAAGGCGGAAGGGCATTACCAATATAAATAAAAATGTATTAACTAATAATAACACATGTTTTCCAGAGGTCTGAAATTAGGTGTTGAGCGTTATGATGAACAGTTGCACCTAAATCAAAGCACGTTGTGCAAAAATCTGTCACCTGTAGAACTATCTTACGCACCAAACTTCAGACATTAGTTACTCTTGGGTGATCTCAGTGAATATATTTACAGTAGGTCACATGAATTTCAGAGTTAATCTCTCATTCCATTCATGATGTTGAGCACTGTCAAGCTTAGGAGCGTCTTGCAGAGATCATCAGTCTTCTGGGCAGGGAGCTTGAACATCAGTGAACATGCAAGTTGTATCAGTTTCTATTGAGATCAGATAGATAATTTATCAGATGACAGACTTTCAAGGATGATCTAATAAGCAGGTAGTCTGTAGAAAGAAAAGTGATCTACGAGGATTTGTTCTCCTGTTCAGCAGTTTTTCTTTCTTCTATGCTTAACTTGTAACTACTTAAGGCTATTCTCACTACAGCAAACAGTTATGACATTTGACATGGTGTGTTTGGGTTGGCTAGATCTAGCTGCAGTGCAAATAGGACATGCAAACATAGCCAGTGTAAGTAATATCTTAAATGAGATCTGAGGCTCCTTTAGGTGTGAACGATAACTCACACTAAGTGACTAAATGACCTTATAAATAGTGCCCACTGATGTGGAATTGCATAAGTGGACTGTCACTTTGTCATATAACATGTATCTGTATTTCTGAAGAGCTTTTTCTGAGATGCTAAATGTGGTTCTTTCTCAATGGGAATGACTCATATAATCACAAATATGATATTGTGACATTTTTGGGTATTATTCCATCTTGTCCATCTAGCTTGGTGTTAAAGTCTTCAGAGTGTTACACACTGAACTGAATCAGCAAGGTGACATAATCTCTTCTAGATTAATTCAAAAGGATTGTGGAGCAATAGATCATTTAGATAATGGAGTGCTGTAATGATTTATGCTACTTAAAATCCTGTAAAATAGAAATTTCTTTCCTCAGCGATGGGTGACTTCTTGACAGCTATATTTTATGAGCTAGAAAAAGGCTATATCACCTCCAATACAACAGGTTCTCTTTGGGCATTAACATGCCTAGATTTCCAGTGCTGGAGCATTTAGTCATCATTTGGGTGGATGACTGTAGGCATCATAATTTCAAATGTAAATCTTAATTTTCATTTATCTTGCTTGTGACTCTATGAGAATTCATATCTGTGAACAAATGAGTGGAATTTACTTACACAGACATTCAGAGAATCACAATATTGCTGCACTTTTAGTATTTTAAATTTAGGGAAAATCTTGTCTCAGAAAACCAACAGAATGTTTCAGTTTTCTTCCAGAGGCAAGTAAATAAGCCAGTCAGGGACCTGATTACAATCTTAACGTGGAATTACTTTATGTCAGTAAGGATTGTGCTGTGCTAAAGGCAATGAACTCTGCATTATATTACAGGGAACACGTTGCAGTCTCTAAACTCTTTTGTCAGAATCCTAAATGTGTTGTGCTCTATATTTTTTTTAGTAGGTTTTGGTGAATTTTCATATTACTGATGTGTCTAGAATATGATTTGCTTAATAATGGCAGAAATGTTTCAGTGTAAGGCACTATCATCAATCACAAAAAATCACATAATCCATGTATGATGTAAATCTTTACTCAGCTTTTTTAAACTCCTTTGGAGACAGTGGAGGCTGAATTTAGCAACATTTATGAGGAGGTGAAGTGTTCCTGCTGTATCTGAATATCTACACACAGCTCAGTAGTAAAGCAGTAAAAAAAATTTATAAAATAGGATAAACTCCAAATAATGTAAAAGAAACTTTGAAATTGAAATGCAAAAATACTGGGAAAATATGCATTCTCTTTTTCTCCTGTGCTGGCAGCAGATACCAAAGTGGTGGTGGGGTTTGCAGGTACAGCCTCTGTGAGGTGGGGTTGGTTCCAGGCAACTCCAGGCCTCCCCCCACAGGGCATGGCTCAGGCCCTCAGACACAGGGAGGCAGGGAGTGGTGCCACTGGGAAAGTGTAAGAAATGTTGGGAAATGATGGACAGGGAAGAGGGAAACAATGAGTGAGGAACAGCAGTGTGAACACTGGTGAGAGAGAAGAAAAAGGAGGAGGTGCTCCATGGCAGAACACATCCACTGAAACCCATGGAGGACCCACACTGGATCAGGGGAGAAATGTGAGGAGGAAGGAGGGAGAGATGACCTGACCAGGACTTCCATTGCCCTTTTCTCTTGTGGCAGGGAAGGAGAGAAGTCTCCTCCGTGCAATAGTGAAGCTGAACATGGGAAAGGGCTAAGATATGTTTAGTTTTAATGTTTGCCTTTTTGTTTCCAAGTACCTAAATGAGTAATTAAAGATCTGTTTATTCTTACCAGATATTAAATATTCATTGCTAATAGTTAAATATTTATATTATTATTAAAATGAAAATTTTCTCCAGGTTGGGTCTGTTTTGCCCACTGAATTTAACTTTGAAAAAAGAATTCACAGTTCTGATATTTGGATTCCATACAGACACATACTGAGGTCATTAGTTTCTGTTTTATTTATGAATGGAGGTGTATCTTCAAGAAAAGTCTACAACTCTCATTTGGAATGTGAAGCCAGCACTTTCTCTGGCTGCATTTTGATTTTAAAATACTTTTCTTACTATAAATGTTTGCAATCCAATTATCTGACAAGTCATTTATACTGTCTCCTTTACTCCATAAAAGAATTAAAAAATAAGTGAGCATTAATTCCAGGCCTGGCCCATTAGAAAAGAGAAAAAAAGGTTCCTTGTTCCCACAAAATCAATGCAGTTTTAATTGATTCATTTGTTAAATGGTAGTTATCCTTAATCAAGATGAAATCAAGACTAAAAATCGTTGCATGAAATTTGAAATCATTGGATGAAATGTGTAATGATGGTGATTGCTGTTGTGGACTAAGACTGAATAATGACTACTAATGCCTGGTCTGAATGGTACAGGTAGGTGAAAGCACAAACTGTCAATACTTTCATGGAACTTCATTACGACTATGTTCTGCATGATCTTGATGTCACATTAAAGGAAATATCTGGGTATTCCAAATAAGCAATCCAAAAGTCATAATTCAGGATGTGTCATTTCAATGCACTTTATATTCATTGCACTGCACTTGGTTTGGAGTAATAGTATGTTTGAAATAAGGTCAAGTAGTACCAAAATCAGAATTTCTTTACAATTAGTGCTAAGTAGCCAGCAGGATAGGAAAGAATAATAGATAAAAAAATAAGGCAAACATTTCTAACAACAGTAAAAGATGATGCTGTAGTAAGCATCACTAAGTGATGCGATTAGTGGAACCTGTTCTCCATTCCAAGAGGCCCCAAATAATGGTGATTCTAACTGGGCCTGTAGCAAAGTTGGCCATGCAATTTTTACATTTGCAATGTATGCAATGCTGTGAGTTTCATGAAGAAATACATCACAGGATGGTTTTGTGGTTTGCAGGTATTTTCAAGGTAACCTCTAGCTTCAGACTGAGATAGCTCAGATCCCTTTTAATATTTGTTTTTTCAAAGACACCACATTAGTGTTAAGGAAGGATAAAATACTGCCTGGTGAGTCTTTTAAATGGCACTATTTGTGTGAGAGTAGATGCATAATGGCAGAGCAATGATTCTACTCTGTCTATATGTTCAATAAACCAAACTGAGGTTTATATTTAGGCTCTGCATTTAGTCACCAGCTTCATTTCAATTACACAGTCATCATTTGTATTCTCTTAGAGCCTCTGCTCTCCACTGGGGAGTTACAGCAGTATTTTTTTAAGCACTGTAAGCCTGTGTGGCAAAAAGTGATGACTTCTGTATGAAGAGGTTTCCTGTGTAAGGAGGGACTGTTCTGTTCCACTGTCAATAATTAAGAGCACGTGGGAACAAAAGGGAACATTCCCTTCTCAGGATTAGTGTACCTGAGATTTTAACTGTTCTCTTGTCTTCTGTGTTATAATATCACATTCTCTGCTCTGAGGATTGACAAAATATATGTTTTATTGTGGAGCCTGGTATTCCCCTGTAAGTAGTACATTATCAGATATTTCAAAACAGCATGATGGCATATTTTCACCTTTTAATCTGAAATACTGAGTAACATCTGCTTTCACTGCCCATAATGGGGTTCAAGAACCTTTCTAATTGCCTACCATCTTAATGGATCCATGAAGAGCAATTACAGTAATTGATATTTCAAAACAACACAGATTAATTAGATTGCACCATACATTTATTGCTAGCTTCATGTTTACTCTGTTAGGAATTATTTTGCTTCTTTTTATTTAGTGTGACTTGGGTTTGTCTTTTGTGTCATGAACACTTTTAACAAAGAAATAATGGGCAGTTCTAGTAATGAAGACAGACTTGGTACCTGGATGAGAAATTTCCATCTATTGGATAACCATCCATGTGGTTATTTATTTGATTTTTTTAGTTCATGACTTTGAACTTCTATCAGTTGATTCAAAGAGGGCTTCAGGATAGCATAAGGAACAGCAAAATCTTCAAAACAAAATGAAACCTCTTGCAGAATTATTTTTGAGTGCTATTTGATGGCAACTGAAAGAAATATCTTCATTTTATGAGTGCAAAGTGCAAATGCATCAATGGCAATGATGTTTTCAATTTAACCTACAACATCAGTGTATGCAAAATAATGTAAGATTACATATTCATAGCTGCATTCAAAATGCTGTCCATGATGATGATTGTGTTTCCATTCTTAGGAGTCAATGAGAAGTGTCTCCACCTGTTTCCAAGTTTTGACCTTCATTTGAAGCTGTTGAAATGATATTTCTGATTGTTCTTTGAATTCCCTGGGGAGAGATGGAGAAAATTTTGAGGATGGAAGAAGGCAAGGAGTGATTCCCCCCTGCTCCCCCCTTTTTTTTCTCTTTTGTTTTACATTCCTGGTAGCTTAATGCTTTGACACCTGGAAAGAATTAGGCTTCTCTGTACATTCAACCAAGCAAGAATGATAATAGTTCATGAATTATAGATGCCCTTTTCTCATCTGTTTTTTTATAATTATTATGCCTGGTTTGGGATCTATAAGCAATCTTGAAGGAGTCCTGCTTTTCTGTGAGGGATGCATGGTAGGGAGCTGAGTTTTGTAACACAGAGTTTGTCATAGGAAACTGAATTATTATCAGTCTTCTGGAGATCTTCATGGTTAGTGAAGGGATATAGAATGCAATACTACTTTTATGCTGAATCAGAATCTTTGTGTGTTTTGGCAGATTTATTCAAGTAACCGACAGCTGATACTCCATGACAGGTGGTACCTCAGCTTCCAATTTATAAACAGGGTAGCAAAAAAATCTTTCAGTGTCTTCCGTAAATATAAATAGATGATATCTTTCATCAATATATATTGTGAGGTTACAGCCAAGCTGCTTTGTGTAAACGTGACATCTGAATTCCTCCTATGGATAGGGAAAAGAGCAAAAAGAGTGCAAAACATCTGCATGTATTCCTTAGTCAAGTTGTTGGGTGCAGAAATATCTGAGCCTATTTACTTAGACTTTTTGTTCCTATTGAAACTATCTTTTTTTTTCCTGAATCATTGCAAAATCTACATTTGTCTTCTCAACTATTTCAGACACATCCTGCAGATACAGCTAATTAAGAGCCAACCACTAGTTGGAGTTTCCCTCAGAGCTTTCCACTGATTTGTTTTTGTTTATGATGTGCTTTGTTTGCTTCATTTCAGTGACACATTTGTGCAGTCTTATTTAGCCTTTTGAGCATCAAGTTACTGGAGCATCAGTGCACACAGCATGAAAAGAAATGAGTCATTCACCCATTCCCAATCTTTTGTTTCCTCAGCTGATTGAAGGGTTCAATAAATTACTGTGGTTCATAATGACTATAAAAGTTAAACACTATTTTTATCTATTCAGCTGTGTTTTAAATACAGCATTGGGATCTATCATTCTGTCATGGAGAGAGGCTCTGGAAGCATTTGACAACTTGTAATCTTTCCTCCTTCACATATTCATAAGACAGAAAAATTATGCATGCAAGCAATAACTTTACACATTAATTATTGAGTCAGATATCAGGAAGACCATAACTTTATGAAAGACAATGCATAGAATGCACTTTGATTTGAAGAAAAGATGAAGTTCAAAGGGAAAGATCCCAAGGTTTGAATAACAACAGATAAGTTCCTGTCCTTCCTCCTCTATGCTTTATCTAGGTCTTGGGCCAGAATATCTACATTGTGATATCCCCTAAGGTGGAGCAGAAGTGAGCATCAGGAGATCCAGCTGTTCACTGGGCTTCTTAATGGGCTTGGGCAATGCCTGACTGGTGGTGGTTACAGAGGGTGTAATGAGATCCTTCTCTCACTGAATCACTTGTGTTTGCTAGCATGCTGCAAGGAGTCAGCAGGGCCATGACACTATCACCTTCTGTATTGCTTTCTTCCTGGAAAGAAGATGAAGCCAGACAACTGCCTTGCCCAGATCATGCAGCAAGAGTCATAGTCTTCTACTACATCCTTCTGCCCTCTGTATTTCTTTATTATTTGGCTTAATCAATCAATGCACCTGTCTCAGTATATCGAACAGTGATAAAATAGCTTCCCAATTTGTTCCTGACTGTTGGTGACTCATACTACTAATTTCAAGTAATTCAACTGGCTGTATTGTGGAAGCCCCTGCACTCCTTCTTAGACTGTTACTGGATTTTTGATGCTAGCATTCATAATTCATCCTGGTGTTATACAGGAATAATTCACTGAAATAATTTTTTCAAAAGAGAGAGAAGAACACTTCTATTGCTATTCCATCTACACACTGCAACCCAGAAACAACTGCTTAGTAGGAGTTAACCCGTGCTCCTGAATAATCTTTTGCAGATTAAAAAATTGCTCAGGTATACTGAGCAATTCTTTTCATTCAAGTGACATTTGAATTTGACTCTTCCCACAGCCCTTTTTATTACAATAACACGGGCAGGATATGAAATAAATATAGTGCAGAATGAAAAATGGCTGATGTCTTTAACCTGCAGAGTCTCATGATAATCTCTATAGATTAGAGCCCTTTACTTTAAAATAATAAATACTCTGTTTTAGTGACTTTGGGTTTTTTCTCTATGTTGCTTATGATGAGAACAAAACATTTGCAGTTATCTATATACTTGTATGTAAGTGAACAAACACAGTAGCATTGACACTTTGGCACGATTGCACAATATGTGTGTTTTCAGCTGTATATCCTGCTATACAAAGCTCAGATAAGATCTGAATTGTGTTATTTGGAATTGCGAAGCTTTTGTATTTCAGAGGCTTTATTCTGCTGTCATGCTTCTCTTGCCAGAAATTGTACTTGTGTCTCCTAGAATACTTTTTTTTTTTTTTGAGATGTGCATTGGTATGCTTTGCACTCCACATTCCAGCATCCTGTTGGAAAAACTGGCTGTTCATGACTTGGATGGGTGCACTCTTTACTGGGTGAAAAACTGGCTGAATGGCTGGGCCCAGAGTGTGCTGGTGAGTGGGGTTACATCCAGTTGGTAGCTGGTCACCAGGGTTGTTTCCCAGGGCTCAGTTCTGGGACCAGTTAGTCCTGTTCGATGTCTTTATCGAGGAGCTGGGTGGAGGGATCAAGAGCACCCTCAGTCTGTTTCCCAGGGACACTGAGTTGAGCAGGAGTGTTGATCTTCTGGGGGACATGAAGGCTGCAGGGAGATCTGGACTGGCTGGATTGATGAGCCAAGGTGTGAAGGTCAGCAATGCAAAGTGATGGGTCCTGCCCTGGGGTCAAAACAACCCCATGCAGTCCTACAGGCTTGGGCAATAGTGGCTTGAGAGCTGCTCAGCATAAATGACTGGCAGCTGGCCGGCCATGAGCCAGCAGTGGGCCCAGGTGGCCAACGACTTCAGTGGCATGGTGACCTGTATCTAGAATAGAATGGCCAGCAGGACCAGGGCACTGATCATTGCCTTGTGACCAGGGCACTGATCATTGCCTTGTACCTGGCAATACATGAGGCCACAGCACGAGTAATGTGTCCAGTTCTGGGCCTCCCACTTCAAAAAGACAGTGAAGTGTTGGAGTGTGCCTCAGAAAGACAATGGAGCTGGAAAAGGGCCTAGAAAACATGTGCTGTGAGGAGCAGCTGAGGCAAGTGATGCTGTTCAGAGAAGGTAAATATTCAGGCTCAGAGAGGACCTATTGCTCTACCAGAATGGAGGTATCTCTCTTTCTGTCTATTCTGCCATCTCTCAAATGGAAGGACAAAAGGAAATTGTATTAAATTATACCAGGGGAGGATTAGATAATAACAATCATTCACTGCAATGTGGTTAGGTATTGGAGTAAGTTGATGAGGGAGATGGTGGAGTCACTGTGTCTGAAAGTGCTCAAGAGGTGTTGGAATGCGGCATCTGGGGATATGGTCTAGGGGGGATTATGGTTGTGGTAAGTTGGCAGTAGGACAGATGACCTTGAAGGTCTGTTCCAACCTTGATGATTTTGTGATTTGCTGAACTTGTCTTGAGATCCTGCAGTAGCTCTTGTGCTAGAGCATAGACAAGCCATCAGGTGTTAATTACAGTCAGTGCTACTGACTGACTTCAAATGAGAACACTGAGTATCTTTTTATGCAAGCTATTTGATTCTTTGATCAAAGAAAACTGAAAAATAAGTTGAAATATCTTTCTAGAACATTTAGGAAGATTTATGCTGTCTTAGTTTCATTCTTGCCTTATTTCTGATGGGGCGTCTTACTAACTTTCATCTTCCCGAAGAAAGATATTTATAATAAATGTGGAGACCAGTTTTCATAGGATAAGAGTCTTTCTTTCTGGATGAGTGCCGTTTCTAACTCTGAGCTTTTTTTCTGAAGTACCCAGTGGGGCAAGAAAAGTAAATTACTTGAAGTGCAAGTATCACTGTTTTGAAGGTAACTGGGAAAAGCAACACTCTTAAGAATTAATTTCTGAGTTACTTAGAAATAAGTAAAATATGTTGCTGTATTGATTCTGGTCCTAATTTATGTATTTGGAAATAGCATAGCCTCTTATTAAACAAAGAGTATAAAGCCTTTGCAAAACAAATACATAACTTCATTTTCAAAGAATTGTAGAGTGGGCCTATTGAGTTCTATAAAAATTCCACTTCCCAGATTTTTTTTTTTTTTTTTTAATGAATCAGAAACTTCTGGGTGCAAATGTGTATTGTGTAGTTCTACCACAAGCTTTTGGAAAACCTTTATTTTTTTTTTTCCCAAAACTCCCTCAAGGATCACTAATTAATCAAACTTTTTTTTTCTTCACCTTCTATAGGAGAAATATCATAACTCATCTTGAAATTCTGTAATTGTCTACATAATCAAAAACCATGAACATCTTGTTGCTATGGTAGTCCAGTAGAGGAAAAAAGTTTTAAATGAAAGAAAAATATTTTAGCGTGAGGGTGACCACACACTGGAAAAGGTTGCCTAGAGATTTTATGTGGTCTTTGTCTTTGGAGTTGTTCAAAACAAAACTCGACACCATTCTGGGCAGGCAGCTGTAGGTCATCCTGTGCTGAGGAGGGAGGTTGGACTGAATGGTCTCCAGGGGTGACTTCCCTTCTCAACTATTTTGTGATCCCTGTTGATGACACTGTGACTTAGATTAGTTGAAAAGACTTTCCCACAAGGACACATTAATCTGTTGAATTTTGTGGCATGGCTTCATGGTAACAGTTTAATTTTTCCATTACTACAAATGAATTATTTTCAATTAAACATAATGTATTGCAGTCCCATAGGAGTAGAATAATTTGTCTATCTCTTTTCTAATTTGAGATGGTGTGAACTCATTTTAATAGGCTAACATCTCAGAGTTGTTGTTATGTATGTCAATGCAAAGGAAGAGCTAAAACACTCCTCAGTGTTTTTATCTCTCTGGTTTACATATCTATGCAGACATTGCTGTTAATTTATCTTGTGCTGGGTTTCCTTTTTTACTTCTGTAATAAGTACATGAAAACTGGATGGTCACTCATCACTTAACCACTCAGGACCTCATTCACTTGGAGCAGACACTCACCACCACTGCCTGGACTTAACATTCACAGCAAGAGGGGAGCTTAAGTAGGGACTTAGGAGAGCTGCTCCTTCTGTTTTTCAGGTTTTGGAAGTATACATCCCTTGCTGGCCACTTTATGGTTCACATTAGCCTTTTTGCTGCCTAGTGGGGCTCTACTTTGTTTCGAGATATTTAGAGCCACAGGCCTACTTAAATTTGAGTTTATTTTCATTAAGTGTCTATATGCAGAAAACAAACAACAACTTCCACACAGCTTGAGTTTCAGACACATCTGCCTAGTTACCATGGACTGCATCTAATCAAGGTCTTTGTATGGTACATACAGCTGTCTAGGAATTAATATGTTTCTTAAAAAAAATTTATTATTTCATTCGGAACATGGACCTCTGTTCCTCAGCATTGGTAAGAGTTTGTCCATGGGGTCTTCTACAGAAAGTCCTGACTTTGTGTTTCCTACGCAAGATCCAGCCATGTGAGATCCAGCTCCAGAGATGAAACCATATTAGTGTAGCAGCATGCTTGAGTTGTTGAACTCTCCTGACATCTATGTTCATGCTGATAACTTAGTTCTGGATCCAGTTTTGTTTAGAAAGATTGTACAGATCAATCATTAAAACTTTTATATACTTCCTAGCAGAAGCAGGAGGATGAGGTGAAGGCTGACATGGAATTTCTTACCCTTTAGTGTCAGTGCATCCAGGGCTTGTTCTGTGTGAAACTTTTTATAAGAACAGGTAGTGATAGGACAAGGGGATTGGATTTAAAGTGGAACAGAGTAGATTTAGATGAGATGTAAGGCTTTCTTTCCTGCAAGGGTGGTGAGGCACTGGAACACGTTGCCCAGAGAAGTTGTGGATGCCCCATCCCTGGAAGTGTTCAAGACCAAGTTGGAAAGTGTTCTGAGCACTCTGGTCTAGTGGGAGGTGTCTCTGCCTATGGCAGGGAGGTTGGAAGTAGATGATCTTTAAGATCCCTCCCAACCTGAACCATTTTGTGATTCTGTGAAATACAGAATTGCACCATTTGACTTCTGAGCAGATTTCATGACATTGCAGATCTGTGTGCACACACTACTGTATCTGCCATTCCAAATTTTTCTCCATTTGGAAGTTGTTTAAATTTGACTTTTTTAAATGGTGGTGAGGTTATTTTCCCTAGAATTATATTGATCTTCTGTGTCATAAGTCATGTGATCATGTGATTTTGATACAGCATGCTGTGAAAGCTCAGCATTTTTTGCATTTTTCCTTTAAGAGACATCCATGCATGTGGTCTTGCCTGGGGTTTACATAAAAATAATACCTGCATCCATCGGTACTACCAATTTTCAGATCAAGTTATTTTCAGGGAAGAATGCTTATGAAAATTATTGCATTGGCAGTATAGAATCAGAAGCATTGAATCATAGACTCGTATGGGTTGGAAGGGACTAAAGGTCATTTAGTCCAACCCCTTTGCAGTGAGCAGAAACATGTTCAACTTGTTCCAGTGTTTCAGCACACTCATAATAAAAAATGTCTTCCATATATCTAATCTGATTCTACCCTCTTTTTGGTTTAAAGCCATTTCCCCTCAAAATATTGCACTCGGTTTGTCTCTTGACATTTGAGATGGAGCTTGTTTTGTTTTGTATACTGATTTTATTGGTCTTCTGAACACTGAACCTCTGCTCAACGGTGGTGGCTTTTTTTGGGTAAGCCTGGGTTGTCTTTCAATTAGATACAAAAGTGAGGCCTGTTTGTGTGTATGGTTTCGTGTGTATTACTTACACTGTGTAAATTATTCAGACTGTGGATAGTTTTCCATTGTGCCATGAAACTTCTTGGGAAAGTACATTTCTTTTTCATTAATTCCAGCTATAAATAAAGTAGTGGAGAAGCAGATAGAGATGAGTGTAATGTTTCCTGTTGTGATCTTTGAGACAGAATGGATGAATGAGTCATTCATTTAAGTAGCAGTGCTGATAATGAAGGCTTCAAGGAAGATATTAAATTCTGTCATTGTGATCTGCCTGTGCTCGGGTTCTGGATCCTGAAAGCGACACTCCCAGACTGTCCAGGTCTGCTGCAGCACAGCCTGCTCTGGCAGTTCCCTGCTGATGCTTTGCCTGTTAACCCCTTTTACCATCAAAGCTTCTGAAAGCCAGACTGTTACTGTGCAAAGTGGAGAGTCCTGATGTCTCTGGCTGGGATGCTGAAATGCACCAGCCTCGCTGCTGGGGAGAAGGCAGGGCTGCTGCTCTTGGGAAGAAAGTAGAGAGTGATTGACTTTTAAAAATAAATGCTTCATTTCTGTGTTTGTACATGCACTGCAGGAGTTTTGGTGTGTTTTGCATGCTACTGATGTCATAATACATGTGGTTGCTGATTGTTTTCAGCTAATGTCTCCACTGCTCTTTTTCCCTCTCACAACTGAGTATCAGTTTCTGCCCTTGTATCTACAATTTCCACCCCCCTGTAACTTATGCCTCCCACTATTTCTCACAGAAAAATAATGAGTTCTACTGATTATTTTTCTTATTTCTTCCCACTCCCTCAGCACCAAGCTTCACTAGCCTTCCCACTCCAGGAAGGGGAAATGAAAATAGCAACAAAATTAGTAATCCTGCGCAGACTCTTATTTGCTACTGTCAGTGCTCTGCCATAACTCAGATTCCTGGGTAGAAGGGTTAAAATCCAAGCAGTTGCTGGAACCTTACATCTTGCTGTATAGGAATCTAATAGCACCAAAGTTTTTCAGTTGCAGGGAGCTGCTGAGGGGGAGACTTAAATACAATTTCCTTCTGACTATATTAGCAAAGAGGAGCCAAACCACATTCTTTGAAGAAACAAATGCTCTTTAGATCATTACTGCTTGCTGTTATAAACAAACAGAGGAAAAGCAAAACAAAAATTTATTAGCTTAGACAAGTGATTTGTAGAATTAATTGCTTTTTAAGTATAGCATTAAACTGTTGCTTTTCTATATCTGAGATATTTAGAATGCTTTTCTCTAGAACAGAAGTAAAAGGAGACCCTGCATTCATGCTGTATTTAAAGCAATTTTCAGAACTTAAATTGGTAATACCATGTCCATTTTGTTTTTATAATAAAAAAGTTTATAGCAAGTATGGAATACTCCATCTAGGTCTGATTTCCAACTGAAATCAATATGACAGAGGTTGTCAAACTAATGTGTTCTGTCTGGTTAGCCATATTTTGGGTGGTTTTTGTTTGGTTGGTTGGGTTTTTTAGTTTTGTTTGTTTGGGGTTTTTTGTAGTGGTTGGTTTTTTTTTTTTTTTTTTGTATTTGCTAAACATAACTCTGACATTTCCTGGAAGAGGGGTGAAATTAATTTTTGGTAGTCTATAAAAATCCATATGAGCAGGCAAGGCTTTAGCATTAATTCATGGCATGCTAAACTCAGATATGGCATCCTAGTGCTGGAACAATGTTTCTCACCTCTAGGATTTGCCTCCTGCCTGCTCTTTCATATCGCTTCAGTCTCTCACAGTGAAAGCCATGAACAACAAATGCTACTTTAAACATGCTGCAAAACTTCAGGGTTCATCTGCAGTGGTTATTGTGAACCACAGACTGGACTTTACAGCTGAGTTTGCTCCCCCACCTTCCCTGTCTTGGGAGAATGTGAGGATGTGGGGTTTTTTCATAACACCACTTTGCATGCTGACTTCTTTTAATACACTGGTTGTTAGTGCTCTGCTTCCCAGGGGCTGTAATCCTGCTTCTGTCTTGTAGACAAGCAGGTGGATTGCTAATGATTGCCTGAATTTAGATCCAAGGTGGAACTCAGGAGGTGCAACCATGCACCACGATCCTGAGGGTGGTTTGGTGCGAGTGTGTAAAAGGTAGGATGGCCATAGCACTGATCGAAAAATTGTTCTCAGACAAGAACTGGTAAAGCTGGTAAAGTTTTGAAACATGGTGGCGCAGGAAACAGTGTTTCTTTCTGTTGCCTCAGTGGTCTGTAAAATAATACAGGACTTCATACTTCAGCAAGGTGGATGTCTTGATTAATCTGAGCAGTGGAAATGGAAATGTAGTCCAATTATGTATTACGGAAAAATATATTGGCTCTTTCCATAGATAAAGTAATTTTTATTTGAAAAGAAATTATTTTGCTTTTAGAGGATATGATAGTATTTTACTCTCTTCCCACCACTGTTTGACCTAGCTATTGTGTTTAATTCTCTTTTAATGACACTTCAAATTGGAAAAATTTTCCTGAAAACACCTGAGTTTCCATTTGCTGGAACATCTTCTGCAGAATTACTCATCCTCATCCCTTTGACACACCTTTGTAGTTTTGAGATTAATTCACCTCATTTTGCAAAGTGTCAGTCACAGCCTCTCCTTCTTACTTTGCTCTTTCTTTTGGCTGATCATTTCACTTTCCGTCCTCTCACCATTGCCCATTTATTCTTCTGTGGGCTCTGCTGCTTACCTGCCTCCCTTGCCTGTTCCTCAGGGATGAGGGCAGACCTCATTGCTCTCTACAACTACCCAAAAGGAGGTTGTGGCAAATTGGTCTCTTCTCCCAAGTAACAAGCAGGAGAACAAGAGGAACTGGCCTCAAGTTGCACCAGGGAAAGTTTCAGACAGGATATTAAGAAAAGTGTCTTCACTGAAAGGATGTTCAGGCAGTGGAACAGGCTGCCCAGGGAGGGGGTTGAGTCACCATCCCTGAAGGTATTTAAAAGACATAAAGCTGTTGCCCTTAGAGATGTCTTTTAGTTCATCTGGCCTTGGCAGTGATGAGTTAATTGTTGGACTTGGTGTTCTCAGTGATCTTTTCCAACCCAAATGATTCTGTGATTCAGTCACTTCTAGGCATCTTTGCTTTTCTTTCCTTCCTTCCATTCTGAATCTTCATTTCTCAGAGTGTTTGGAGCAATCCAAACTTATCCTTCAAGCTTTATTCTTCTGTGTAAAGTGTTTTGCTATTGTGTCCTAACTTCATGACCAAAGGTTTTCCATTCATCTCATCTAAGTGTGAACTGTAAAAATCTTTTTTTTTTTTTGCCAGATTTACAAGTCTTGGATATATCTGGCCTTAAGTCTACTCTTGTATGATTTCATTACTCATCCAAATTAATGCTTCATCCTTATCGCTGCCATCAGTCTGGGTATACTTTGTTTAGTGGAACTTAGATTACATTTCTTATATGTGCATATTCCAGAGCATACTTACCATGTGTAAGATGTTGTTTTAATGTTCTCCTCTTCCCATCGTATCCCATATTCTGCTGCCTCTGAAACCATTCAGATGATTTTCCTGCCCCTACCTTTAAGTGTAAAAGCGCTAAAAAAATAAAGAAATAGCGCCCAGAAACTTCTCCCACCTTTAAATAGACATCTCCATTGTGTTTCTACTTTGTTGACTTTCACTGCTTTACCAGTGAACTTTAGTTAGGGTTAAAAATGTACTGAAATAAACTTTTATAGGTTTTATTGGAAAAATGTGGTTTACATGAAGGGTTGACCCTTGCTAACCCTAACCTCAACAGTATCATTCCTCTCACCTGGAATAACCTTGCTCTAAAGTTGTGAAGAACTGTTCCTAAACAGCTGCAGGGGGTAGGGGGTTGCATTTGCCTTTAGATCTCTGCAATAGTGACTGCTGTCTCTGGGAACACTATGTTCTCCATACATTCATTAGTGGGAAATGGGCAGATTTAGTTTACAGTTTGCTGGATGTGCTTAGAAAAAGTACTTTGGGGGAGAAAAGGTACACAAATTGCTACAGCAGGCAGCTTGGATGCGTTCTTTGTCTATGCAGAAAGATAAAAACCTTCAGGGTTCACTGGATAAGCCCAGATTTCTCTGCTCAGTTGTTCTTTGGCTTGGCAGATACTTTTTTGCTAGATTATTGCGCTGAATATTGCTTTTCCTTGAAAGGATTGCTATTTTTTTCCTAGGCAGCAATCTCATTTCTGATGAAATTTTAAATATTTAATAGAGCAATTGGTCTGTAGAAAGAACTATTTGCATTGTCTTTGTATTCTTACATGATGACTGAGGAAATTGACAAAACAGTACTTTGTGTGGGATCTATACTTATTTCCAAAACAGAAGAGGATAGATGTTTTCAATTTAGCATAGAATTCCCTACAGTACTTATCAGGCTTTACAGTCTTAACATTTTTAATCAGTTGTAAAAGATCATCTTACTCTCTGATTTATATAATAGACCTTAGGTTTTCTATTTTTTTGCTTCATTTAACTTCAGAATGTTTCCAATGCTATAAAAAAATGACATTTTGTTAATCGTACTTTCATCTTTAATTTTTCCATGCATCAATGTTGATAACAGTATCACTTTTTAAACAGTGACTTTTAAAGACAGAAATGATTAGTCATAAACCAAAAGAGATACAAAATTTGCTATCATGCATATGACTGAAATTTTCCTCATCATCTTGTTGACTAAAGTTTTCAAGGGACTAATGACTGGTCATGGGTTTTGAATTCTCCAGTTGCTGGAAGGCTCTTAATGTTTTCTGGGAAACACTGGGGACATTCTTTCTCTTCCCTCTTGAGAGAAACTATGGGAGGAATTGAGATTTATATAAAACTTCCCTGGCACTCCCAGAAGTTCTTGTTTGGTAGTCTAACAGTCTCTGCATTAAGGGCAAAAATACTTTCTTGCTCCCTGGTTTCCACTCAATTTCAAGCACATCTTTTGCCCACTGGTGGTGTTTCCTCCTCTCCTGTCTGGTGCCTGGCCCTGGCCAAATGAGGCTCTTCCACACATCTCTGTTTTCAGTGCCCCCCTGAGAACAGACACAGAGCAGTTGGTGACAGAGTGGGTCAGGACTGAAAGCAGCTGGTAGAGATGAGCCAGGTTGGCTGCACAACAAGACTGCTAAGTTTTGCATCTACAACTTAAACACTCGGGTTAATCTGTTGGTTGTCTCTGACCAGCAAAATAAAGGTCAGTTGTAGCCAAGACAGAAATTTTGCAGGAGAAAATCTTCTTTAGCAGTGATCTTTATAGAAGTTTTGGGGCTAATTCACACTGTAAACATGGTTTTTGCTCTCAGAATTAGCAAGGCTGACTACAGGAGGCTGAGTACAAATACACCTGGCTCCTAATTATACCTATCCAGCTCAGTCTTACCAGCATCCTTGCCTGCTCATGAAGTTCAATCATGACAGATGAGCAAAGAGGGAATTACTTTTAAGGACTTTAAATAAGTACACATCTTTAGAGTGATACGTAATGTGCCTGTCTGGTCCTTTGAGAACCCTTGCGTCGCTGGTTTGTCATTGCTATGCACTCTTCTTGAAATCTGCAAATCCAGGGTTACTTGCAATGGAGAATTTACTATTAATACTTCAAATCATAGAGTGGAGAAATGACGGATTGTGTCATTTTCTGAAGATAAACTTTGCATTTAAAAAGCTGTTACTCCTTCAAAAGCTGTTACTTCTTCGTTCCATATTGGATACTTTTCCACAGAGCCAGCCTTTTTGGGCGCTGGGAAAAAGCATTATTTCACAGATGCCATTAAATTTGGGGCAAAGATTTTAAGAGCCATAAGGCAGTGTCTCTACAACAGATTAGAGAGCCTTGTAACAAGATGCTAGTGCACAATCTGGCCAGTTGGCAGCAAAAAAAGGAAAAACTTTCTTAAGAGTAAGGGTAAGAGCATTTTAGCTTGGAACAACTCAGTAGATGATGCAGTTGCTAGGAAATGTCTTTCATTTCTGGAAAAAGTCTTGAGGTGAAAGCTAATCAATAAGGTAGATACAGTGTGATGTCATTTGTTGCCATGGTTTCTGAACTTAGCAGTCTGTTATCTGCAAATAGTATTGATGGTTGCTGTGCAGTCAAATATTTTCATATTGTTGTTTTACTGTTATTAAGCACTTTAATCTTAGCTAAAGCTTCAAAGAGCAGACCACTTAGGAGTTTAAATGTTTTAATTGATAGGCTTCTATCACAACCCTACAATATCTTGAATTTTTCTATCTAATAAACAACAGGCTTCAGCAGGAAGTGAACAAGGTTAACATTTTGGTGATTAAATTTCCACAAAGCAGTTGACATTTTCTAGTAAACTAATCTGCAAATTAAATAACTCTTTGGAATTAGTGCTATGACTCTTTACATGGCAGATCATGTGAAAAAGGGGGTAAGCAGTCAATCCTCTGGATGATAAGGCAGTCAGATGTATGAAGCTCTAAGTGGCTGAAAAGCCATGACGGTTTCTTGAACAATGGCCTTGTGTTTCATGTATCTTCCACTATGGGATTGTGAAATCTTTATGTTTGGGTTTTTCTAGAAAATATTTGTAACAGCTGAATAAGCTGAAAAGGAAATGAGACTTATTTTTCCTGATAGTTGTCAGTGTAAAGAGAAAGCATTCTCAGGTCAGATCCTTTAAATCAAACATAACTTAATTTTTAATGTTCTATGGAGATGTTAGTTTTAGTAGAATGCTTTGAATCATTTGCTTGGTTTAGTGGCATCTCTTGCAGTACTTTTTCTTCACAGTTTGAGTTTTTGAAAACATTTTTGGAGGAAAGAAAGAAAAAGACATGAGTAGAGGAAGGGAATTTAAAAATCAGATGATGGCTTGCTGAATTCTAGGGTTTGTACATCTTAAGAGAGAAATTTGTCGTGCTATTTTTCTCTTTTTCCCCAATGTATTCCTTCTCTTCTCCTTCAATTTCCACCGCTCTCTGCCTTAACAACACATTTCTTTAGAAAGTGTTTTGCCACCTTCTTTCTTGTCTTCTTCACACATCTCTCCTCTGTGTGGTGACTTTGACTATCACCTTTCATTTGAACAGAGAAGTAATTGCCTTCCTAATCCTACTTGTCCCCTTAATATAGGGAGTGAACCGTCAAGGATGCACTCCCAGTGGGAGAACCTGAGGAAGATGTCATGAGGAAAAGTGATGCCTACGGCTAAAATCCTGCTCCTAGAAAGAGGGCAGGGGTGTCCTGGATGACTCCTTTCCCGGAACTCCTCTAGAAATTCCCTGTTGGCTGTGCAGAAATACAAAAGGAGCTTTTGAGAGCATCCTCAAAGAAGGGCTACTTAGAGCAGGCAGATGGAGGAGATGTGTCAGCTTGATGATGACAGCAGATGTCAAGCAAACAATCTGACAAGGAAGCTAGCAGAGCAGCAGTACTTCTTACCAAAATTTTTGAAGAAAGAGAGGGGAAAAAATAAAAAACCAAAAGTAGAATCAAAAGAATGGCAGCATGGAAAAGGAGATAGAAATCAGTGTTGCTGACTGGCAGGAGCTCTGAAAGACTATCTGATGCTAAATCTGTAAAGTGGTGCTGTTGAGTGGAATTATCTAAAGAAGTATTTCACTATTAAGCTGTCACAAAGAAAAAGCATTTACTTCAGGTGCCATATGCCAGCTGTGCAATCAGACTTCCAGTCATACATCCTGTGTGTTCCAAACCTGGGGGACAAGTCTCAGCTGTTTGAAGTCGCTCTTCCATGACACTTGCTTTTACAATACTGGATGTTCAGTTGCTTGCACTGTTGCGAAGGTTGCATTGTTTGGGATAGCATACTTTTATTTCTTGAGATCTTTTTATTTTATTTTATCTTATTTTATCTTTTTCTATCTGGGTTTTTTGTGGTTTTAGGTTTTATACCCTGAAGAACAAATTAAACTGTCAGACCTTCTTTGGTACTCTTTCATATTATAAATCAATTTTTTAAAAAATTAAAATAAACATACTCTTTCTACCTAAGAAAATATGCCCACGATACCTCTTATATAAGGGAAATCTTGTATTTTGTACTAGTGAACAACTTGATAGAACATACTGTAGTGGAAAGTCTCAGGCAGCTTTAACAAAAGACTTTCTTAATTTGTGAATTTCTGCTGCTTTCCTTAGGCCAAATATTTACATACATTTACATACATTTATTTCAGACCTGTTGATAGTTCTGAATGTAGTAGCTGATGCAGTTATTGCAGCTGAGAGGTGACCAATAAGACTAAGAAAAGTACAGCTATTTAACCTAATTATATACTTCAGCTACTGTTCATGTTATTTGAATAAAAATCTCAGAACTTGCCATTAAAAGTTTGCTTTAGTGTAAAAATTCTTGGAAAAAAAGAGCACAAAATTCTGAAGTTTGGAGATTACTTTAGATTTCTTAAAGCCATTTTCATTTCATTTTATGTTGGTATGATTCAGCTAAGCCCTTCTCTGGAGCTTTTATATCTTTAGTTGAGGTCTTGGGTCAGTGATGCTGCAAATAATCTTTTTATGAGTAGACTCAAGGCATGTTTACTTTCTGTATACTGATTTAGAAAGAGAAAGCAAGTTCTCAATCCAAACCCAAGCAAGTAGTGGTTCTTGTAATAACTGCTGAATGTTTTTTCTTGTGTATGAGGAGATAGATAAATTTATCTTCATAATATATAATTTATTTTTACAAAATTTAATATATAATACATAATGCATAAATTTATTCTTCATAATACAGTGCAGGGAAAAAAAAAGTGATTGTTGATTGAACATTTTGTGGAAAACCCAATTGTGATGCAATTTTCAAATTATCTCCACAAAAACAAGTCCTTCATCCCAAAACCCCTAACAGTCACCAGATCTTCATTGTTTGAGTGAGATCAGTCAGATATTTAAAGATATTCTAAGGATACTTTTGTATGTACTTAATATGCTTCCAAATGTTCCCTTCTTCTGGCCCCTCATAAACCACCCAACAAACCAGATCCAAGAATTGCCAGCATTTTAAAACCCAAGGATCCTTTCGTGTATAAAGCAGAATTATTTTTTATCTAGTCAATACAATATATTTATTATTTTTTTAAAGCCAATCTAGATAGAAATTAATTCCAGGCAATTTTTGGAATAGGACATACAAAACACACCTTGCATGGCCACTAAGAAATCTGTAGCTGTTTCCTGCTTGAGTCTAAATTTCTGCACATCGATCAAGCTTAGCTAGTTTGTGCTGCTCTGACCACCTCTGAGTGAGGCACCACCCTATTTTTCGCCAGTGTTGCATTTTGTTTTCCAATTTTGTGGTACTCTTTGTTCCCTTTACTGGTCTTATATTCCCTCCACCACTCAATCAGTGAATTATATTTTGCCTTACTTGAATCTGCTGCCTTCTATTACTTGCTTTCAGCCACATCTTCTTCCTCTCACCCTTTATGTGCACTGAAACTTTGTGATCTTCTGTACAAATCTTCCCATCCCCCTTCTCTGGTTTGCCATTTCTGAACCTGAACATTGTTTTAGATCATCTTGCTCACATCCAGCATGAAATGAGTTCTGTTGGCAGAAGTACACAGCAGCTTTACTGAATGTGCTCAAGTTGCCTGAGATTGTGATAAAAAAGAAATTGCAATTTCTGATAGGTAATGCTTTCATATGTTAAGCATGGGACAGCCATGGGGCAGAAAAGTCCTTACTAAAGGCAGATTCCCTCCTATTTATCAGTAGCCTGAAACACCATTTTTTTGATATACCAGATGAACCTGAGATGCTTTTACCACACTGTCAGTGCATTTTGGCACTGTCTTCCTTTTACAAAAAACCAAAAACATAAACAGAAGAAAGGCTTTGTTTATTTGTGTTCATTTAGAAGATAAAAATTCATCATCCTGCACAGAAAAAATCCTTTATGCTATAGAGTTACAGGCAGGGAAAGACAATGAATTATGTCTTATTATACTCAGTGTTTATTTTTACATTGAAAGCTGTTACTATCTCTTCCTTTGCTGGCCAAAACAGGGTAAAAATGCTTTATTAAAAAATTATATATTTCTAGCACAGAGTTTTAAAATTACCTGTACAAAGGACACTTTCAGTCAATCCATATAGGCAACTGGAAATTTGTTTGAATGCAAGCAGCTAATTGTCACAGCAATTTGTATGGGGACAGGTTTAATGTTAATCTAGAAACTGTTTAGTTATGTTTTATATATGTTGGACATGAGGAGTGAAAAAATTCTATAGTAAATGGGGAATAAAATCAAAAGCTAAAAGCTTACAGCATTTTTCTTTAAAATTCTAGAGTCAATTATCTAATGAACTGGTGTTTTGATGAGATGTGGCACTTTAATTCCCTTTAAAAACAAAAAACCCCAACCTAAGCTGATCTTTTGTCATTCTTCAAGCACTAACAATTATTAGTGATAAGTTAATACTCCTATTGACATCAACGGGAGGAAGAAGCGTGAGGAAATATTAAGACTGTAGGCAAATAAATGTCTTGTATAATTATTCTATTCTTAGGATTTTGCATTGCAGTAAGTGGCTTAAGCTTTTCAATGCTAATGGCACATATAACTTCCATCATAAAGCTGCCTTCATCTGAAGCCATCTGATAATGACATTTACCCTCCCTGTTTAGCGAGGAAGAGTAGAAGCCACTTGCTGTAAAATGTCTGAGGTCAGCTGGTTTCTTTTTACAAATAAAGTGTAGCTCTTGCACAGATGGTTGAGAAGGTGCAGAATGTTATATTCATCCCATGTTTAATTGTTTCTGTATGCCTTGGAATTTAAAGAAATTTTAGGATGTATGTCAGTAGCTTTCCCTGTAGGTTGCTATGGTAAACCTATTATTCTATACAAAGAAGGATTATGTTTAGTAAAGTGCTGATCTCTTTTCAGTATAATGTGAGCTTCAAATTACTTTTGCATGATTGAATTTGTTTGGCAAGTACTTTATCACAATAGCTAGGAGAAGAAGATCACAGAATAAGGTGTGGCTTCTGATATTTCAGCAACAGATACATACTATATAGTTAGCTGTTCAGAAGGAATAGGACTTTAATTCTTTGTTAAATTATCTCCTTAGAGTAAGCCTGATTTACATAATCTAACCAAAATCTCACTACTTTTGGAGGCAGAATATTTTTGTAGCCAGTACAAAGTGGCATTTATTTAGTGACACTATTAAATTAATTTCTCATGCTGAATTTGAAATGTTTGTAAAAATAAAGGAACTAATAATTTGAGTATCAATTTCAGCAGCAGTGTAATAAAAAACTATAATTCTATTTTTGAATATTTAAATATAAAGAAATAACTCAAAGAAATCCTTTTCCAGCGCACTTGCTGACTGAAGTTTCTGTCTATTTTCAAGACACTTTCAATTCTGCAGTCAGATGATCTAAACCATATTTAGGTGTAATTTAGGTGAGAGCCAGGCAAAAAAAAAAAAAAAAAAAAAAAAAAGAGGCACAGATTGAGAAAGTAGGGCCTAAATTCCCTTTGATCTTGTATCTCCTACATGAAAAAATGTGCTCGATCTGTCTAGGGATGGGCTTCCCTCCATTTTTCTGCTGGTGAAACTGTTGCTCATTAGCTAAAATGAATAAATATACTTGCAGCAGGGACTGAGAGGAGCCTGTTCCCGCTGCAGCACAAGGGACCAGCCACTGGACTCTGACTTACTAAATTAAGCATTACAGAACCTGCAGGATCCTCATTGCAGCACCTTCCTTTGCTCATTCCTCTTGAGGATTTTCCATCTCTGAAGACTCCTCTAGTAAAAGCAGATGGCTTAAAATGATTTTAACATCTTCAGGCATCCTTATCATAGCAATGTCTGGCCAGGAGACCACTGCTGAAGATTCTTCTTTTGTTTATGTCACAGTCTTCACAACAGATGGGTCCTGTTCATCAGGAGCCTCTCAGCCTGCAGGTTCCTGACTGTTCCTTGGGACAGGCTGATGTGGCACTTTTGCAAAAGTGATCAGGTTGCCTAAGGTGAATGCATAAAAAGGGACAAAGTAGACTCAATAAAATTCTCAGTGTATTTAGGCACTAGGGATTTTTTTTTCCAACTTCTAATTTTGCTGTCCTTGACAAATGATTATAGCCTAGAGAATGCAGACCAATAGCATCATTTTTTCTGTAGGCAATCATATCTTAAATTTTGACATTATTATTAAGCACAACTCTATTTCATGATGCAGTAGATGCACTTCCAGTAAAAAGTTTCTTTCTGAAACAAGTATTCTCATATAATTGACAATGAAACATCGTTTTTAAACTATGCATATAATAAAGGTATTAAGTATTTACTGTAATTCTCTTTTGTATGTCTTTGCTAAAATTCTTGCCCTTTATGTCCTTCTAGATTGAATCCTGGTGCATAAAATGTCAGCTCGGAAGTGCAATGTATGTTGAGGCTTGGGTAGATGAAGAGTATAGAAGTTGTAAAATGAGCTTAGAATTTTTTTTCACGAGTAAAAAGATTTCTCCCTATTCCAACTTAATTAGACTGTTTTCTTTAAATAAGAAAAAAAAAAAAGCCAAACAAAATATAAACCCCACAAATAAATATAACAAATTAAGGTTAGAAGTTGGGAAAGGAAGTAATCATTTGTCAGTACCTTACCCTAAAAGGTTTTACTGTCATGACACCTACAGTTAGAAAACCTTTACTGAAGTTTTCATTAACAGTCCTTTCCCATTCAATAAAATATTTCAGCAAATGCTGGAAAAAATTAGTGCAGTGTGTTGTGAACTCTCTGGTTGCATAGTGAAAGGCTGCACTTGGAGGATATTTTTTTACTTTCCAGCAATACTATACTGGGAGTTGCGCTCAGTAGAGCAGTGACCAGGCCCAAGTTGAGTTTCACTGATGCTGTGACTAAATTAATAAGGGCAGGTTTTCTGCATCCTAGTCCATTTCCATAGTGGCCATTTTTTACACAAAATACCCCTTCCCAAGCCCACCAAATGTATGAGTTTGGTCCATGATTTGTGCCATTTTTAGAACATTCTTTCCCTAGCATTGCATAAAATAATTTAACAACATACAGAGACAAACTCTTAGGAGTTAGGGCCCATTATCTGAACTGAATTGGTCTCAGATATGTTCAGTGTAGGACTTTTCTGTATAATAATTTTTAATTAATTATTTTTAATTTATAAATTTTAATGTATTAATTTTCATTGTTTTCCACATCTGGCCATTTTGTACTCTGCCCTTAGGGTTTTGGAGTTAAATCTGTGGGAACTTGGATAAATCTGTTGTCCCTTTAAGCTCTGGGGAGCTCTCCTGTAAATAGATTGATGGAAGGGAAGACTGTGACAGAGGTTGTGCTTATTTCCTCAGATCTAGACAAGAAAAATTGCAGGGATTTTGCTTTCAAAAAGCTTGACAGGTATTTGAAGAATTGTTTTTCTACACGAATAGAGAGTATCTTAGATAGCTCTGTGCATAGACTATTTAATTCTGATCACATTTGTGTTGGTGTTTCTGAGATATGTGCTAAATATTTTAGATCAACTATAGAGGTTAATTATGCAGATAAGCATGGGCCAGCTCAGTTATGCTAAGTTCAGATATGAAAAACATGCAGTGCTAGTGATTGCTTATTGTTGCCATTTCCACTAAGATTATAACAGAGATATACTTTCCATCTGGTTGCCATGGAGGAGGAATAGTTTTGTTTTGCTATGATTTTGTTTGTTTGTTTGTTTGTTTTTAATTGTGTTTATGAGTTATATTTAATCAATGCAGTGTGACTCGTAGTTTGTCTTTGGGGTCAGGATGCAGCATGAACTTGGGGTTTATTCAATCTATTTTACTTTCCTGAAATCATGACTCTAACAAACATTTATTCTTACAGGGAGATGTGAGTGTGGCCAATGTACTTGTTTCCCTCCAGGAGACAACAGAGTTCATGGCAAAAACTGTGAATGTGATGATCGACAGTGTGAAAATGCAGATGGCGATGTCTGTGGGGGTATGTGTTCGCTTAATATCACATAACATAGCAGAATTTAGCAGCACAACAGAACTAAATCTTAACTGTATATAGCTTTCTGTTCCCCTTGATTTTATAGAACAATATCACTATAGAATAATTACATCATTCATTGATAATAAGGTGGCAGATTTTTGTTAAAAACAAGTACTAGAAGTATTGAACATGTTAGAAAATATTTATTTTAAGACTTTAGGTATGCTAACACATAAATGGAACTGCTGTATTCCATCAGTTCCATCAGACACTTAAACAAAAACCTAAAACATTAGGTAACCTTACATTGTGTTTAGTTGTGATGCTTTATTGAAGGTGTTGTAATAAACCTAAAGGTACTGATGACCAGAAAAACTTTTAAATATTTTGTATTCACTAACAGTGATATGCCTGTTTTCTAAAAAAGTAGCAAAATATGTTATGAAAGAATGTAAAATGCTTGAGAGACAGTGTCATAGTAATTGTAGATGCAGATGGTTTATTTTAGTATTGGCAGTGAAAGCCTTACGTTGTGATATTTCAGTAAAGTATGTTGGTGTTTAGCAGTATTTCAAGGTAGTTTTGGATATGTAAGTGCATGCATACCACATGGTATTTTATAAGCAGCCAAATAATATTTATCATTAATGCTCGCTTTCTAGTTTTTATGTGCTTTGTTTTTTAAAATGACTCTTTGATTCCACATGTTAACAAAGTTGTTGTGTGAACAATGGCACATTGTATTGTATTCCTTATTTCTGTGTAGGAAAAATAATGTATTCCTTCATGTTCCTCATGTACATAAAAAAATTCTGACTATAGGGAATATTTCTTCAAGGTGTCTGCCATGCAGAATATAGACATATATAGAAAATTTTGTTTTGAGTATCTAACTAGCCATAAAAACAGCATTCAGAGTAATTCAATAGTATGAGTGTATAGAAAAAAAAAATTGAAATTTAATTTTGTGTAAAAGACACAAAAAAACCCACTGAAAATCTGTTTCGTATTTGTTAGATGTTAAATAGTTGGGACATAAAATTCATCATCATCCATGCTAAAAATCTCTCTTTTGTTTATATCACTCATATTTTACATTGTTACATCTCCATCTCTTTCTTTTGGGTTTGTCTATGCTTCTGTCTCAGGCTGAACTTCCTGAAATATCTTGCTGAACTGTTTATTCTTTTATCTTTCCTTGTCCTCTTTTCATTGCTATTTTTCTACCACTGTTGCTGCCTAGGCAATCACAGTAAGGACATAAGCCCTTGCTAGTAAATCTGTCTTCAGAGCATTATAAGCTGGACTGTGTGGGGTCTGACAGTGAGCACTGAGTGCCTGTAAGCACAAAGAAGGAAGAGCAGTGTTTTCAGGTTAAATGCATGCTGAACTGAGAAATGTGAGTGACAACCAAAATTATTTGAATAAGAATTGTTACTGGCCTTCTACAGCCAGCAGAGACTGATTAATAGCTTGCTTTCCAGACCAGCTGTCCATGCAACGATAGGAAGACATGAGGTGAAAGCTATGATAAATTAGGGTACAACTGAATGAGATCCCATGGCCATGTTTCTGCATGATGGTAGTGAGTCATTCGCTTAAAAATTCAGCTGTCCATCAATGCAGTACCAAGAATAGAGACTTAATGTCTCCACAAAGACAGAGGTTGCAGGAGGACTCAGCATAGATTTCACAGCACTCTGCTATTAGAAATTGATTCATATAATTATGGAATCACAGAACAGTTTGGGTTGAAGGGGACCTTTAAAGATCAGCTACTCCAACCACCCCTGACATGGGCAGGGAACCTTTCACTAAGATCCAGCTGCTCAGAGCTCCATCCAATCTAGCCTTGAGCATTTTCAGGGGTGGGGAATCCACAGCTCTTGGAAACCTGTTGCAAGTCTCCAAACCCTAATATTAAAAAACCTCTTCCTGATGTGTCAGCTAAACCCATTTCCTTTCATTTAAAACCATTACCCCTTGTTCTGTCACTACAGACCGTGGTAAAAAAAAAAATCTCTCTTGGTCTTTCTTACACTCCTCCTTTATAGCATTGAGGGGTCGCAGTAAGGTCTCCCCAGAGCCTTCTCTTCTCCAGGCTAAACAATCTCAATGCTCTCAGCCATAATAGGGGTGCTCCACCCTCTGATCATTTTTAGGGATAGTCTCTGGACCTGCTCCAACAGATCCATATCTTTCTTGTACTAGAGACCACAGAGCTCCAGGTGGGGTCTCAGCAGAGTGGAGTGGAGAGGGAGACTCACCTTCCTTGACCTGCTTTCCAGGTCTTTCTTCATGTTCCTTTTTCTGTGCCTCTGTACATAGATTTAATGTGCTAAGACAGGAGAAGGTGTCTCATGCAGCCTTTTTGAGATAGGTATATTCTACCTAATGGCCCTTGCCATACTGTTCAGGTTTTTTGATTATTTAATATTTTCAGTGTTCCACAAAAGTATTTAACATCACATTTCCTTTGGCTTTACTTGGTTCTTTGAGTCCTTCATGGGCAAGTTAAATGATTTTGGAGTGCACACATGACCAAAGAATCACATGTTTGCCAGCAGAAGTCTTTGGCAACTCTGTGTTGCTTTTTTACACCAGGCTTGATATTTACTCATCCTGTAACCTGGTGAGACATACTTCTCTCATCCCTCTGAGAAGTTAATTCCATTCACTTCAATTTGTTCTCTGGATGATTATTGGCCTAGCTGTGAGTTCTTGTCACAGCCAAGTAGCAGCCATTAAAGGAACAAAACAAAACATTTGGGGTCCTCTGCATACCGCAAGTTCCTGTAGAATTGTGCTGTTCAAAAACTCTGCAAGGAAACTAAACCAAACAAAACCAGTTGGTTGAAACTAGGATCACTAGCGAAGGCTTAAACTTGTAACAGGTAACTTGTGTAACAAGATAGGTATAGGTAACAAGACTCTTACCTATGGATGTATCCATTGTGTATTATATCACAATCAATCTATCATTCTGTGCTTCAAATAGTGAAGATAAGAACATCACCAATAAGAACATTAGCTTTGATAAGGCCTTTTAATGTTTATTTATAAATGTTTGCACTGTCTTTAACAATAAAAAACAACTAAGACTGGTCATTCCAGTAAACCTGTTCTTTGTCACTCATGACAGTGGAATACTTTAAGTCTGATCTCTTTTTTTCAAGTGAGCAATTCCATTGTGATGACTTTTTTGGCCAGAGCACATAAAAATACAATCATCACCAAACTGCAATCCTAACACTGTAGGGAATCTAGTTGTGTCATGCCACATCAAAGAGTAAATGCAGATTATCTTTTCTTTGTTAATACCAATGCCTTTAGTTATCATTACTTTGAAATTCTGGTTGTACTAAAAGGACTTCCAGAAGCTGGAGGAGTTGACTTGTTCTTGGAGCAAATGCTGAGGTAATTTTTATTTCACTCCTTACAGAGATTTGCCTTCACACCTCTCTCTTCTCAAAGTGTAAGAAAACAGCTCAGCAAAAACTCTGCTTGAGATTTTATGGGAGGAGAATTTAGTGGGTTTTTTTAAATTACTTTTAGGAAATCCACTAGTAAATTAATTTTCCCCACTCAGACACATCTTTTGTTGATTTCATCCTCTTGCATTCTCATGCCAAAATACAAGCATCAAAGTGTCTGCATATAGCAGTTTGGTAAGGATTCCTTGTGTGCAACACAGAACATGGATAAGAGATGCCACCCATCAAGTTTTCAGTAGGACTTTTTATTTCTTCTCAACCAACAATAAAAAACTGGTCTTTGAATACATCTATTATATATTCAGGACCCAAAAGTTAGGGTGATCCTTTTGACTCACAATTTTTCTTACTTTTATCTCTGTAAACTTGAGGCATGTCGGGTACCTGTTGTCTGTGCTTCCTGATTTTTGACATTCTTAGTTCTTGACATTCTTAGTTTGTGACATGCTGTTATTGTTGAGGTTATGAGGAAAAGAATGACACAAGTTTTTTTCTGTGTCTGCATTGACATCTCTTGTTGTTGAGCACACACACTTCTGGCAAGTCATCATGACATATTGTTGTTCTGTGAGAGTGCAGACTTTCTGTTTTTGACAAAATAATACATTCCTTAGTTTACTCCTGTGACTGTGTTGTTGGTTATCAATGCAGGTCATTTGATCTCATTCTGGGGTTTCTTCTGGAACCTACTTACACATTTTCATCCATGCATCATTTGCACCAGTATTAATATTTCCAATGTTATTCTCAATGAATTGTCAGTGAACAAGGGAAAATCTGGAGTTTATAAGGCATACATCTACCTTAAGCCACAATTCCCAGCTTTCCAATGATTTGAACTTTTAAATCTGAGCCAGAAACTTCCATATCACATTCTTATAGCAATGGGTTCTAGGATTGCACAGTCATCACCAGGATGTACAATGCTAAAGCTCCCTCTCAAAGTCTGGTATAAGTTGCCCCTAATTGCCATGTTCCTTTGAATATAAAATTTTCATTACTATCCAGCCAGGCTAAATAATTGGATTCAGAGGAAGGTCTGCCTTTTTTCCTTTTTTATTGAATACAAAATATATGACAGGAAATGTAAAATCTTTCTTTTGCATGAAAATTCTAGGTCCATGCTGCAGAAATCATGAATGACATTTATTTTTGTGATCTGTTCAGTGGAGCAGAAGCATGATATTTTCAGATATCATGTTCTTATGAGGACCAGTAAGACCATAACCATAGAAATGAGAGAGCTATGATTAATTATATGGTTGATTAAGCAAAGCTAAGTATGGTACAGTTGCTGTCAGACAATTTCCTCATTTCTTGCAATAATGTTGATCCACAGAAACAGAAGTACATAAGACATTTGTAGAAATCTCTAATATATGTAAAAAACAAATTAAGAAAAAAAAATAATACCTGTCACTCTCCCAAACGAAGACAGGTTTGGCACTGACTGGTCTGAGAATTTAGAAATATGACTCCTGAGTCTACCATGGCTTCTCTGACTATACAGCACATAATTTCAAAGTCTTCAGCCACCTAAATTAAAGCGTTTTTTATCACCTGTGATTCCAAAGACAGCCCTTGCCTGACCCCAGCTTGGCTCCACAAGGACACAGCAGTGCCTGTCTGGCTGCTGCCATCATGAGGATGTCCTTGATGCCTCAGGGCATGTCCAATGCCACAGGGCATCTGAATTGAACCTCTGATTTCTCTGAGGTTCTTACTGTGTTAAAATAAAAGTTTATATCCTGTCCAACAGCTCTTTCATCTGTTCTGTCAAAGAGTCTTTAGACCAGGGACCATATTCTTTTGATAGAGGGAACTGAAGAACATATAATCGTAGCAGAATCCAGTACTATATATGGATAGTGAATGTACTAGATAGATATACTATATATATATATATATATATATATATATATATATATGTATGAATCGAGAAATTTTATTATGGTATTTGTTATTGAAAAGTGCAATTTATTCTCCTGGTGCAAAAAACCCCAAAACCAAAACCAAAAATTACAGAAAACCCAACCAACGGTTCATATGCGTTTACTAGGTAAAACTGATGCAAACAAAGGTGAAAATTGTGGTATTAAATAGTGGAGAACTCATATTTTAACTGGAATAAAACTGATGTGAATCAGGGTTTTATTCTGACAATTCTAAGAGGAGAGTTAATGGTTTAGTGCCTCTGTCCTTGTGTTTAATCCTAGCTCTGAGGCACATCCAGGGGCAGAAACAGATAAATTTGAAACAACCAGTAGGTATTAGATTCAAGAGTGATGATTGCAGCTAGTACAGGTATTAATGGCATTGCATAGTCTGTGTTAAATTAAATTAATTTTAATTTTTTCTAATTTTTTAAATGCACTACAGATTTATGTCCTGGTCACCCAGACATTTGTGTGGGTGTATGAAAAGTCAACACTACATAGACGCACAGAGAACTAAGTTTGTTTAGCTTTTCAGATAGCATAAAATATTATTCAGGTTTGCAAAAAGCATTTTAATTTAATTTTTCTCCTCAAATGAGCAATAAAGAAATTGCTAGTACATTAACATTCAAGCTGATTAGTAGATATTAATTTTGTGAATCCAAAAGGGGCTTTTCTGTTGAACTTCTTTTATTAGGCTTTAAATAGCCATTACACTATTTCCATGCTTCCCCTGTGTTGAATTCTGTGCACTTTGTGCAGCAAGAGTCTGTCTCTGAGCAGGCCATGTTCTCAGAATTCCTAAGAAATTTAGCCCATGCCAGCACAACTTGAAAGTTTGTTCCAATAGTCATCACCCTTGTTTGAAATGCTGGTTCATTTCTTACATGGTTTTGTCTGTGTCAGGTTTTCTCTCTTGCTTTGTCTTTCTCTGGGATTTGAGAATACTTGTTCTAATACCCTCTGAATTCCTCAGAACTTTTTATTACCCTTCCAAGTTTTGCCAAAATCTCTTCAAACATGGATATCACAGAGTTGCAGGACTTTAACACCATCTCATCCGTGCTCTTATTTTGCTCCTCCCCACTTTTCTCCACGTAGGTAGATGTGAGAATGACATTGGCCCTTTTTGCTGCAGTGCTTCACTTGAAGGTGCTGCTGGGCTGCCTGACTGTTGTGTCACTCAAACTGGAGCCACAGTCCACCTTCATTAAACTTAGACAAGACTAGCTGACCTACTTTGAAAATGTAATGGAAGTCAGTATTTTAATTCACATCTATATTAAGTTTCTCCAGCTGTAACAGCTGTTACAACTGTTCTGGTCTTCTGGTATTCAATACAAAACAAAAAATAAAAATCAGTGTTCAAAGAACATTTTTAGCAGCTTGTTTAGCATATTTGGGCAGGGTAATGAAGCCTGCTCACCTTGAAATATTTCTTGCAGATATATGTGGTTTAATATTCTCTTCTGTTAATAATATAATGGAAAGTTCTGTGATTTAGAAGAAAAAATAGAAATTGAAATCCTGTTCCTATTTAAATACAACAAGAAATATTTGTTTCATTTTCTGGGTGTCCTATATCAGGTATCCTGTGTAATGCTGCAATTTTTCATATTTTTATTACACTTCTAAAACTTTTTATTTTTCATTTATTTAAAATACATTAGAAACATTACTTGTATTAGTCTGAGAAACTTCTGTTCCTGAGATGCCAAATTTTTCTTGGGTCTGGCCTCAGTTTGCCCTTCAGGAACATCCTCTGTTTGTAATAGTTAGTCTGTATATAAGAACCAGTTTTCTCTGTAATGATTGCTTCCCTTTTTCATTGTGCTCCCCTGTAGTGGTGCCTTTTGCATTATAAAATGATTTTGCAGGTTTTTGGGGAACACTGACAACAGCTGCATGAGTGAGTAATCCTAAACCAGAATTTCCTACAACAACACAATTTCAGTTCCAGGCCTGGCAAGAAAAAATTCATCATGGTGCCCAGTTTGGTTCAGGCTGATTTGGGTTATAATGAACCCCTGCTAGTAATCTGCCACATCTTGCTTTTTTGGTGAATTCATATTTCACATTTAAATATTGTGGTTATTTGAGTTATAATTCTAAGGAAAAGGACAGAGTATTTGGCACCATCTTTTTTGTCTCCTCTGCCTCTCGCATGTAATAGTCTTTATTTTTTGAGATAAATTTTTAAAACATTGTTGATTATTTAAAGTTCATTAACATAGCTTTTTATGAATAAGCATTTAAAATGCAGTTTGTTTGTGATTTTAACCGTTTTCTGTTAGATCTGAAATATTGATAGACCAGCACTTCTCAATATACATGCTTAATCTGTATAGTTAGAGGTAAAGAAAAATCTCTAATTGAAGAACTCCAGCCAAAATGAATTGCTTAACATGATAAAATGTTGATTTAACTATTCAGATTACCTTTTTCTTCTGTGATTTGTGAGGAGGATATTCACAACTAGACCATGTAAAGCAGTTGTTCTCAGGCTACCACACTCACATGAGATAGCTTAGATGTAACAGCAAGCAGTGGGCTGAACACTTGTACACTTGCCACCTCAGTGGATGAGGCATCCAGAAAGCTGCAGCTGCCCAAGCTGGTGCCAACTAGGAACAAATATTATTTTTTTAATTGATTATTTGATACAAAAGAATAATTTATGTTTTGAAGATTTATATGGCTTAAAGGAAGAGAGAAATTTCCTTTACAGAAAAGTGCCGGTCAAATTTTATGTGGTAAACTGCAAGCTCTGTTTGCTGCAAATTTATAGATTATTCATTACCTTTTTATTTGACTTGTGTAAAGGATTTACAGATATGATCAGTCTCTTCATTAAGTAACACGTAATGACTGAGAGAAAAATGCCTTAAAATTATTTTCTCAGTGAAATTGCCATGGATTTCTTACTATTCACTGCTAAAAGAGTAGAGGGGTTTGTATCTTCAGAAATAATTTTCCAGCAGTGGCATCCACTGGAATATTTTGCTCTTAATAAGCTAAACTAATCTGAGTTCTAATCTCTATGTTATTAATTAAAAATAAATAAAATCGATAAAAATACTCTGACAGAAGCTTTAGTTTAGTTAGTTCATGTAGATAATTGCATGACCCCTGTCTGGAAGGGGCATATAGGAAAGTACATATGCTTGTTTTCTACCTCTTGTATTTTGGGTTGTCACATAGTTGTTCTTGTTCCCCATTCTGACACAAAAGTTCAAGTAGCATCAATCTTTTATCATTGCTAGTTATCAATTTTAAAAAGTGGGTAGAAATACTATCATAATAAGACTGTCATCGTTAACTGAGCCTTTAATATGATAAATACGATCAAAATATAATAGACATCAATAATGTAATATGATAAAAAACATCTCAAAAATCAACACTTTTTTGGGATACAAAAATTAATTTGAATATTTAGATGCTGAAAAGGACAACTCCAAGACTTTGGACCTCCCAGTGTTTTTGTAATGGAAAGTTTTAAGGTATTTGACTATCAGTAAACTTGAATGAATTTCACTTTCAGCAAACTACCAGGTTTGTCTCTCCTCTGGCCTTTTACCAGTGTTGCCTCTCAGTTTACAAAATCAAATGGCACAGGAGGCTCATGAGAAATCCACTAATCAGGAAAACTAAATAGCTGGTTTGCTTCCCTGCATCTTACAGCTCCTTGCTTTCCCAGATACTCCTACAGCTTGTTCCCTTCTTCCCAGTCCATGCTCCCAAATTATCTCAGTCCCTTCATTTCTCCTCCCTTGCCCTACATAGAAGATAGGATAGGGCAAAAGTCACTGGTATGTGTTTGCTTCCCTGGTAACTAATTAGCTAAGGAATTTTTGTCTCTAATGCAGAAATATTATTCAAAGCTGAAAAATGTGATTCTGGCAGGGAGACATTTCTTCTTTTATTTCAATTTACCATTCCTATATTCTTCTCTATATATGTTGGCACTTTTCCCTTCTTCCTGGCAAAATTTTCTACTTAGCTTATTATTCAACACATTTTGAATTTTTTATTAACCGTTTTGTAAATAATTGTTTTAAAATTCTATTTTATCTTTCCCCTCCCTTCTTTAAAGCGTGAGTTATGGCTTCTAATGTCTATTTCTCACTCACGTTCTAGGGTTTCCTTGACCTATCCCTCACTTGTTTTCTGCACATCATTAGGGCACCTTTTTTAACAGAAGAAGGAGAGAACTGGGGAAGTCCATCCTGCTGGAAAGGGGTACTGGATGCTGGGTGCTGTCCACCTATCAGTCTTTCTATCCCATAGCACACACTTCATACTGAAGAGGTCTGAAGCTGCAACCACAGTGACAGATTTCTGCTTGTCTTGCTCATAACCAACCTTGCTGTCGTTACAGGCCATGGTATCTGCTCATGTGGCCGATGCATTTGCCAGGATGGGTGGTTTGGAAAGTTGTGCCAGCACTCAAGGAAGTGCAACATGACGGAGGAGGAGAGCAGAAGTCTCTGCGAGTCGGCGGATGGCATACTGTGCTCCGGGAAGGGTAAGATCTGCCAGCTGAGCTACCCTGTGTCAGTGCCTGACAGAGGAAAATAATCACGCTCTGGAAGACTAATGTGCATGGCAGGGGGTTGTTGTTCAGTAACCCTCTCTTTCAAAGGCACTCATTATTAAAAGGTTGTTAAAGGATGCTCTGTAATGCACTTGCATCCATTTTGTCAGTCACCCACCCCAGCCGTACGCCTTCAGCAGCTTTGCTCTCCTATGCAATTTGTTTGTGGCATATAATTTCCTGTATGTGTTTAGCTGATGGTCTGTGGGGAGCGGCTGCACAATATAAACTAACTGTTAGTGCTCCTTCCACTCTGGGGAAAAAGGGCACCACCCACAGTTACACTGTGGTGAAGAAGATGGCAAATGTAGTATATTGGACAACAGTAAGTGGAGGAAAGTGTTTAAAAGCAATTTGGTACCCTTAATCCCTCTGCTCCCCAAAACAGCTGCAAAGGAAAAGTAGATGTCTGCAACCCCCACAAATGAATCCTACAAATTTTCTCGTTTACTAATTTCCATTCATCTGGTTGCATCAGCTTCAGTTCAGCTCTAAAAAAATTGCCACAGGGAAGAATAAAAGTTAGAAAATCTTGATAATTATCTGAAATTATTCTCTGAGGTTCTTACCTTGCAGTCTTTCAGGCTAGGAAATTGCATTAATGGAAAGAGGGCTTTTTAGCTCCCCCGTAGTGCAAATTGCCTATTTTTGTATATAATATGTCTGAAGGAGAATAGACAAAAAAAGACTGGTTGGAGGCTAGAATGCATTCAATCCAGACTCTGTGTGTCATTTCCTATATTTGTACATCCCTTGCATAGACAGGAAAGAAATCTGCCAGCTGGAAAAACCGGTTAGGAACCCTCTACAACAGGCAGATTTCCAGTTTTCCCTTTGGTAACTTTTATTTCAGTGCAGAGGAAATTTAAATGGGGTTTCCAGCCCAGGCTTCATCTATTGGTTTTTTTTTCATTATCACTTAGCAGAATTCTCCCTGTTGCACCATTTAATTTTTTGGGGGGCTTTTTCCCCCTCAGTTGATGCAGTGTCATAAAAAATGAGAAAGTTGCACTGTTTCTCTTTTTTTTTTCCCAGATGGGACTATCTTTAAATTATTATATGTATAAGAGTGAGAGGTACAGAAATGAGAAACTGAAATGACTGTTTTACTGCAGAAGTTGGCCTTTTTTCTCTTAATGTGTGCCTCACAGAGATTTTTTTATATAAACCAGGAAGGTGAAGGAATATGCTTGGTACCAATAAAATGCACTATGTATATTTCTGTACAAGTATAAACATGAAAAATGATGTTGATTTTTAAAATATTCATATTATATGCTATATTTTTCTAAGGATGGCTAAGAGCTATTTATTCCAGCCTGTGGGTCTTACTGTGAAAACAATTACCTTTGAACATGTGTTGCAAGGGTACCATTTACTTTGAAGCTTTGGGAGTAGATAATCCATTAGGAATTTACAGATATCAAGAATTTTTTACCTCTGTTGGCTATGCTGCTGGGGCGTGACTTGGGATTGGGTAACTTTTATAATCTATAGCAGCCTGAAAGGTGCTCTAGTGTTGTCCTTTCCAAACTGACCCATTCTGTGAATCTGTGACCCTAAATCCATTCACAGAAAGAGTGGTGAGATTTTTTTATTTTTTTTCCTTTGGGAGATATAATTTATTTGGCCCCTGAGCACACATTAGAGAAATCACCTCCATAAGACATCTACAGCAGTGTGTGGCCAGTAAACATCCAAGAAGGCTACTATCTCCTGCCTCTTCTCTAAGCAGGATGGGAATCACAGGCAAAGACATTCTAATTAAAAATTATATACATTATATTATAACAAATTTTGCTGCTATGCTATTTTTTTCCTTTTTTTCCCTTTTTTTCCCCCAAATCTATTCTTGATGCTGAGATATGTATCTGGAAATCATGTCTTACTGGATAATTATAATTTAAAACACATTCATAGATAGTGAAGAACTATCTAGGAACAAAAATGGCAAATTTTTCTTTCAGATTCATTACAGTGAAAAAAAAATATTACTGGTAAAATAAAAGGGAATTTCAAACCTGTGCACTGATGGTGGTTTTTCCATTTTTTTTGGAAACCTAGCCATGATATGCAAGTGCTACAATGGACTGAGGATAGCATGAGTTTCTGTATATAGGTTTTGATAGGCTGTGAAGAGTCCTGGTTTTCAGCAGATAACTGCTGAACACTATCAGAAAATTGCACTCTGCTAATGTAAGCAAAGTTGGGCATCCACATTCCTAGGCTGTTTTCTGAATCTTGGCTCGCTGACTGTGCCACCTGTAGCAAAAGCTCTTCCCAAGGCAAACAGCAACACCCACCACGCTGCTGCCTCCCTGGCAGTAAAGACAGGGCTGTGCATGGTGACTGTAATGGTGCAGGATGTGGGCAAGGTAATGAGCCAAATCCCATCCCAGAGGAGCTGGCTGGGATCCCAGGAAACACCCTGCAACTCATTAGACTCAATTAAACTGAGGAGCCTCCCAGAGCAGCGTGCCCTGCTCAGGGAGAGGACTCGATACATTTGTTTCCCTAACAGATTTTGCATTTTGGAGCCTTATCTTCCTTGCTTGACTTGGTGTTAAATTTGCTGCATCTTCTGCAAAACAGTTTTAAACATCATGGGCATCCCTCAGTATCAGGATCAGTTCTTGCTGATGCAGAATCACTTCAGGCTTCTTACAGAGTAATACTCTTAATAACTGCTGTAATTTCACTAAAATCCTCATACTATTCCTCATTATTTTCAGATGTACCTTGCAGTTTGTATAATCAGAGGTATTTGGTTTAAATTGCCCTCAAGTATATCTTAGTGTACCTCTTCTAGAGCAACCCTATGATATATCTGCCATCCTCCACTGCCTCCTTATACAACAGCATCTTTGATCCTTGTAGGGAATGTCAGTATTTTCTATGCCAGTGGCCCTGTAAGCAGTACTCAGAACCCACAGAAAAAGTAGATACTTAATCAAATACTTCCATCCTCAAATGTTCTAATCACTATCTCTTCCTGAATATATTTACATGTTCCATATGTTACAAGTTAAAGCGTTTCCCTAAAATTAGGCAATGAGTTAATTTTTGTGAATTTGAAATAAGCATTAAATTACATATTTAATTACAAATCAGATACTCTGCTGAGGCTGTTCTGAAGTTTTCAAGAATTAAGCTTCAGTATTTATGGGAAAAGGAATGGAAAATTTGTTGCTCTCAACAGATGCAACTTTTTTTTCTTTACATGCATTCGGATTATTACTATGGATTTTATTCAGAGGTCACTGAAAGAAGTGGGAAGATGAAAAAGCATGATTTTATAGGCTTTGGCTCAGACCCTGTTGAGTAACCCATGAATCCTTTTTAGGCTATATTCTGACATAACCAAGCTATATTTTTTCTGTAATAATGCGTTAAACACATTGGTGATTTTTTAATGGAATGTTTCTGGAAATATTGCAGGAGGCTAGGATTTTCAAGTGAATTTAACTCATTTATAAGCATCTTCTGTAAAAGGTCAACAGCTTCTTTTGTGAGACTTTTTTTTAACTCAGCCCCTCACAGCTGAAAATTTTGCACATATTCTTTGCTATAATTTATCTGTGTTTTTTACGATTTTTTTAACATTGATTTTTGCTGTTACCCCTTCGTAGGGCTAGATCCACAAAAGGATTTTTGATTAGCAGTTAGTAAGATCCCAGCTTCAGTGTTTAAATATCTGAAATCTGCACAGGGCCAGGCTGCTGAAGATGAGATCTGTAAAAGCCAGGTCTCTTCAGCCAAATGCTGGAATCATTCAGGAGGAATTACCATCTCCTTGTGGCATTTCTAGTTGCAGAAAAGCCTCTTTCACACACTTCTCAGGCTTCCGGACACATGATTGTCCAGGGGCACCTGTCACTTTCCACATTTCAGAGCCACAAACCTGCTCCTAAGGGTAAGGACATCTCAGAGTCTTCTCTTCATGGGAGGTTCCTGGTGCTCTGTGGGTTATGGCATCACCTGAATTTGACCCCACAGTCCCTGCTTTGCCTGTGAAGGTGTGGCCTGACATCCTTGATGGGAAGAACAGCTTGTCCCAACAAGGGGTGTTAGGGCACACTGCAGGAACGAGGCAATTGCTGAGCTGCCATTACGTGCACAAACTCTTTCTGACCTGAGCAAATGTTCAGTAAGTCCATGGAGGTGGAGAAGTTTCATTCATGGTGGTGAGGATTTTGGGGGTCTGTAGATGTTAGTCTTGGGCACTGCTGGTCTTTGTGAGCTCATCCCTAAAAGCTTTCGATGAGGAAGACTATTTTTTTCCTGGGTGTGATTTTACTGCCTTCAGTAACAATGGCTTGGGACAATTTGAACTTTGCTAGTACAAAAAAAGTAAAATAGAAGTTACTGGGGAGAGAAGCTCTGATTGTAGGTCTCTAAAACCAAAAGAAAACTTCAAAATGTGAGTCCTGATTAATTTAAATAGCAGGATCAAAGCTCTTAGTAGTAACATCCCATCATACTCCAACTCATGCCAAAAGAATCCTTTCATTCAAAAGCCTTTTAGCTTGATTATTTTCTTTTATGCAACAGCCTCTTAGGCAGCAATTTTGTGCACATGCACATGTGCGTATGTGTGCATATGTGTGACTTGGGTTGTTATTTTCTAGTCTGAATGTGCCAGTACTCTTTGACTGTGAGTAATAATTTTTGTGGTTTCAGGCTCCTGCCACTGTGGAAAGTGCATCTGTTCACCCCAGGAATGGTACATTTCGGGTGATTTCTGTGAATGCGATGACCGAGACTGTGACAAACACGATGGTCTCATTTGCACAGGTGCAGTACAGGCTAACACTTAATTGCTTCACGAAACAAACTGAGTTGATGGGAATTATGTTAGACAAAGCCCAGCTTCTCCTTTCCCCACTGATGGAGGAAGCACATTTGCTGGTTATTCAAACCTGCTGAAATTGTTTCTTCATGCAGTGCAATAATCAACCTAAGGTTTCAAAACAACAGTTAAAAGCCTGAGTATGAATTTAAATAAGTAAGCCAGCTATGGAATCTATCAACAATTCTCTCTGCAAACTAGACTACAAGTTACTGGGTTTTGGCAAGGAACACAGTGACATTATTATGATTTCCTCAGCCTTTGTTCTTTTACTGGACATTCCATGTGTGTAATGCATTTAAGTCACAGACAAAATTCACTGGTGGGTTAGTAAAATAGATTTTTACAGGTTAGGGGCATAGCTGTGTGGGTTAAGAGAGCTTCCTAGCAATCAGACAATTGTCGGTGGGAGGCTGGAAGAGCTGATAGCTTTTCTTGTGATGTGATGGTAAATGATTCAAGCAGCTTCACCTTAACATTGTCTGAATATGCAGGTGGCAGATGTCGATGGAAATGGGCAGGCTGCCAACAAACCCTTGTGACAAGTGTAGTGACAAGAAGCAGCATGGGAATTGCTAAATTAACTCACTGGCTGCTTCCTGTTACAAACCTTAATTTTAGAAAATCTTTGCTGAGCAATTATTAGATGTGGAAGAACTCTGCAAGCCAATTAGAGTGAGAGTGGGAAGGCTGACACTAGTAAAGTGTGTCTTCCAGCTAGCCCCATTAGGAAGGGTCATTTTCTGGAGACAACTAGCCAGTATAACAAGAACAGGAGCCTTATCTGCAGCTCTAATGCCTAATCATGGATCTTCATAAAGTCAGAAGGAAGAGGAGTTTACGTAGATACAAAGGTTATAGAGGTCTCAAACTCAGCATCCAAGGGTCATAAAAGTATTTAAATAAAATTAATAGGTGGGTCTCAGCTGTTCCACTGCTGCAAAATAGGGCCAGGACATTTTACACTTAATACAGAGTTTGAGATAGGATTTATTTGTATAGCACTTCTAGATTTTAGGTTTAAAGTTTTTCATGCTCAAAGCCATGGTTTAATTGCTATTCTGTTGATAGGTTTTAATGGCTTTTTCTTTATGAATTATAGTTAATCTTGTTTTTCTTTGTACCTGGAGGCACAGTGTGAACACTTGGCCTCACCAGCTGGGTACAAACAGTGGTGTACAAAATTACACTTCACCATACACAATTTCAATATTTGCAATACTGCTGATGGAATTATTGAGAACATGCTATTAATGCCATGTAAGTATAGGTGTGGGGTGGCTTCTTAATGCAATGGTACAGTAATTGCTTCCTTCCAAAGGAAAAAGGGGACAATAAAGGAACAATGCATCTATTTTAGCATAGCTTTTTACTTCCCATAAAACACATTTTAATGTAGTACATTTCAATTATTCTAATTGTCCTTTATTCATTCTATTCTAGGTAACGGTGTTTGTAGCTGTGGAAACTGTGAGTGCTGGGAAGGATGGAATGGAAATGCTTGTGAAATCTGGCTGGGGAGAGAATACCCGTAATGGAGGATGTCAAAGATTGTGGAGGGTTTTTTTGTTTGTTTTTCCTTAGGCTGCTAGGACATTTAATTTCAGAAGTATCTGGGTGTGGGTATGCATGAACGCACACATACATGGTTGTAAATACCTTGAACACATTTGAGGATCTGCTCCTTAAAGAAATGCATCAGAAAACTAAGCAAGGGAGCACGACAGCCCAAGCTTTAGAGGGTGAAGTCATAAAATACTGGCCCTATGGAACTTCTCCAGAGATTTTTTTGTAAATTCAGTGGAACTGATATTATACCTGTAATGACTATTTCTTTGAGCAACCTGAGGCAAAGGTATAAGAAGACCCTTTTTTTAACATTATTTACTTGGTTGTCACGTCTCCATGTCAGTATGCACAATTCACCTGTAGAAGAGTAGCACTGGTGGAATATTGTCAAATAATTAGTTTGATTTGTTTTATGGTATTTGAAAAATACATTATTTGGCCCTTTTCTTTTCTTTCCAACAGTCCTGATTATACACCAACTCATAAATTGAGAGAAAATAGTATAGATATAATATTAATGATTTTTTTATTTGGTCAGTTATGTAACTGAGGTCCAGTTACGTGACAGACCCAAAATGTTTGAATGGGAACTTTTCCACAGGAGAACTTTTAGTTTCTGTGGTTGAGATGTACGAAAGTTGGTTATCTAATCTACATATTGCAATACTTTAAAATACATAACCTATAGAAACATATGGAGTGAAACTAATAAAGATATAAAAGTATTATTGCCTATTCTGCATATATATTCTGCAACTCACATGTACTTTTCTTGTACTGTTCTACATATCTACAGCTGCCTCCTACATGTAAAGCAAATGAAATTTTTTTATATTAGTAACTTTAAGGAGTTTACTCTTAGAAATCACTGTTCAGGACAGATTGCCCTTTCACACATGGAATTCGCTGAATTTAACTGCATTTGTAGAAGTTGGGAACCTGAACATCAACTGACTTGAAAAATCATCTGTGCTATGCAGTAGCTTGGTCTCAGCCAAAGATGTTTGGACAATGTTGACAAAGTAATTAAAGTTTTAATACAGTAAATACAAACAAAGCAGTGGTATGAACAAAAATTTTATTTTTATTTTCCAATGGTGAAATGCTGCTCAGTGTGAAATTCACATTGAGTTATGAACGATGCACAACTATTGGGACTTCCCTAACTTATTTACATATGAGTCTCTTATTTTTTGTACATGTAGATTTGGCAGCCCTTGAATTCTTTAGAGCAAAAAAAAAAGAAATATACATTTTAGTTTCAAAAGTGTTTACATTTTGTAAAACCATGATTGAGCAATAAATTGATTAAATGGCTCAAAAATACTTCTTTTAGATAACAAACTTTAACATTGTGGTTTAGGTGCCAAGGTCCTGATTTTTGAAGAGGTGCATGACTCAGAAATAATGGAACTATGTATTAAAAAAAAAAATCCATTATTAGTCTAGAAATAACTTTTCTTTTAGAAAGAACAGTTTTGAAATAGGAAAATACAATGGTACAGAACATGGGTAGAATGCAAAATTTCAAATTAATTTATTTAACTGCTTTAGTATTCCCCCGTCCCATATAGTTTGCTTTTTAACTTTAAACATGTTTTTTTCCCTCTTAACCTGGATTCTTTCTTTCTAAAAATGAAGCTTGTGAAGCCCATATTCTCAGGGAGTTTTACCATTACCAAACATCCAACTTATATATAAGCTATGCAGATAAATAACTAGACATACATCCCAAAGCTGCTAGCTACTCTCTTACCAGATAACCAAAGTATCAGGCAGAGTTCTAAACTGTATTCATAACACATAAAGAATCCTCAAAGTGAAATTCAGCTTGAAATTTTAATTTATGTTTTATACTTAAAACCCTAAAACTCCATGGAGCTCAACAGGAATATTTTCTTAAGTTTTCACATATATGCATTTTGCCAACCCTAGTGTCTGGAGAGCACAAATTGTTGCTTTTATTTATATTTATGAATAGTGAATACCGCTGACCTGAATCTTCTCATAATCACTGGGTTTTTTGCATATACATTCATCTGCTGAATCAGAGTGTAAACAGTGAAGGATACAAAGTTCTCCTTGCTTTCCTTCCATTTATATTAAGTATTGTATAAAGAAAATACTACATAATCAAAACTCTATTCTGGTATCAGTAGATGCTTTTGACTTGTTTCATGGCATCAAAACATATACTGTAGATCAGCTGTGGTATTTCAGGTACTCATTCATATATAAAAGAACAATTCTTTAGGTGGTTCCAGTGTCGTATTTGATACATTTTTGTAGTTTGTTTTCATTTGAAGTTTATATCCTTATAGAGTATAAAGTAATTTTTACTTTGATTTTTTTTATACCAATCAGCTCCAACCTTTTTGACTACTGGATGGATTATGTAGTCATAGCGTTTCAAAAAGGGTTATCCAAGTTGTTTTTAACCTACATACGGAAAAAAATCAGAATATCTAAGACAGCTACTCTCTGTGGTTCCTTTAAATGCAATTATCAAACAAAGTGGTGCTATTACTATAAACCTTAAAGTATTAACTAAGACTACTAAAAATGGAATGTACACATTAATTCTTTTCCAATTTTTCTTTTGTTTCCTATCATGTTGCTTGAACATTTCCCCTGCTCTTCATGTGGAGGTAACTGGTGATGTGACACCCAGCTTATCGCTTTTGTGGCTCCTTTCCTCTTTAGAAAGATGAAATCAGAAGGAATAAGATTATTATTCCACATATTTGAGTATAATAGCTGTATTAATAAAATTTTATCTTTTCCCCTTGTGTCATTCCCTGTGATGGGAATTCCAGACACATAAACTGTAAATGCAGGAAGAGGCATAAGGAAGTGAAACTTACTACTTGTTTTTTCACTGCTAGTGACTGTAAAAGCCTGCTTCCAGGCCTGTGGCAAAAGGCAAAACCAAACTGGATAAATGGGGACTTTTTACTGATTAGATTGATAAACCTTATAAACAAAAATACATTATAGCCTTGTTTTCTTCTTATGTGAGAAAGAACACAATCCAGAAGTGTGCCAGTGCTTCTATAATAGACTTGCAGGATTACACCTATTGTGTATAACATATCTGTAATATCACCTATAAAAACCTGTGGATTGATTTGCTTCTATAATTTATTAACCTGCTTGTGATCTTTTTTTTCCCCCCACTGGCTATATTCTTTCTTAGAAATGCATAGATGCATTTAATCATGTACCTGCTCTCACTTTCTGATATATTGCCCTTGCTTCTTTGCAGAATGACATCTCACTTTGTAGCTAAATGGTACAGCTAAATGATACTGGGATGAAGAAAGCTAAGTTGAATATTTCAACTAAGTAATTGAACAAAAAATTTATTACATCTTTAAAAATAAGTCATAGCATTTGCATTAGTCATCACAGAAAAAAACCCTGTTACTAAACATTTTACAATGCATTGCATGAAATATGAATTTATCTAAAGAGCCATTTAAAAGAAAGAGAACATTCTTATGTAGTCTAATTTTGCTTCCATTCCCATTTGAATGTAGCTGAATAATGTATTCTTTATAGCAATAAACAGATGGATCATCATGATATGCTTTTACTGCATGGACCAAACTGTCTGCTTTCATAGCTCATTGCTTAAACTAGTTTTAAACCAAGACAAAAATTTCCCCATATATATAAATGTAAAGCCAGGGTTCTTAGTATTGTTTCAGGTATATACCATAGTCAAAGTGAATTGCTTTACTTTATATCTGGTGAAGGGGAGGGCCTGGGAGGGGTTTATTAAGAACCAACATTTATGAAAATGACAGTATATTAAAAAATCAATTCAGAATGGCTAAAAAACCCAGAAAATGAAGCAAAAGCTCTGTTATGTGAACTACAAAGCACTTAAAAGGAGCTAGAGACCCTTCCATAGGCTCTGTCTTGTGAACAACCTCATAAGGATTCTTGTGAATTTATAAAATTTTTGAAGTACAGCAAAATGGTGCTTTGTTGAAGTAGTTCATATCTCCTCAAAAGTGGATCTCTAAAATTGTGCAGGTGTGAATGATTTTGCCAAATAGAACTGTAGCTGAAATACAGATCAAAAAAGAGAAGAAAATGACTGTGCAGTGTTAACATATAAAATGGCAAGATGAGGTCAGATTTCAGTGTGAACAGTCTCTAAGAGATTAGAGAAAACCCAGAAGAACAAAATACAATGCAAGCATGCAAAAGACTTGGAACGCTGCAGATTCACAGACAGCTGCACATGTAAGTACAAAAACCCCAATCTGTAAATACAAATTGATTCCATCAGGTTTACTATACAGTACTTTAGTAGTAACAGACAGTTGAAAACAGCTTTCACTTAACAGCAAAATTAATTTTAGAGGGAAGAAAATGGTGAAGTCTCATCCTGGAGAACAGCAAGAGAGGTATTATATTAAGGAGCTGAAATTTTCTTTGGCATGGTAAAGGGGGAGAACTGAGTTTGCCAACCTATTTACATGACATTTCACCATCCTGTGGCCAGTGCAATGATGCTTTGCACAGTCTACTTCTTACATAAACTTTTCTGTTGGTTTCCAGTATGCCTTCATATAAATGTTTTATTCATCATGTTAAATCTGTGTATACAACAAATAAGAATAAACACAAACTGTACAATGCAGACAAACTCTTTGCATATATGTATGTAAATTTATAACACTGACCAATAGTTCTTTGACAGACACAACCTACAACATGCAGTTAGTTCATCCTTGTCATACTCTTCCCATGCAACAGATGAGACAAGACAAAATTAAAGGGAGGAAACAAAGCACGAAGATACCTGTGTTATGTTTAAACAGATTGTAGAAAAATAAAAAATCAGGGCATTGATTCATTGGATTAAACACTCATATGAATTTAGCCCACAGAAACAAAACCAGAAAACAATAATAAAAAAAAAGAAAAGAAAAAGGCAAAATGCTGTATTTCCAGTATGTACTAACTGCTTAAAGAAATTAAATCTGCCCTTAATTATAGCCTCCCAAACTGGTTCACAGATCATAGTTACTCAGGACCAAAAGGTTAATGTTGAAAATATTGTTTATGTAGGATCAGGCAATGAACCAGATCCTCCTTGTATGGCTCAGCCAGGTCTCCAGCCCTGTCTCTCCTCAGGCTCTTACACTGGGTGTATAAGACAGCTGAATGGGACATGAATTCGTGTATTCCCTCCTCATGAATCAGGTGAGAGAGAATGTAGCCTTCAGCTGTTCTATCTTACTTGAAATATTGTGAAGTTCTCCTCTTGCTATCGCAGGAAGGCCTGGGGCCACGGCGGGGCCGGCCGCCAGTGCAGCGTCAGGGCTGCTGCCTCTCCTGGCTCCTGCAGCCCCCAGCTCGCCATCTCAGTTGCTTTGGTTTGATTTTGTTTCCTCAGGGATGGTGCACAAATCCCACTGGACCAGATGGGACGAGAAGGGCACACTGAAGTTTTTAATAAAGTGTTGTTTTTCCCTGCGCACACAGATTTAGTGCTAGCAGGCAAGGGCACAGTCTTAAGTCAAAGTTTCTTTGCATTTTTATCACAGTTTTAGATTAGGTTTGTATTTTAGTTTTTTTTTTTCTCTACATGGATAGAGGGCTTCATGCTTAACTCATTCCCTCCCTAGAAAGACCCAACATCAAGCATTATCTTGCTGTTCTCATATCACACATACAAAAGGAAGTCTGACCTACAGAAAAAAGAAAAAGTTTATCTAGAATGTAGCAGCTTTACAGTAGCCTCCTTGAAGAGTGCACTAAATGTTGCTTATAAAAACAGAACACATTTGAAAACTAGTACGAAGAGTTCATTCAGACTGAATCAGACTGTTCAGCTGAGCAGACAGGGAGTTTGAAATAATCAGCAGTCTCTGTCAGGGACTTCAGCACAAAGATGTGATAAAACAAATTGCCAGAAATACAGTGCTAAAAAAGGAACGGATGGTTTCCTCTTTTTGTCTTAAAATATCAAGGTAACAGCAAGAGGCCAAGAGAGTGTTGCCACACAGTTTTCCAGACTGAGATACAGTTTGATCTTTGCTGCCATTTCTAAGAAACAAATTCCTTCTTAAGCGTACAGAGAGTGCCTGTATTTTTCAACTTCTGAAAGCCTGTGACTAAGTGTGCAAAAACTTCAGTGGCATCTCTGTGGCATTCTCTAAATCTTTCCCCTGCCCTCCTTCATCCCCCACAACACTGGCTTAATTGTTCACAAGTGACAAACTCAAAGGGTTGATGTTGTTCCTGGTAATATGATCCAAGGCTTCAATTTTATGATGTTTTTGATTTCTTCTAGGTTCATGTAAGAGAAAGTACAGTATATAGAGATCAAGGCAAGGCACCTTCAATCTAGCAATTTGGTGGGCATGTTATCCTAGGAAGCTGGGTGGAGGTACATACTGGGATATCAGTGAAATACATAGGACTGGACTTTGCATGCTTAGCTAAAAATAAAAATAAAGTTTTGTAATATGTCCAGTTTTAAAACGTCTTTTTTTAAAACACCAGAAATATTAAACTATAATTTGTAACTACCCTTTGCATTGGTGCTGCAAAAAAGAACACAACAACATCCTTGCCCATGCTTTGCTAAGTAGGTGTGGGATTCAGCCAAAAATAACAATGGCATTAAGTTCAGTTCCTTAAAAACAGGAAAGGATTATATTTAAAATGGATTCAGGTAGCGCAATTCTGATTAGTCTTACTTTTTTTCCTTTTATTTGTGGTGGTTGTTTTTCAAACAATGAAGATTTAGTAGATGAAAAATGAGCCTTAATTCAGGCCTACAAGGCCTACAAAATTCTTTGGACCCACTTTTCCAAAAATGAGTGGGTCTTGCTCGCTGGGCAAGGCAAATGTTACCATTACCAGTAAGCCTGTGATATGTATAAAACACACACACAAAAAGAAACTATAGGGATGCCAAACACACGTTTCAGAAAACTCCCCATTGGTTGTGTTTGACACTCTTCCCTCCTCTTTAATGCCAACCTCAGAAGCACAGTATCTGTTACTAAAGAGTATTCACATTTAATCAATATTTTAAGCCAGAGACAATGATCCTATTCTTTATAGATATAATTTTTAATAATAGATTTTTGAAGGCTTCCTGATTCCCTGATTGCTTTCAAAACTAAGCCACCGGCAACACTTAAGTTATAGAGAAACACAATCCCTGCAAAAGGTCACAAACAGTGGAGCGAGCAGCCTTATAAAAAAGGGAAGAAGAGAAATCCATAATAGCACAGGTTTACAGCATCTAACTAGAAATTACTTGATTATTTGTGTGCTACAAAATAGAACTTAAACACATGGATTTTGCTGAAACTGGACTCAAAAAGGGATTATGGGCAATTGTCAGCAGGCAAGGTATCAAGTGTACTTGTGAAGTATGTCATTCACATGAAGTGTCACAGTCACAGAAAAGATATTAAAAAGGCATTCCAATATCTGGTAGGGCATTCCATGGTCTGAGTTTAGCTGGTTCATCCAGGTGTCTTCTCGTTGTGGTGGAGCTACATGTTGAGATTTATCCTCTTGCAACAACTCAGTTCAGAAACAGGAACGGGCAAGCTGGTGACCTGCCACAAGCTGATCCACAGACACTGCCGAGGGGAAGTCTGGCAAGGATAAATCACTCAACTGTACTTGGGACTCAGTAAGTCACAACACCTGTGAGGATCTGGCTATGTCGTCTTGCTCTTGTTCACTGGTTTGCCTCCATTCATTATTGCAGATGCACTTGTGCTTTTACTTGGAGTTACCCCAGCCTTTGGCACTGTTTCTCCAATATCATGCAAAGATGGTTCTCGGTACATGGCAACTGAGGGGAAGGAAGAGAAAGGGAGAAGCATTTTAAACAATGTTTAATCACATATGAGAGTTCATCTCAAAGAGGATTAATTTTCTATGTTCCTCTTGCATACCAGGGAAACTGTTTATTTTGACAGATGGTTGTTTTTTACCACTGATAGAATTGTTTGACCCTCCAAAATTCTCACACTTCTGCCTCTGACTTAAAAATTCAGTAGGAAACTGCATTCTTCCTTGCTTAATGGACACTATATCTTCTTGGAAATGAAAAACTAGTGTTTTTTCTTTGCATAAGGCACACAAAATTGTACCTGTGTATACCCATGTGTATGTATATACAACCCTTAAATAAACATTAAATAAATATGCGAACTTTTAGAAGTAAAATGTGTTAAGACAGATTGTAATTAAAAAATGGGATCATACAATACAGTTGTCTAGACTTAAGTGTTCTTCCTTAGTGGTAGATTGCAAGACTAGGCTAGGGTCCAGTTCTACAAAGCTACATGTACATCAGTCTTCCAAATCTGAGGAATTTGGCCATGGTCTTTTCTTCAGGTCTGCCCTGAGTGGAGAGTGTAAAAGTTGTTTGGGGGTTTTCCTACCTCATTTCCAAAAACACATGCAGGAGCCACTGATCTCCACTGAATGTAGAAGTGCAGAAAACTCCAAATTAAACTATTAATTCTTAGAGGAATTAGAAGTTTTTCCCTTGGCTTCAGTCCCTATCTCACCCCTTCAAATCCTTTGAGGGAAATACATGTATTCAATTACACAGTTCAAGCATTAAGCTGCCTTAATGATTAATGCTCTTGGATAATTCAATTTCATTTTCCATGTCACTCCATCAGGTAATATTTCCACTTATACCTAACTCCAGTTGCATTTATTTATATCAGAGCAATGTTAAAAGAGGTGTCACAGCAGTCAAAGGAATTAATCATGACACTGATTTCCAGACTGGGTGTGTGCTACCACAGAGAGCACAATTCCTTCGTCCCTTGGCTAATTAGAGTAGGAGGCTGGAGCATCAAAGTACTGACCTTGATCTTCGATGGTGTGAAGTTTCATAATAAATGTAAAGGGCCCCATAGCATCATTAACTAATCAAATACTTGTTCTAACATTTCCAGTGACATAATCTAAATCCTTTTATAGCTTCTTAAAGATGGAAATTAAATGTCTTCTCTGGAGTACATAAGGCTGGTTATGATCTATATCTTCAGAGTGGCCCATAAATGTGTTTAGGGCACTTAGCTGATTAATTAAAAGAGCTTAGTGAAATAACACTGTGACCTACAAAATTATCACATTGAACAACATGAAATGGAACTATAAAGTAAGGAATTATATAGCACAGCTGTCATATTTGATGATTCTCATAGGCAGTGTAAATCAATTTATTTCTAAGCATTGTCTAAGCTATTTTGATGAAGTCTGATCATCCAAAAATTATCTTTAAAAAGTAACTTCTTTCCTAGTACATACAAATTTGCAATGCTTTAAAAAATGCACTGGCATTCCCTCCCTATAAGTCTTAATATAAAAAGATCAAGATATAAATTATTAGTATTGTTGAGAGCTTATGAAAGAACTGTAAACTTTCACAAGACAGGGAAAGCACAAAGGCTGACTTCAAATAAACATAAGTTTATTCTGATTCTTTCCTTATGATGAAACTCAAGTACTTGACAAACTGATCCTTCAATCAAAAATTTTAAGTTAAATATCAAAAGAAATTGGACTGCTAACCAAAGTATTACTCAAGTATGTGTTTTCAGATGGTAATTTTCAGAATGACTATGACTACTTTCAGAGGCTGTGCAGGAATTAGAACAATAAGTTCTAATCAGGACAAGAAGCAAAAGGCAGCATATAAATACATACATATGTATTTGTATATAAATACAAAGGATAACACAAAAGTTTCAAGATATTAATGGATTTTTCAGAGAATGTGACATCATTTTGGTGTGTAAGGTTACTGTGATTGTTATTTGTTCCTATCTTGGTTTAAAGGCCAACTTACACTACACCACTTGGCATAGTAATACATCATGATTTATTTTATAAGAAACCTTTGTGTTTTGTTTTAGAAAGCTTTTACTTTAAAATGTTGACATTTCATCCATTCCCTATATAACTCCCAATCTTCAATAGTCATTATCTTATTCTGCCTAATGAAAGGACTATTTTCTCACTGCAAGATTCACAATAGTTTTTGTCCCTAACAATGTAATATTTTAAAAGCAGCACAATGCTATTCCACAAGAAAAATCTTTTCTTGTAGAATGACCACTTAGTCCATGGAAAATTGTTTGTGGCATCACTACATGGAAGCACAAAACTGCTCCATGGAACTTGGGAGTGGCATTGAGATTTGTCCCTGTGTGAGGCATGCATATTGAGAAAGGGCAATTTGGAAACCAGTCCCTCTTCTTGTGAGATGTATAGGAGAGTCTGCCAGAGATGGACTGAGCCTCACCTTCCAATGGCTTGGGTAGAAAATGAGCTGCTGGTTTTGTTTTCTTCACTCTGTTTCCTTTCATGACCTGCCCTTCTTTGTTCAGCCCCAAGAACCAGGCCCTTCCGGACTCCTGTTGTCTGTAGAGCATGGATGAGTAGATTACATAATAATTTTCAAAAACAGACTCCTTGAATTTGCACTCTGGTGTAAAAAGTTCCTGTGGGAAGAAAAACAAATTTTAAATGGTATCTCTAAAGTGCAGGATTTGTTTTGTTAACTTACAAATACCTCGTGATAAGTTTTACATATTATTTAAGATAAGGTTCTGCTTTAAGGTCAGGAGTTCTGTCTTTGTTTGGAAGACCTCCAGTGAACTTATTTCCCTTCCCATGCATGCCTCAGTTTACCCACCTGTGCTACAGAGATAATATATTTTTAAAGCAGAAAGAAAGCCACACAGGCATAAAAGCACTATTTAAAATACAGGCATAATTATTGTTATTATGCTTCCTTCTCTGACAGGATGGACTTATGAAGATTAAAAAAGTCTATGCAAAAATAGTATTAATGAGATAACAGTTGTTCTGTTTTAACTGAATGCAGCAGGCTCCCTCTTGTTTACAGCAACTAATATTTGATGCTTAAGGTGCTGCTACCAACATTCAGCATTCCCTGTAGTCCAGGAAAATACCATCACAGGGAAATACTATTCTGATATACAAATTTCTTTACAAAGAATAGTAATTCCTACTGGCATCCTCAGCAAACATTCCAAAACTGGAATTTTTTTTCAGAAGTCACAGTCAGTAAGAGCAGTTATCCTAAACTTTTTATAGGTTAATCTAAGCATAAACATCTGTAGTCCAGTAGCCAAATAATAAAAAAAATATATATTAATAACAGAAGTAACTAACAAAATAAACAGTATGAATATCCATTGAGATAGAGGTTACCAAAATTCTTAGAAAAAACCCAGCAAGTTAACAAGCAAATAAATACACATTTAAAATATCACAAGAAAATAGGATTCCATGTGAATGTGATTTTCCGTCTGTGGACCCATCTGCTGAAGCCTGTAGAAGAAATAAGACATAAAAGGAGGAGGTAGATGTGGGAAAGGGGGAAGTAGCTTGCTAAGATTTCAGAGCTCAAAGTTCTCAGCTCTGAATACTCTTTATATTTCTTTTAGTTATCTTTCCCAAAAAGCAAAAAAAAATCTGGAAACTTCACATCTTTTCACTTCTCCATTCACAGTATTTTTTTCCATTTCTTTTTGTTCCTGGCCCCATGCAGTACTGAGTTAACACCCAGCAGGCAATGTATTTTCAGGGTCTCTATGCCATCCCCAGCTGCCTATATATTGTAAGAATTTCACAGCTGTTTCTGCCACAGATTTACTTTCTGGAAATCAAAGTCCTTAAAGACACACTTCCCCATACAAAAATGCACAGATTAAAGACTTTTCTGAACATGCACTGAATATTACTTGGTGCACAATCTAGCTCTCCTAATGTGGTGGGGTACACGGTATTTGTACTGCCATGGCTTAAGTTACCACCTGTAAGCAAAGCTGTCTTGATGAAAACCAGGCATACTATCAGCAGTACCAATCTTTGAGCTTCGGATTAAAAAAAAATAATGTATTTTATGCAGCAAGAAACTAAAAGCAGAGATCAGCTTGGAAATCATTTGTGAGCCAGCCCTAAAATAGGTTGCTTTGGCCATGTCAGCCAGTACACTTAGTGTCTACAGGTCAGACTCTTACAGGATGCAAAAACAGATCTGAATTGTGCAATGGCATCCTTTTGCACTATCACATCTTTACCCCCCATGTGTACAACTGCATACCAACTGCATATACAGGGATATGTATATATACACATGCAAAAATGCAAATAGGGACTTTACTAGAGGCACTGAATACTGATGACAGGGAAACACCTTAACTGCACAGTCTCCTTTGCCATGGGGCTTTTTCTCTCTCTGTTCAAAACTTTAAGACATCTGTTGTTTGTGTTACTCTCCTTTCTCCTCCACTGATTTCAAGTCACAGTAGGGCTCAAGGAGACTCAAAATAAAACCAGAAGGCAGGGAGGCATGCTAGAGGGAATGCCTGTTGAAGCCTAGCACAAGCATTTACATGCGAGTCATGTTCCTTGGCTGTTGAAACAGCAGATGCTAATCAGGAAATGCCTACACAGCTCTCCTTATTGCCTACTTCACTGAAAATGCTACCCCCTGTGTTCCCCATGAAGTTTTACTTCCTTGTAAAGCTCAATTACCATAAACACTACTTCTTAGCCAATACTCACATTTTTTGTGTTATAAACAAAAGCTGTTTGTCATTCTATGTTCCTCCCTACTAGAGCTGCTTGGCTGCCTCTAAACACTATTTGTATGTTTTCCCTAACAATATCCATTATTGATACTCAAACAAGGTTCCTTCAATTCATATCCCTTCTCTGAATCAAACCAGTCTCTTTCCTCTCTCATTTCTTTGGCACTGCAGTAGTGTTTCTGACAGTGCACAGTATACAGAGTGGTAGGGATTTACTTTACCAAGAAAAAACCACAAAAATTTAGATTATGGCAATGCAATTACTTAGCTACTCCTGGTTGTAGACTAATAGACTGGACAAACTGGCTAAACAAATCATTACTACTATGTAGTTATAAAAAATATAATAACACTCTGATTTTTTTTTCCCCATACAAGGAAGAGTCAAACCCAAATACTGTATTCTGCCTAAAACTACTGCAGCTATCCTACTCCAGATACTCCAGATACTTGGGTAGGACTACAGTTTTGGACAGAGTTTGCATTCATCCAGTATATTAGGAGGTTATTCTGCCTGGATTAATGTCAAAAAGCCCCTGAAATATATGTTACTTTAAAACAGACTAATAGTTCCAGCAATGTGAGGACTATTCATTAATGAAAATTAGGCACCTGACAATTACTATACTGAACTGCAGACACCAGTTCCTCTAAGGAAAGAGTTAATCAGAAGACTTCTGAAATGGCCCCTTCCCTGGGGCTTAGGTGAAATTGAATATTTCTAAGTTAGGAGTGATGCCTAAAGTCTTGCCTCAGACACTGTCTCAGCTGGCTGAAAATTGCTTCTGTATTTTCTACAGTAAAGTAGCCATAACACCTGAGGTGTTGGTTTTGCACGTACCTAGGTCAAATCTAGACCTGCATATCTTAGACTTAACCCAGTGAGAACTCCCAGAAAATTACTAATGTGCTAACAGCACTGACTTTAAAAAAATAATCCATGGGTGACTTTATTTAAACCTATTGCTGGGGTAGAGGCAGTACAGGGTGTTTTATAAGGAAAACTGAGTTGTGAGGACACTCCCCTAGGCTACCTCCCTATCTGTATCCAACCTGAAGCAATCCAAATCTGCATCTGGCTGACATGAATAATTTAGATCTTCCCTGCAAGAATGACTTTTTGGGTTTTGATCCCAGGACGTTTTATATCAGAAAGTGAAAGAATAAATTGCAAAACCAGATATGACTTGCAAACAAGAATTTGTGCTCAGGATTTCTCTTTCAAGGTCAGAACCCAGATTTAACCTGTAGTTTTATATAAAAAGTGGTTTTATCCTGTCAAAGCAACATTTGAGAAATAAAGTGTACACCAGCTGCCAGTTTTCAAAATCCCAGGAATGGGTTTTGGCTGTGAAGTGCAATTTGATACAGCTTCCTGGGTCCCAGAGAAGTGAAGGATATGTTAAATTACACTTTGCTGAGAAGAATTTTCACTCGGATATTTTTCTAGATTCTCATCAAATTTTTGCTTGATGTGAGTCCTATTTGGAGATATTTTAATTCTAGTTGCAGTAGCATTAATTGGTAATTAAAGATTGTGAGCTCAAACTTGTGGAATCAAAAGTTCTGTCATTGCAGATTTCTTAGTCTGCAATGACAGAACTTTTGATTCAACAAGCATTGCCAAATCTTAGCATTATACTATTCAAAATGATGGGATTTTGCCTCATGGAATCATGTGGTGGTATCAGAATCTACTTTCATATAAGAACAAAACACAAAAGAAATAAAATAAAAAGAGCCATTATCCACTTCTGAAATCTGTGAGTTTCTGAAAAGAGCTCAAGTTACTTGTGGTGTCAACACAAAGATATAAGGGGTTGTTGGAAAGTAATTCAGATGACAACTGAGATGAATTCCCTACCAAGTAATGTCTTCCTGTCAATCAAAAGCTGAGGTCTAACGTGATGCAGCTGAGCCTCAATGCCAATCAATAATAGGGCCCTGTAGCAAGTGGCTATCATTCAAAATCAAAGTACAGCAAACTTAGTTGTCCCATAAGCCTTTCAGTAATTGAAAATATTTGAATGGATTATTAGTGTAACTTCTCGTTGTTATTTCACAATTTAGTTTGTTCAAGCTAGTTAGCTTTATAGAAGTTACACATGTCCATTCTTAGTCATGACTTTTCACTCAAAGTAAATCCCACAAAGCACAGCATTTTCCTATTCCTGTTCTCAGAAAGAAGAAATATGCTGTGAACCACAGAGTTACAAAGCAAAACTAGCATGACAACACAACTAGCCACATAGCTTCCAGACATTGTTTACAAATTAAATGGACACCTGCAGTTTTAAATTATATTTCTGTTCAGTAAGGCAATAATGAACTGTCAGGGCTGAACAAAAAGTAACCTTTCATTGCACACCATGAGGGACAGTGTAATAACCCGGCTCTGCAATGGACAGCTGTACCAATAATAAGGGCTCCCACAAAAATTTACTGCCTTCTAGTCCTGAACCTTTAAGCCTCTTTAGTTTTGTGTTTTATTCTGAAATATATGAAGGAAGGGCATTGGTGACAGCTCACAGAAGTGATAAAGCTAGCAGATATCCTCCTGAATTGCAGCCAGCAGCAGACAAGGAGCAGCGGACTCTGCTGGAGATGGGCACAACAGGACTTGTTAATCAACCAGGCAGCAAAAGCACAGCTGTAGGCTGGACTAGCTGCAGTTTCTGCTTGGTGCCATGCAGAAAACACAATTGCAAGACAAACTCAAAGAGATTGCCAGGCAAGGGACAGCCAGGCTAACCAAGCATTGTAAAAAACCCTGGTACTATTCATTACTTGCACCTAAAATACAGGTTATGGAACAGGACCTCAGAGCTTTTGAAGCACAGTCCATGTGGAATCTGCCTGATGCAAACACCTCACAATCCAAAAAAAAAAAACAACACATCCAGTCAATGGTATTGGCACAGTAGGAGGTGGTTATCAATTTTTTTTTTTTTGTAGAGATGATGATAAAGAATTCTTAAGAACAGACTGGAGAAAGGGCAATGTGAGCTTTGTGGAGGCTTATAGGAAATTTCTGCAGAGAGAGAAAAGCAGCACAGAGTCGGCATAAAAGTGTTTTGAGAGTTAGAGGATAGCAACACAGGAATAAAAAAAAGGAAATGACATTTTAATAGTGGATAGGAAGGTTGGAAATGACTCATGAAGACTGGTCTTAAGGTTGAAAAGAAGCAGTCTGCTTAATGAGGAAAATGCACTCATAAATAAGTTAAAATAATCAAGGTGGGAAATGAACTTTGGGGCAGAGTCCTGAGTGGAGACAGTGGGGGTAGCACTGTGTTCCTCAGTGCAGGAGGGGAGGATGCTGCAGTGATCCAAGTGTGGAAGGATGAGATCCCAGAAAACAGCTGCAGTGGGGTGGAACAGCAAAAGGCCTTGTCACAGACATATTTGTGCAGCAAAACCTGTAAGAACAGGAGGCTTCTCCTGCACATTACACTTGGAATACACTGAAATTGATATTCCAGTGACTTGCTGCACATTGAAATAGGTAAGTTAGACTACCCTCTTACAGTAAACCTAATTGACAAGTGCTTGTATAGGGAAACAAAAACCAAAAAAAAATCACTTAATATTTGGTCCATAACATCAAATTTTCTCAAAGCTTACATGTTTTAAGAGTCTACAGTTTGAAATCATCTTGTGCATGAGCTTCTCTTCAAATGGCAGAAAACACAGCAACACATGGTTACATACTTCATGAATTAAGGAGAAATTTATATTCTATTTCCTGCAGGTTGAGAAGACATTTAGTGTATCTGGGCCTAAGAAAACCCTAATACAAACATAATTTTTAAACATCAGAACAAGAACAAGCAAAGTTGGCAGAATTTTCTATGTGCAAACTGGCCAAGTAAGATACCAAGGAACACAAGACTTTAGCTGCCACTGCAAGCTTTGCAGTCAATTACTAACTTCAAAAGTAAAGGCAGTAATAGCTGAACCTGACAATCCTGTAGATATCCTATGAAAGCAGCAAACACTCACAGCCCCTTTCAAAGAGTTTCCACCATTTTCTGACAGAAAATTTCCTCAATAAATTACAACATCCACCGAACGCCATTATTGTCTCTTTCTAAGCTAATGTTATTTCTATTTCTGAAGATTACTAAATGTGATCTCTAAAAAAGGAAGAAAGTTATAAAAAGAGTATTTGCTATCATGCAGGTAAAAATCAAGGATGATTCTTGCTGGTTAAAGAACCACTGAGAGTACATTAAAATGTCAGTGTGTAAAAGAAAACTTTTAGTTATGATTTCTATATCTCACTTCCAAGTTCTTTAAAGACTTGAAAATGTGGCTATAACTGCTTATACAGAAATAATCCACTTTTGACTAAATTTAGGCAAAAGTCAATGTAAATTAAGATTATTGCAAATAGTAGCACTTAATTAACTAGGGTTCTAATTAGCAGGGATATGAATGGTATTATTGATCATGTAGCAATTCTTTTATTCATGTACATTCATAAGCACCTCAAATGAGGTCATGAACAAAATTCTCATAATATACATAAAGATAAGCTAACAAAAATAGTTTGAACAGATATCTATGTGTTTAAGAGGATCACAGAATTACAAAAGAGCTAAGGTTGCAAGGGACCTTTTGAGATCATCTAGTCCAACACTCAACACTGATCAAAGTCTGGCTTAACTTAATGTGCAGGTTGGAATCATGGAATCATTAAAGTTGGGAAAGGCCTCCAAGATCATCAAGTTCAACCTTTGACTGAACACCACCATGTCAACCAAACCACAGTACTAAGTGCCACATCCAGTCATTTCCTGAACACCTCCAGGGAGGGTGGCTCCACCTCTTCCCTGGGCAGCCTGCTCCAATGCTTAACCACCCTCTCAGTGAAGAAATTCCCTCTGATGTCAAACCTTCCCTGTGCAGTTTAAGGCCATTTCCTATTGTCCTGTGTCTGTTTGCCTGGGAGAAGAGGATGACCCTCACCTGCCTACAGCCTCCTTTCAGGTAGTTGTACAGAGTGATAAGGCAAAACCAGAATATACCATATTTTTACAAAAATTTCCCTATCTCACAACAGATAGGTTACCTTGCTTACAACTAGAAGCTATGGCCATACTGATCTATAATTTATTAAAGACAATAATATTCTTTATGGAAGGCAGAGCACAGAGCACATGCTCTTTCATAAATTTACCATTTGAAAAGATGAAACAATGAAGTCAGAAAAAAGAATATTTTAAATAATAACTGCATGAACGATACCAAATTACTACTTATATATACTAGACAGGAGAAGTCATATATTTCTCTCTTCCTCTTACATAAAAGCTACTATTATGTTACAAGCAGTGCTCTGGTATTAATTTTCTTTTGACCACTATCTACAATTCATAGCCATCAACTCAGTAGGACACAGCTGAGATAGAACAAATTTCTTTTATATGAGCATTTCCGATAAATGTTATTTAAAGTTGGACAATTTGACTCAAAAAATGACTTCATGTTTGTGAAATGCAGCCCATCATGAAGGTCAGAAACATAACCATCACACTGGGAATGAGTGCGTAGAGGTTGTTTAAACACAAGAGGAAGTTTGAGGCAGCAGCCTGGAAAAGGTTACTAATTTTCAAAACTGTCTTCATGACACTCATTTCAAAACTAAAATGCGTCACTAAATGCTCAAGAGTAGAACCACAAAAAAAGTGCTGCTTCTCCTGAATAAAAGAAGCAAAATTTTTTTTAGAAATATTATTGAGAAGTCAAATTTGTACCTATGGGTTTGGTCTGGGAATGGTCTGCAGCCCACCAAAAGCCATCACATCTTATAGCCTATGCTCAAGTATCCCCACAGACACATGAAGGAGAGAGAAGTTATTTTCTGTTTCATTTCAACTCTGAACTTTCACAGAAATGTGTAATTTTTTGCTTGGGTACATCTTTGGCTTTAAAGGAATCTCAGCCAGAATCCTTGTATCACTGAAATTTGTTCTCCTGGAGCATAATCTCCTCCCCAACCTAATCCTCAGCATCTACCTTCCCTTAAGATTCAAATATGCAGTAAAAACTGCTTTAAGGCTTCAGCTTAACCAACAGCAATAACTCCTTGCTGTATCAACACAGAGAGACATCTTTTATCTCCTGCACAGCATCTGTGATTAAAGGAACCCAGTATCAATAAGAAAGGCAGATGCCCCAAGGCATGACTAAGAGAAATTACTTGTATTGTAAGAAATATTGCCTTCCAGTACTGTCATGGGGGGTTTTGGAGAAGAAGATGAGTAAACCAGCCTATATTTGATGGTCACTTCAACTCAGAACAGCCATAATTCATCAGCTTGCTGGCAGCACCAGGCTCTCATCTAGAAAAGGTCAATGCCAAGGGAAAAATGCAATGGCGCTAAATTAAGAGACTGAAAGGAGGATTTAACAACATAGCTGTTGAAACAAACCATGATGGGCTTGGGAAGAAATTCTCCTCCAGTTGCCCATCAATTCACCATCCTGTCCCTGGATGAATAATGCAGGAGGAAAGCAGAGACACTCAGTCATAGACCAAACCTTTCCAAGTGACAGTGGAATTTTTTGACACAAGTTTATCCAGACACTTGCAGTCATTACTGTAGACAATCTTCTGCAATGTAAATGTCTCACATAAAACAAGGTATAAAGAAAAACTCAAAAATAGCTATTGAAATGGCCAAAAAGTACAAAGGAGGATGATGTTTTCTAGTTATTTACCACAAGGAAATTTCTACTCCTCTCTAATACATTGAAATATTGGATAAAAAAAATATTAGAGTTTCTGTCACTATTATGCAACATCAGATGGGATGGTATATTTTCATACATACAGTTTTTTTGTAGACCTGTCTCGGTATGATAGTATACATGTCCATAACTATGTACAAATGCAAAAGTAAACATAAATAGGTGCAAATTTAGAGGTATTTTCAAGGTATAATTTAGGCTCTTTCAGTTCTACATGTTCCTTCCAAAAGATGTGTGAACTTATGAAAGTTCAAAATGGGTGTAATTTACAAGCTGAGAAGCTAGAAAAAGTTGCAAGAACACTCAAGCTAAATGAAGTGGCCTACTTTAGTGTACTCTTTTCTATTTATTTTTTCTGTACAGTTGTGAGCCTGTTTTTCTGCTTGCAGCCTTTCTTTATGACCTGTCAGTGTATGAATTACACTATCTAAAAATCAAGTATTATAAAAAAGACAGGGGCTGGAATAAATAAAAGCCAGGAGGGTAGGTTTTATGAAATTATAATTATATGATTATTATATGGCATTCTTGC